>NC_055999.1:98979405-99284905 GCF_018446385.1 Zingiber officinale | reverse complement strand
ATTTTGAAGGCTCTTTTTACTTGGCAAAAAATTTTTTTGAAAGTTATGAGTTAAATTTTGCAAGGAATATGCTTTTAATACTTTTAGCTAAGTATAGAATGAATCTAATAGGTAACTCAGCAAAAATTCATAAAGATGGCTAAGTTTGAAAGTTGCTATATGAGTCACTTAGCTAAGCCTTTTGCAAACATTAAATTTTGAAAATATAGCTTAAGTGAAAAAAGGGACTTAGCTTAATTTTGAATAAAATAATACTTATTTTTGAAAAAGAACTTGTTAATTTTTCGGTTGAAGAGAGAGAGTAGCTAAAATTTAGGTTATTTATTCAGTTGGTCCTTAAGTCCAAGCATAAGTCAAGTTAAAAAGCAATCAAATTATTTAATTGGTGTTGATCAGGTATCAGAGCCCTAAAGCCCTAAAGTTTAAAGATTTTTAAAATGATTTTGAAAGATTTTTCAAATAATTTTGAAATTAAGTTTTGAAAGATTTTTAAACTGGTTTTGAAAGATTTTTCAAATAATTTTGAAATGAAGTTTAAAAAGATTTTAAAATGATTTTGAAAGATTTTTCAAATAATTTTGAAATGAAGTTTAAAAAGATTTTAAAATGATTTTAAAAGATTTTTAAAACGGTTTTTAAAAGATTTTGAAATAAATTTTAAAATATTTTTTAAATTAAGTTTTAAAAGATTTAAAATCATTTTCAAAACATTTTTGAAATGATTTTTAAAAGATTTTTGAAATTCAGTTTTAAAGATTTTGAAATAATTTTCAAAATATTTTTGAAATGATTTTTTAAAAAAATTTTGAAATTAAGTTTTAAAAGATTTTGAAATAATTTTAAAAAGATTTTTGAAATGATTTTTAAAAGATTTTTGAAATTAAGTTTTGAAAAAAATTTCAAAAGATATTTGAAATGATTTTTTAAAAGATTTTTCAAATTAAGTTTTGAAAAAATTTTGAAATAATTTTCAAAAGATTTTTGAAATGATTTTTTAAAATATTTTTGAAATTAAGTTTTAAAAAATTTTGAAATAAATTTCTAAAGATTTTTGAAATGATTTTTAAAAGATTTTTGAAATTAAATTTTGAAACAAATTTGAAATAATTTTCAAAAGATTTTTGAAATGATTTTTTAAAAGATTTTTGAAATTAGGTTTTAAAGATTTTGAAATAATTTTCAAAAGATTTTTCAAATGATTTTTTAAAAGATTTTTGAAATTAAGTTTTAAAATATTTTGAAATAATTTTCAAAAGATTTTTGAAATGATTTTTAAAATATTTTTGAAATTAAGTTTTGAAAAAATTTTGAAATAATTTTCAAAAGATTTTTGAAATGATTTTTTAAAAGATTTTTGAAATTAAGTTTTGAAAAAAATTTGAAATAATTTTCAAAAGATTTTTGTAATGATTTTTTAAAAGATTTTTGAAATTAAGTTTTAAAAATATTGAAATAAATTTCAAAGTATTTTTGAAATGATTTTTAAAATATTTTTCAAATTTAGTTTTAAAAAATTTTGAAATAATTTTCAAAAGATTTTTGAAATAATTTCCAAAAGATTTTTGAAACTAAGTTTTGAAAAAATTTTGAAATAATTTTCAAAAGATTTTTGAAATGATTTTTAAAAGATTTTTGAAATTAAGTTTTGAAATAATTTTCAAAAGATTTTTGAAATTATTTTTTAAAATATTTTTGAAATTAAGTTTTAAAAAATTTGAAATAATTTTCAAAAGATTTTTGAAATGATTTTTTAAAATATTTTTGAAATTAAGTTTTGAAATAATTTTCAAAAGATTTTTGAAATGATTTTTAAAAGATTTTTTAAATTAAGTTTTAAAAGATTTTGAAATAATTTTCAAAAGATTTTTTAAATGATTTTTAAAATATTTTTGAAATTAAGTTTTAAACGATTTTGAAATAATTTTCAAAAGATTTTTGAAATGATTTTTAAAAGATTTTTGAAATGATTTTTAAAAGATTTTTGAAATTAAGTTTTAAAAAATTTTGAAATAATTTTCAAAAGATTTTTGAAATGATTTTTAAAATATTTTTGAAATTAAGTTTTAAAAAATTTTGAAATAATTTTCAAAAGATTTTTGAAATATTTTTTAAAAGATTTTTGAAATTAAGTTTTAAAAAATTTTGAAATAATTTTCAAAAGATTTTTGAAATGATTTTTAAAATAATTTTGAAATTAAGTTTTAAAAAATTTTGAAATAATTTTCAAAAGATTTTTGAAATAATTTCAAAAGATTTTTGAAATGATTTGTAAAAGATTTTTGAAATTAAGTTTTAATTTTCAAAAGATTTTGAAATGATTTTTAAAATATTTTTGAAATTAAGTTTTGAAAAAATTTTGAAATAATTTTCAAAAGATTTTTGAAATGATTTTTAAAATTTTTTTGAAATTAAGTTTTGAAATAATTTTCAAAAGAGTTTTGAAATGATTTTTTAAAAGATTTTTGGAATTAAGTTTTGAAAAAATTTTGAAATAATTTTCAAAAGATTTTTGAAATGAAGTTTAAAAAGATTTTAAAATGATTTTGAAAGATGTTTAAAATGATTTTTAAAAGATTTTTGAAATTAAGTTTTGAAAAAAATTTGAAATAATTTTCAAAAGATTTTTGAAATGATTTTTAAAAGATTTTTGAAATTAAGTTTTAATTTTCAAAAGAATTTTGAACGGTTTTGAAATTAAGTTTTAAAATAATTAAGTTTTTTTAAAAAAAATAATTTTGAAAGGTTTTGAAATTAAGTTTTTTTTTTAAATAATTTTGAACGGTTTTGAAATTAAGTTTTTTTTTAAAATAATTTTGAACGGTTTTGAAATTAAGTTTTAAAATAATTAAGTTTTTTTTTTTAAATAATTTTGAACGGTTTTGAAATTAAGTTTTAAAATAATTAAATTTTTTTTTAAAAAATAATTTTGAAATTTTAAGATTCTTAGTCATCTCACCCAATCTAAGTTTTCATTCAAGTAATCCTATAATTGTTGTGAGATGAATTGAGGTTCAATTTAAGGGTTTCGTTTAACTTTGTGTTAGATTCAGGTTTAGCTTTGGGTTCAACAAGTAAGCATTCTTTGGATAAACTTCTGGGCTATGATGAGTCACATGTAACTCATTAAAGTAACTATGCCTTCGAGGTTTTCCAAATATTCCTACCCATTGAACTTAATACTAAACCTTGGTCTAACTAGTTAGGATCCATTTAAGGGTAGCTTCGGTCAGTTCCACTTGGCCAAATGCACCAGGTCGAAGCCATATCTTCCTAGACATGCGATGCCCAAGCTTCCCTAACGTACTATCATCCAAAAACTTCACCAGTACCGTGGGTCAAGTTAAACCTAGCCCATTTTATCTAACCTTAATTACCCTGCCGGGTACTCTACTCTTGTTTACCCATTTCGGGTAGATTAAGTTCGGAGGTGCCAGCTATTCTGGAGCCTTCCTTTGGATTTTAATTTAATTTGAATTCGAATTATTAATCTGATTTTGAATTTTGAATTTTATATTTTAATTTCGAATTTTTTAATTTGATTTTGAATTTTTGAATTTATAATTTAATTTTGAATTTTGAATTTTGAATTGTTAATTTTGATTTTTTTTTAATTTTAAATTTATAATTTAAATTTAATTTTTAATTGAATTTTGAATTTTGAATTTTTAATTGAATTTTAAATTTTGAATTTTTAATTGAATTTTGAATTTAATTTCAAATTTTTAATTGAATTTTTAATTTTAAATTTTTAATTGAATTTTAAATTTAATTTGAATATTAATTTGAATTATGTTGTTAATATTGTTTTTCTATTAGCTCCCCCTAGATCATAGCCTCGATATGGTCTATCAAGGTAAGAGACTTAATCCTTGGGGACCCAATAGTCACCAGCTCCAACTTGATTAACCAAGTTGGATTTTGGCACCCATGCTTGGATAATTTTTCTGTTATTTCTATTAACTAGCGATAAATATGATTTGTATTTTATTTTAGTTTTAAATCCAAGTCCAGCTTTGTTGTAAACGGCTCGCTGTTTTCCAAGAATCAGATCCAGATTCTTGGAGCCCAAGGTGAACCGTTCCAACGTGTTCTTGAGTTCTTTAATTTGAGCTTTCAAATTGGAATTTTCTTCCTCAAGTTGTTGGACTTGAGTTGAACTTCCAATTTGAACTGACTCAGTTAAAGAGCTCGAGTCAGTCGCTTCCTTAAGGGATGTTACCTCCTTTTGGAGCGACTTAACCCGGACATTGGATTTAGCCAACTTTTTTACTAAGTAAGGTAATAATTCATGCAAGTTATCTAATTGAAATTCTGCGAGTAGTGAACTTACAGTGGGTTTTGGTCCTTGGGAAACGAATACGGATTCGTGGCTTCGATCAGACTCAGTCTCAAATTCGCTCTCGGTTTCTGACTCATACTCGGACTCAATTTCTGCCACGATTGCTAGTACTGGTAGAGCGAGGAAGCTCGTCGGTTCTTCTTCGTCGGACCCGGATTCATCTGAAGACTCGGACCATATCTTTTCCTCTGTCTTACTTGTACCTGCACCCATCGTAATACCTTCCTCGGCCGAAGTAGTATTATTCTGCTCATCTAATTCAAATAAATCATTTATTAAATTATGCTTACTTACTTGAGCGTCGGAAGTGCCCTCGTGTAGTTCCATCAACTTTTGCCACAACTCTTTTGCACTTGCGAAGGGGCCGATGCGGTTCAGTTCTTCATTGGTTAGGCCACATTGTAGCATGCAGGTTGCTTTGGCATCGGCTTCAACTTTTTTCATTGTGCTAGAATCCCAGTTGATGCATGAGATAAGTTCTCCGGTGTCGTCACGTGGAAGTTCGAGTCCGGTCTGGATGATGATCCACATCTCGACTTACGTCTTGAGGTGGTATTCCATCCGGTTCTTCCAGTATCCAAAGTCCTCGCCAGAAAAGAGCGGTGGTCGGACGGTGCAAAATCCTTCTTGGAATGCCATTTTAAAAGAACCTTGCACAAAAAAAATAGAAGAAAAAAAATGTACCAGGACTTGATCCTGGATTAGCAGTGCGGTATGAAAGGATAGAAAAAGAAGTTCACCAGTTTCGAGAAAAAATAATAAAATAATAAAAAATATTAAAAAAATATTATTTCAAATTTTGCCAAATTCAATATTTTATCAATACTAATAAACCGTGAAAGGATGAAAATGAATTTTTCGAAAATAATTTTGGAGGGAAAAAAACGAAAGGCGTAAGGTTTTATTTTTACCCTATACAAACGACAAAGCCACGAAAAATGCTTGAATGGTGGTTGCACCAGTTCAAAGCGACCCCGCTCTGATACCAATTGTTGGATCGAGAAGCGCTAGAAGGGGGGGTGAATAGCGCTCACGGCTAATTCGTTTTTCGAATCGCAAAACTATCGGAGTAATTAAAACACGCAGCGGAATAAAGAACGAACACACACAGAGAGACACGAGAGATTTTACTTCGTTCGGAGCCTAAGGCGACTCCTACTCGAAGGCCCGCGATCCTTGATCGCATTCCGTGGGCAACAACTATAAGCTCGTAAAATGTACAATAAGATATTACAATTGAAAGAACTAAAACAAATTATACCGACAACAATAAAGTAGCAGAATCTGAAGCTCCGGGTTGTCGGGGACTTGTAACAGCACTTCTGGGCATTTTTAGAGCAGCTTGCAGCGTAAGGATTGCTTGGAGTTCGTTGATGAGAGCAGCTGGTCGAAACCCCTTATAAAGGGTGTTCAAGGCACCTTCTACTGTTCACCAAGGCGCCTTGAATGAGCCGAGTCAGCCGCGGAGATAAGTGCTGAACTGGTCGAACCTTATCACAGATTCAAGGCGCCTTCCACTATTCACAGGGCGCCTTCATTTGTTCAAGGCGCCTTCCACTGTTCATCAAGGTGCCTTGAATAGCTTCTCGCAGCCAGCTCCAGCCTTGCACCCGAGGCGCCTCCAAGCTCCATGAAGGCGCCTCGGACACTGTTCATCCGAGGCTTTAGGTTGCTCCTTTGCACCTGCAAGATACGTTAGTCCCAAACACTACCCTGCAACACAAAGTTAGCACCTAATATAATAAATATGATAAATGAAGTATAGACAGTCTCCGGACTATCCGAGTCTGACTTCAGGTTTTCATCCGGAAACCCTAGGTCGACCCGACGCCTACTGTTCCCTCTACGGGGAACGCGTCCTCACCTACTCCACTCAGGAGATTTTACCTGTTGCCAGTGCGATCCTCCAGATCGATTTGACTTTTGCTCAGCACTCGACGCTTCCGGACTTTCTGCTGGACATCCGCTTCCCGGCTACTCCAGTCTTTCACCTGGTTCGCGACACCAGGACTTTCCACCTAGGGTTACCACCCCCTAGGACTTTTGCCTGAAGCCATCGACCTGCCAAGACTTTCCGCATAGGGTTACCACCCCCTATGACCTAGGGTTACCACCCCCTAGGGTTTTCCCTTTGCCTAACCGCAGCTAGGACTTTTCTCCACCTAGGGTTACCGCCCCCTATGACCTAGGGTTACCACCCCCTAGGGTTTTCCCTTTGCCTAACCGCAGCTAGGACTTTTCTCCACCTAGGGTTACCGCCCCCTAGGACCTAGGGTTACCACCCCCTAGGGTTTTCACCTGCCTAACCGCAGTTAGGACTTTCCTGAAACACTCATTCAACATGTTAGATAACAACAAGACTTAACTTTGAACTCTTTGCCATTATCAAAACTTGGGTTCGATCGTCGGATGCTTCCCGCACCAACACTTCCTAGTGGACTTGTCTTAGAACTAGAGAATTGTTATTTTGTTCTAGCATTAATAAAAAACATTGTTTCTATTTCTTGCTTAAATAGAAAAGGTTTCCATTTAACTTTTAGTGGCAATTGTTGTTATATAACCTTAAATGGTGTTCTTTATGGCACTGGAACATTATGCAATAGGATCTATGCATTAGATATATCTAGTGACGTACTCAATATAAAAAAGAGCAATAAATGCTCTTGAATAGATAATCAATTAACATCTTACTCATGGCATTATCGCCTTAGCCATATAAGCAAGAAATGCATGCCCGAATTGCAAAAGATTACAGTTCTCGAATCACTTGAATTAGATACATTTGATACATGTGATTCATGTTTAAAAGACAAGATAACAAAGTTACCTTTTTCTCGAAAGGGTGAACAAGTTGATGAGTTACTTGGGCTTGTACATACCGATGTATGTGGACCAATGACAACTCATGCATTATGAGGTTTTAGCTACTTCGTTACTTTCATTGATGATCACTCTTGTTATAGGTATAGGTATGTGTATCTACTGAAACACAACTCTAAAGCCTTTGAAAAGCTTAGAGAATTCAGAAGTAAAGTAGAAAAATAACTTGGTAAAAATATTAAGATACTTCGATCTGATCGAGGTGGTGAATATTTAAGCCAAGAGTTTCTAGATTATCTAAGGGACAATGATATATTGTCTTAATGGACTCCACCTTATACGTCACAACATAATGGTGTATCGAAAAGGCATAATCAAACCTTGTTAGACATGGTTATATCAATGATGGATCGTGCATATCTTCCCAAGACCTTTTGGGGTTATGCACTCATGACAGCTGTTTACTTGCTAAACAGAGTCCTGACGAAGGCAATCTCAACTACTCCATATGAGGTATGGACTAGTAAGAATCCCCTCATATCTTATTTGAAGATATGGGGATATCCTGCTTATGTGAAGAGGACTATATCAGACAAGTTGGACTCCAAGTTTGATAAGTGTTTATTTATTGGATACCCTAAGAAAACTAAGGGTTACCAATTCTATCACCCCTTGGAATAAAAAGTGTTTGTTTCAAGGCATGCTACCTTCCTAGAGAAAGAATTTCTCTTACAGGAAGCAAGTGGGAGTATGGTTGAACTTGATGAAGTTCAAGAGACTCTAATAAACACAAATGAGATGCCTAGTCAAGAACCACAACCGATTATGATACTGTTGGTGCGGGTAGCACTAACGGTCTAACCCAGGTTTTGATGAATGACAAATAGGTTAAGTTAGTTGTGTTGTTGTCTGACACTTTGATCAAGTGTGCAGGAAAAGTCCAGCTAGGTCGACGGGCTGACCGGATAGCTGGCGAGAAGTCCAAGCGGGTCGATGGGCTGACCGGATGCTTGGCGAGAAGTCCATCTAGGTCGACGGGCTGACCGGATGGCTGGCGAGAAGTCCAAGCGGGTCGACGGGCTGACCGGACGCTTGGCGAGAAGTCCAGACGGGTCGACGGGCTGACCGGACGTCTGGCAGGTAAGTGAGGTAAGTCACTGGAGGGGAGTGACTGTGAGGACGCGTTCCCGGGAAGGGGACATTAGGTGTCGATCCGGCTTAGATCCATTTCGGATGTCTAAGTCGAGATCGTGACTAGATTCCGGTCTCGGAAAGACGGAATCTAAGTCATACTCTCTTTATCTATCTGTTGAACTTTAACTGTGCTAACCATTTATTTTACAGGATATATATTTGCCTCGGACTAACCTTGTTTTGCAGGAAATAGGAGTCTTTCTGGAACAAGGTGGTCCGGGCGCCCGGAAGGCGAATTTTATCCAGACACCTCGTCGTTACGTGGAGCATCTTGATTTGAGCAGTTACGTCACACTCCAGGCGCTCGGAAGGGATCCAGGCACCCGGAACAGCATATAAAAGAAGCCCCAGCCAGGAGCTTCAGAATCAACTTTGACTGAGAACTCTTCTGCTGATCTTGCTGCTCGACGTTCAAGTGCGACGCCAACAACGCTCCGACAAAAGTGCTCTTCCGGTTTTTGTTTAATTTTCTTTTTGTCGGTATTGCTTTATTATTACTAGCATCTCCTGTACTTTTTCTGTAATCATATTTCGACTTGCTAGTGATTGCCCAACGAAAGTGGTCAAGGACCACGGGCCTTCGAGTAGGAGTCGTCACAGGCTCCGAACGAAGTAAAAATATTTGTGTCTACTTTATCTTTTTCCGCTGCGCTTAAACTCTTGTTTTGCGAATCGATATTCACCCCCCCCCTCTATCGAATCTAACGGTCCTACAAGTGGTATCAGAGCAAGGTTCCGCTCTGATTTGGTGCAACCACCAAACAGACTGGGGGTGAAATTTTTTTTGATATTATTATCTTTTTGGAAGATTTTTTTTTGCATTTAAAATCTAAATTGGTGCAACACCAACTTAGAGTTTCTGTTTCTCCCGCACTGCTAATCCAAGACGAAGTCTTGGGATATTTTTCCAGTTAATTTCCTGTGTGTAGGTTATGATGTCTCAACAAGAAGGCTTCAGCACAGTACGTCCTCCTCTATTCAACGGGGATGACTTTTCGTACTGGAAGAGGAGAATGGAGGTCTACATGAAGACAGACTACGACCAATGGATGAGCGTCACAAGGGCTTACAAAATTCCAGTGGACAACTCCGGGAACATACTAGATCCTGAAGACTGGACAAATGATGTGAAGAAAAAGGCATCAATTGAAAACAAAGCCATCAATACTCTACACTGCGGACTAACACGAGAAGAACTGAACCGGGTCGGACCGCATCAAAACGCTAAGGAGCTTTGGGATAAACTGATCGAGCTGCACGAAGGAACAAGCGACGCGAAGGTAACAAAGAGAGATTTGCTGTTAAATAGAATTTTTAATATAAAAATGCAGGAAGGAGAAACGGCAAGACAGCTTCACGCGAGGGTCAAAGATATCCTCAACGGTCTCCACGCGATAGGCCACCAAATGGAGAACCGAGACTTAATCAGGTACGCGTTAAATGCTTTTCCGCGAAATAATTTGTGGGCATCAATCGTAGATGCCTACAAAATTTCAAAAAATTTATCTAAATTAAAATTGGACGAACTCTTTTGTGAATTAGAACTTCATGAGAAAACTAACGCCGGGGTCGAGAAAGGTGTAGCTTTATTTGCAGGTTCCTCTAAAGAAAAGAAGAACAAGCCTGAATCCGAAGAAGATTCCGATCAAGACTCTGAAGACGAAGAACACCTGGTGAACCTAGTAAGGAAAATGTTCACCAGGAAAAAGAGAAGCTTCAGCAAACAGGATCTTCAGAAGATCAGTTCGCCAGCCGACTCAAGAAATGTCACATGCTTCGGATGTAACAAAAAGGGGCACTACAAGAACGAATGCCCAAGATTGAAACTTGACAAACCAAAGTCAACAAAGAAGAAAGCCCTCAAAGCAACATGGGATGATTCCTCCTCAGACGAATCGGAAGGAGAAAGGCAAAAGCACCAAAGTCACCTCGCGTTGATGGCTCGCGAAGCTGAAACGGAAGACGAATCAGAGGAATCGGAAGACGGGTCCGAACCCGAATCGAGCCACGAGTCCGTACTCGTTTCCGAAGGTTCCAAAGAGGTATACCTAAACTTAAATCATAAATTCTTTAGAATTATCTCATGTTTGAATAAAAAATTAGTTAAATTGGAAAATAAAAATAAATCGCTTCTTGAGGAAAATCAAAACCTCAAGGAACAATTAAAAAATTCAAATCCAACTCAAGATCGAACACTTGAGGAGGAGAATTTATCATTAAAAATTGAAATTAATAAGTTAAAGGAAATGTTGGAAAAATTCACAACAAGATCCAAAAATTTAGATTTAATTCTAAATAACCAAAAGGCATGCTATAATAAAACTGGACTTGGATATAAGTCAAACTCAAACAAAACCTTTAAATCATTATTAACCCAACACAAAGCAACTAAACAAGCTTGGGTCCCGAAAGCGTGCTTAACCACGCAAGTAGGACTTAATCAATTCTATATACCTAAAGATAAAATACATTATATAAACTTGAATAAATCAGATCAAAAACTAAAATATAATTCTAAATTAAAACCAAAATTCAAAATTCAACAAAATTTAGATTATCACCAAGTTGATTATAACTATAAAAAGAATCGATACAAACCTAAAACCAAAATCTAAATTAATGGCCAATAATTCAGGGGGAGGCTCCAGAGTAGCTGGCACCTCCAAAACTAACATACCCGACAGGGTAACCCAAAATAAACTAACCCGGCAGGGTAATTAGGATTAGAGACCAAGTTTAACTTGAATCATGGTACTGGTAAAATTTTTGGATGATAGTACGTTAAGGAAACTTGGGCATCGCATGTCTAGAAAGATATGATTTCGATTTGGTGCATTTGGCCAAGTGGAACTGACCGAAGCTACCCTTAAACGAATCCTAACCAGTTAGACCAAGATTTAGTACTAAGTTCCGTGGATAGGACTATTCGGAAAACCTCGAAAGGTTGGTTACTTCTAATGATGTTCTAGTGACTCACCAAGCTTAGAAGTTTATCCGAAGAATGTCTATTTGTGGAAACCAAAGCTAAGTTTGAATCTAACACAAGTTAAAACAAAACTCTGTAATCAAACTAATTTCATCTCACAAAATCATAGGATTCCCTGATTGATAATATAGATCGGGTGAGATGAATAAGGCTTAAATTTTAATTTTAAAAGTTCTTTTAAACTTAAAAATTAATTTCAAAATTTTAATTTCAAACTTAAAAAATTAATTTCAAAAATTAATTTTAATCTTAAAAATTATTTTCAAAATTTTAATTTTAAACTTAAAAATTAATTTCAAAATTTTAATTTTAAACTTAAAAATTATTTTCAAAAATTTCAATTTTAAACTTAAAAATTATTTTCAAAATTTTAATTTCAAACTTAAAAAATTAATTTCAAAATTTTAATTTCAAACTTAAAAATTATTTTCAAAATTTTAATTTTAAACTTAAAAATTATTTTCAAAATTTTAATTTTAAACTTAAAAATTAATTTCAAAATTTTAATTCTAAACTTAAAAATTAATTTCAAAATTTTAATTCTAAACTTAAAAATTAATTTCAAAATTTTAATTTTAAACTTAAAAATTATTTTCAAAGTTTTAATTTTAAACTTAAAAATTAATTTCAAAATTTTAATTTTAAACTTAAAAAATTATGTTCAAAATTTTAATTTTAAACTTAAAAATTATTTTCAAAATTTTAAACTTAAAAAAAAAAAATATTTTCAAAATTTTAATTTTAAAAATTATTTTCAAAATTTTAATTTTAAAACTTAACTCCAAAACCTAAAACTCAAAAAAAAAAAAAAAAAAAAAAACCAGGGGCGGCCGCCCTAAATCAACCCCGGGCGCCCGGAGTCCCCTATAAAAGGGGCAGCAGGCGCCCCCAATTCTTGCACCACTCACTCTCACTTTTGCCAAGGTTCACTTCGAACCTCAGCGCGAAAATACTTTTAACTAAAATTTTCTTACGGTGAAGACGCTGTCGCGATTCAACCGAGGTCGTCAGATCTATATTTATCGATGGCTCCTCGGTAAAACTTCTTCCCCTATCTGAAATTTTATTTGAAATTATCTTTGCAAACTCTCTTAGAATATTTTTTAAAACAGTAAGAAACGAACAAATACTGGTGATGGACCCTCCAATGCTAGTACAGACCCTAGGTTTCCCACAGACGAACTTAGGATTAAATTTGAGTCCACCATCTATAAGGCCATTAGGACTACCTGCATAGATAGATCATTCTTTCTAAGGTCATGTCCCTCTGCTTTAGAGGTTATAGGCCACTATAATTTAAGGAACCTTGTCGAATGTACCAGTCCAATAAACATAAGTCTGTGTGCCGAATTTTGCAATAACCTAGTAAAAGTAGACGATCTCACCTATACCACTAGGGCAGCAGGCACCGATATCGTATTTTCCCCCACGACCATCCGAGAGTTTTTTGAGTTGCGTCCATCTACTTGCTCCTTTTTGTGCTATCCTCCGAGGGATCTACCGTTCGAAGATCCCTACTCACATATTACTCTCGATACGATTTATTCGTATTTTTTCGGGGGAGAGAGAGATCCCACGGTGACACAGTTTAGGTCAGTAGAACTTCGAGTCCAGGACTACGCTCTTTATAGGGTTGTAGTCCTTTGCATTTTACCACTGACTACTCGAGACATCGCTGTGATGCGCCCTTTCCATTCGTTCTTACTTTATGCCCTGATTCATAGGTTAGAAATTGACATCAGCCTACATATCTTCTCCACCATCATCTATTCAGCTGGATATGTGACTGACAGTAGAGTCCATATGCCATTTGGTCACATTCTGTTTGTCCTCGTTGCACATTGATGTCACTAGGGAGACGTTGCCCATATGACCGAAGTTCGATGTTATAGCCGCTCGGAACTTTTCCCTAGCCGCATCCATATAGATAGAGATGACGGACTATGTCTTGGCGGAGGGGCGCACAGCACCATCCAGACGCACAGGTGGACGAGTTCATGCTCGCACTATTTCCAGAGGAAGCCGCACCGGCTCCACCACCACCCCCAGATCGAGCACCACGACACGCTCCCCGCACTCTAGCCGACCGTATGACCGGACTAGAGAGAGCTATGGCGAGTCTCCAGCAGGAGAACTCTGATTTTCATCGGGACATGCGGTGAGAGGTTGCCGAGTTACGAGCTGCCGGAGTCACCCGACACACTGAGCTGATGGCACTTCTTCGATCCTTGGGATCTGGACCACCCCCTTCATCTTCTCAGTAGCCTTAGTGATGACCTACTTCTGTAGCTACACTACTTGTAAAATATTTTGGATTTATCTAGTGGCGTTTCAAACTTACATTGAATATGTTCTATCTTAATAGGCTAGGATCTTTCAAAAATGATTTTACTAACTTATAGGCTAAACTTGTTTGTTTTCAAACTTTCCATTCTTAGACTTTCAAAAACAGTTTTGGCCTTAGACTAGTTTTGAATCCTTAGAAAGCATGTGCCCATAGGTCTAGTTCTTGAGCATCTCACCAACACCTTAGGTTTACCTTGTTTGTGTTTGATAAACATAGAAAGGGGTGAGATGCATAGGCCAACTGTCTGGACTTAAGATGCTAATTTCAGTGCATCAACATAAGTCTAGACGTTAAATACAATTCAGATATTAATCAGATTAAAGTTCATCAGTCAAGTCAAACACTGACTGGTTGTAATTAACTTAATCTGACTAACCAAGTGAAAGCTACTATCTTCTGATAGTTAGTTAGTATCTAATTAGTTAGACAGCTGGTTAAAGTTATGTCAGGTCCAGGGGGAGGAATTAATTAAAAAATTTCCTTTATATAAAATATTTTAAATTTTGTTTGAAAAATGTTTTCTTTAAAATTTCTTAAACCTACTTTTGAAAACTAACTCTTATAAAACTAAGCTGTTAGGTTTTACATCTTATTGAAAATTGATTTTGAAAATTAGATTTAACTTAGTTTTGAAAATTGTGGAAATCAGATTTTCCAAAACTTAACTTAAAATCAAAGTTCAATAATCAATCTTCAAAATCAACTTGCTTAAAATTGTGAAATTTTTTAAATCAACTCAAAATTGTTTGTTTTAAATCACAAACTTTTTATCCTTTTTACTTAATCTTTGAAAACTCAACTTTTCAAGTATTTTAAACCATGGTTTTGAAACTAGTACTTTTGAACTTTAAAAGTTTGATTTTTTTTATTTTACTTTATCAAAGTTAGTTCTCCCAAACTCCTTTGAAAACTAAAAGTAAAGTTCAAAATCAATATTTGCAAACTGAAATTTGATTTGCAAAACTCAGTGTTGAAAATTATGAAAGTTAGATTTTTCAAACTTAAATCATTGTCAAAACTTAAGTTTTAAATTAAATCGTTTACAAATTTAGTGGTGAAAAATAAATCAGTTTTGGAAAAATAAGTTTTTCAAACTTAGTTTTGGAATTTTTTTTGAAAACTTATGTTTGAAAAAGCGTTTCAAAGTTGAAACTTGTTTTGAATATTTAAATCTTAAAATTTAGACCTTATACACTTATGTTTGTAAATTTTGAAATTTTTCTAAAAGCTAAAAACTACTGCTTTATACAAGTTTTCAAAACTTTATACTCCCCCAAGTCAACTTGATCTTTTCTTGGATTGAAAAATTGTACTTTTGTCCTTAAATTCTAGACTATGATTGTTTAAGTGTTATTCAGTAACTCTACACTATGATTGTTTACCCTTGTTTTTTTTTATGATGATTTCCAAAGGGGGAGGAGGGTTAGGTGGTTAAGTTAGCTAAACCAATTTGAAAACACAAACTGACTTTAAAACCACACAAATGCATGTTGTTTCGTACATATGCTTTCACTAACTTAACCAGGTTGTCATTCCATCAAAAAGGGGGAGATTGTTGGTGCGGGTAGCACTAACGGTCTAACCCTGGTTTTGATGAATGACAAATAGGTTAAGTTAGTTGTGTTGTTGTCTGACACTTTGATCAAGTGTGCAGAAAAAGTCCAGCTAGGTCGACGGGCTGACCGGATAGCTGGCGAGAAGTCCAAGCGGGTCGACGGGCCGACCGGACGCTTGGCGAGAAGTCCAGCTAGGTCGACGGGCTGACCGGATAGCTAGCGAGAAGTCCAAGCGGGTCGACGGGCTGACCGGACGCTTGGCGAGAAGTCCAGACGGGTCGACGGGCTGACCGGACGTCTGGCAGGTAAGTGAGGTAAGTCACTGGAGGGAGTGACTGTGAGGACGCGTTCCCGGGAAGGGGACATTAGGCGTCGATCCGGCTTAGATCCATTTCGGATGTCTAAGTCGAGATCGTGACTAGATTCCGGTCTCGGAAAGACGGAATCTAAGTCATACTCTCTTTATCTATCTGTTGAACTTTAACTGTGCTAACCATTTATTTTACAGGATATATATTTGTCTCGGACTAACCTTGTTTTGCAGGAAATAGGAGTCTTTCTGGAACAAGGTGGTCCGGGCGCCCGGAGGTCCGGGCGCCCGGAAGGCAAATTTTATCCAGACACATCGTCGCTACGTGGAGCATCTTGATTTGAGCAGTTACGTCACACTCCAGGCGCCCGGAAGGGATCCAGGCGCCTGGAACAGCATATAAAAGAAGCCCCAGACAGGAGCTTCAGAATCAACTTTGACTGAGAACTATTCTGCTGATCTTGCTGCTCGACGTTCAAGTGCGACGCCAACAACGCTCCGACAAAAGTGCTCTTCCGGTTTTTGTTTAATTTTCTTTTTGTCGGTATTGCTTTATTATTACTAGCATCTCCTGTACTTTTTCTGTAATCATATTTCGACTTGCTAGTGATTGCCCAACGAAAGTGGTCAAGGACCACGGGCCTTCGAGTAGGAGTCGTCACAGGCTCCGAACGAAGTAAAAATATTTGTGTCTACTTTATCTTTTTCCGCTGCGCTTAAACTCTTGTTTTGCGAATCGATATTCACCCCCCCCCCCTCTATCGAATCTAACGGTCCTACAGATACAACATCCTCATAGATCAGGTAGGACACGCAATAGTCCTGAGAGATATGGATCTCTTATAAGAGAATCAAATGATGTGTTACTCATTGAGGATGAAGAACCTACTAATTACGAAGAGGCTCTGAATAGTTCAGAAAAGGACAAGTGGCTTACAGTCATAAGGTCAGAAAAAGATTCCATGTATGAAAACCAAGTTTGGAACTTGGTGGACCCACCTGAAGGCATTACGCCTATAGGGTCCAAATGGGTTTTCAATAAGAAAACTGACATGGATGGTAATATTATTACCTACAAGCTAGGCAAGGTTGGTGGAGAAAGACTATCGTCAAAGGCAAGGCATTGACTATGATGAAACTTTCTTACCTGTGGCCGTGCTTAAATCCATTCGGATACTTCTGGTCATATCAGCTCATCATGATTATGAGATATGGCAGATGTATGTGAAAATAACTTTCCTTAATAGAAATCTGCTTGAGGATGTGTATATAACACAACCTGAAGGCTTTACATCTGTCAACAAGAATAAAGTATGCAAGCTTCAACGATCCATTTATGGACTAAAGCAAGCATCCATGAGTTGGAATATCCATTTTGATAAGGTGATCAAACAGTTTGATTTCTCACAAAATCCAGATGAATCTTGTGTGTATCAAAATATTAGTGGGAGTGTAATCGTATTCCTAGTATTATATGTTGATAACATATTACTTATAGAAAATGATGTGTCAATTCTACAGTTAGTTAAAGTTTTGTTGTCCAATACATTCTCCGTGAAAAACATGGGAGAAGCAACTTACATCCTCTGGATGAAAATCTATAGAGATAGATCGAAAAGGTTGCTTGGTCTTTCATAGTCGACATACATAGACAGAGTGCTAAAATAGTTTAGCATGTTTGAATCCAAGAAAGGTTTCATACCTATGAGGCATGAAATTAAACTTTCAAAGTCTATGTGCCCATGCACAGAAGACAAGAGGATTTGCATGGATAAGATACCATATGCGTCCGTAATAGGATCTAGCATATATTCTATGTTATGTACAAGACCTGATGTATCATATGCTCTGAGTATTTTGAGCATATACCAGTCTGATCCAGGAATGGATCATTGGGTGGCTGTCAAGATGATCCTTAAGTACTTAGGAAGAACTAAGGATATGCTCTTAGTTTATGGAGATGGTGATATGACCATACTCAGATATACATATGTTCGTTTCCAGACGGACAAGGATGACTCCAAGTCCCATTCTGGATTCATATTCATATTAAATGGAGGTGCAATTAGTTGGAAAAGTTCCATGCAAGACACTGTTGCAGATTCTACCTGTGAGGTGGAATACATTGCAGCTTCGGAAGCAATAAAGGAAGCGATTTAGATCAAGAAGTTTGTTACTAAACTTGGAGTGGTTCCATCCATTGTTGAAGCATTACCTGTTTACTACGAAAACACTAGAGCCATTGCGCAAGCAAAGGAATCAAGGTCTCATCAATGATCAAAACATGTGCTTCACCGTTATCATCTGATTAGGGAGATCGTTAGTAGGAAATAAATACAACTCGAGAAAATTCTCACTAAAAGGAATCTAACAGATCCTTTGACAAAGGCTCTACCACAAAGTAAGTTTGAGAGTCATGTCTGTGCTTACGGTTTAGGACACGGTGGTGATTGGCTTTAGGCTAAGTGGGAGTGTTAGAATTTGAGGGATGTCCTAAGGCAATCACCTTACAGTTTTTTTTCTATTTATTTGATAAGTATAGATTCACTATTTGAGTATATATTATATGTTTGATTATCTTAAACTTATTTACTGAATGTCCGTAATATAATTCATAGTATGAGAGAATTTGTGATTGGAACGCAACTAGTCATTATCTCTACATGTGCAATTATGAATATATTGAAATTTCCCTAGTCATTGAATTGATGCATTCAAACATCACCAATTCTGTAAGACTAGCATGGGTTATACTCCTTGGTTCGGCCAAGCAGATGCTTTCTCACTGGCTAGAGATAATGGGATGTCGAGAGTTAAATGTGGATGTTGGTTATGGTAACTAGTTTATTGGAGTGACTCACTGTAAGACTTCATATGGTTCTCTACATATATATAGATATGTCTATGAAGTTCTAACTGCAGCACGAGAGCAAGTTTCCTTCGACTTGAGGTATACAAGTTATCTTGGTCATGGAGACTTATACTTTGACATCTTAAGAAAGCATCTCATTGAGATGTGGACCCGGGATGATTGGGTATAAGTTGAAGTACCCGAAGGTATTTGGATAGCCCACAGAGGATTCACCGCTCCTTGTGAGGAGATGTATACCCTATGGCCACTCATTATGATTATCACTCAAAGTCTTTGGCCAAAGCATCACATGTTAAGAGTGTGAGACTCTTGTAAACATGTATGAGTAATTTGAATCCGCAGAATGAGGAAGTATTACTTGGGCTAGGTGTGATGTAGTCAGCCTAGTGAGGGCAAAACACATAGACCATGTTCTGAACCAAGTTGGTATAAGACGAGTGAAAGGAATGAGGCATGACTGACTTACTGTAGCTTCTGAAGGGTTTAGAATTAATTCTAATATCAACTATGATTTTTTGACTAATTGGGGAGCATGATGTACTACTAGGTGTTACTCATGATCGTTCTATAATTAAGTAGTTAATTATGGACGACCAAGATAAATCGGGAACTTATTGGGTCACACACACAAACGAGTTTCTAAAAGACATAAAATTAATTAAAGAATAGGATTCTTAGATCAAGAGATAAATTTTTAGTTGGACCATACATAAGATAAATATGGAAATATTTGTCGCAATGGAAGCACGGATGGTCCACATCTCTTATGGAAGAGTTGAACCATATTTGGTTTAATCATGAATTAGTCATGAACCAACTTGGTTTAGTTGTGAACCAAACCAAGGGGTTAATGGGCTAATTTTTTATTAAGGGATAATGGGTTGGATTTAGGCTTTCTAATCTAACTCATTAATGAGGGCTATATACTAATATGGTTGAGAGAAAATTATACACATGAGATCATTAATTGGCTTGATAGGTTTTTGAAAAATCATAACCCAATTTCTCTTCTCTTCTCCTCTCCCTCTCCCCTCTCTCTTTGCTGCCACCAACAAGGGGAAGCCCTTCCCCTTATTGCCATGACCACCACAAGGAAGAAATCTCTTCCTTGTGTGCTTCTCTTCCTCTTCGTCTTGATCCCTCTTCTTCTCTCGTGGCTAGTAACTTCCGAAGGAGAGGCTTGTCCTCAAGGAGTTGTCATGAGGAGCTCGGTGTGGATATAAATAAAGGCAAGGTTCGACAATACCACTACGGTTGATGCCCTTCTCGTTACAGGTCATCCGTAAGGTACGCCTAGTATAAATTTTCTTTCCGTAAAAATTTAATTATGCGATTTTTTTGGCATGTTATATCCTTGTATGCGTGTGGTTCGTGTGATGTAATAATTTAGGAATTATTATTGTTTTATTTTCCGCTATGCATATTTACAAAATGTATTTTAGCACATACCGCATCGGGCATATCCCAATAGTTTGCACAACGGACCAGAGTTGTAACGTCCCACCTCCTACTAACTAGACTGCGAGGCTGGACCGTCACATTATGCTGTGCTAACTATAAGGTGTGGAAAACTGTGCTAATTAAAATCTTACTTTGCTAATGACCATCACAGTCTGTAAGACTAGGTTCAAAGACCTTTCCATTGACATGCATACACTAGGGAAGGAACCCGAACTTTCGATTTGATCAAAAGACTGAAATGAGACCCTTCTAGCTGAAATCAGACACTCTAATCGATCGGCTGATCGATTGGAGTCATCTGATCGATCCGTTGATCGATTCAGCACGCTACTGTGCACGGACGAAATTCTGGATCGATCGGCTGATCGATCCGGCCTGACTAATCGATCCATTGATCGATTCAGCGCACTACTGTGCGCGGGGGTAATATTCTGGATCGATCGACTGATCGATCCAGACTTGCCAATCGATCCAGCGATCGATTCAGAAGCTCTCTGTTCACGAGGCTAATTCCTCGATCAATCTAGTGATCGATTCTAGAGCTTACTGTTCGCGGAATCAGCTCTCAATCGATTAACTGATCAATCGAGAAGCCTCCAATCGATCGGCTGATCAATTGGGGTTTCTGATTTCGCACCAAGAATCTGATTTCAGCACTGTTTTGTGCCCAATCACATGTGTCAACTCTATAAGCATAAAACCAAACTACTAGGCAATAACATTACTCATAAGGTACTATCTAATAACAAACTTAATGCATACTACACAATTCATGCTACTCAACCATTCTACAATGTAGGAAAGTAACTAAAATTAGAAATACTAAGTGCAGGTTTGCTAGATCCCAAACATCTTTATTCCATGTTCCCATCCACACACATCTTCACTGCATTGACCTTCAGCCTCCGCTAATCCATCCTTCCTTTACCTTTATCTGCAGTATAAGGAAAAGAAGTATCTGTAAGCTCGAGAGCTTAGTAAGAAACCATCTACCTCACAAAACCATGCATACGATGCAATTTATGTTCTGGAAACATGCTATTTCAAAAATGTGCTGAGCATGCTAAAACATGGCATTCTGGCATACAAAACATAGAAAGTAAAAGCTGAGCATGGCAATATCTTCTAGTATCAACAAGATAGAACTAAACTGATACAACAACTATCTAAATAAATGCTAAGCTGATATAAATCCTGAACTGAAATCACATAACTAAATTGTGAAGCTTTGGAAAACTATATATCATATATAGATGAAAATACTAATCATACTGCTGTTGGTCCCGGCAACTGTAC
Organism: Zingiber officinale; assembly: GCF_018446385.1. Lineage (NCBI taxonomy): Eukaryota > Viridiplantae > Streptophyta > Magnoliopsida > Zingiberales > Zingiberaceae > Zingiber > Zingiber officinale. Next base: position 99,263,724 of record NC_055999.1, on the reverse strand, counting down.
TTGCTATGCGCGCATCCCTAACTAGACCCGGGGTTGCAAATCCCGAATTTAGTAGAATTACTAGGTTATCTAAACCTAGGGACGACTATGGGAGCCCAGCCCATGGACAACTGAAGTCTAGTACAGTGCCACTGAAAAGTAAAATACTGATTTGTAGCTTACCTTGCTCTTACTAGGTTATCTGAACCTAGAACTAGGTTGTCTGAACCTAGAGGCGACTGTGGGAGCCCACCCATTGGACCGTAGTCCCATATAAGTTGTAGAAAAACTAAATATGCTATTCTAAATGCTCCTACTGCATTTACTGATCTATTAAAATGCCTACTGTAGCATTTTACTGAGCTAAACATTTTATCCAGCACTTGGTGTGCACTAGAACACACCCTGAACTGAAAATCTGCATACTACTAAACTAATGTATAAAACACATTAATAGCTACTTATACTGCAGGTGAGGGGTTTCTTACTTCCTGTGCTAGATTTCCTTACAATCCAATCGTTAGGTTTTCCGGAGAAGGGATCTCTTCAACGATCTTCTCGCGTCTATGCGTTCTTCTCGCGGAGAGGAGCGTCCTCGTACCCTTGATGTTGCCGGAAGATATTCCTATGGTCCTAGGGATGGAACCCTAGGTTCTTCCTTGGAGTTGGGCGCCGAGAGGTGAGGAAGGGAGAGGGGTCGGCGAGTGAGGGTTTGAGGAAGAGAAATTTAACGATTAAAATTAATCAATCCCCACTTAAGTCTCCTATTTATATTAAGTGTTTAATTCAGCCAACTTCAACCTTAAATATGATTGTTTCCCTCTTCTTTCAGCACACCCCTGCTGGGGCCTCCTGGTTACTAGAGTTGTCTATAAGACATAGGGTCTCATAGGTCTCGGGTTCAATTCAAGCTTAGGCTATTTTACGTTTCTATTTATTTTTGCTACTTCTGCTACTCCAAAAATTCCATTAAAATATTCTAAAATTCCAGAAAAATCATAGAATATTTCTAAAATTGATTTGAGAATTTTTGGGCGTTACAAGAGTTGCGAAGTGAGGCGCCTTAGTTGGGAACTAAGGTGCCCTCAATGGCCTTTATAAGGGATATTCATCCATGCTATCAAAATAACTACTAGAAGAACTATTTTGATCATTCTACTTCTTCATTCTCCAATTGTTGTGACTCTATTACACCCAACCGATGTCGGTTGACCGATACCAATATACGAGCTTGATCAAATTCCATTCTTCTAAGTATTGGTAATGATTTCATTTATTGTGTATCTTTTATACTTGTAAAAGGAAAGTGTAGGGTGTTACACTTTCCTCACTTTTGTACTTGACTACTCTACTAGGAGTTTGCTAGTAAAGAGATTTAGTGATTGCCCATCGAAAAGGTCCAAGGGACTTGGGTCTTAGAGTAAGAGTCACCGAAAGCTTTGAACTAAGTAAAAATCCTTGTGTTCTTCCACTTGTGTTTTTGTTCGTTTATTCCACTATGCACTTATATTTTTAAAAAATAAAAAGAAATATTTTAAAAATAACGTGATTCCCCCCCCCCCCCCCCCCCCCACTCACGTGCATCAATCCTACATATTTTACCTTCATAAATTAGCACCAAAAGATTGGTATGTTAGATCTAGTGTTTTCCCCTAACCTCATTAATCAACTCTAAAAACAAAAAGAATTTTAAAACGGAGAAAATAATCTTAAGCATGGATCTAGTTTCTTCAATGTACATGGCATAACAAAATAAACACTGAAATAATAACAATGAACCTGATTGCAACAAAAAGCAATTGTCGTAAAGAGTCATCTTCTCAATCTCCAGATTCTACAGAAGAAGAAGAAGAGGGAGAGATCTTCCTTTAGAAATAGGGTGACGGTGACAAACTTTCTACGTCAATGGGGAACATAGAAAAACAATCTATCCTTAATCCAATGGGGATCAAACCCATATATAGTGGATCCGCATATGTTATTAGTCCATAAATGATAACGGAGGAGACTAATGGGTTCTACACATCTCACTCACATCCAATAACTCAAACCCTGAATAAGCATAAATTAGGTCACTTAATGGGTTCAGTATCTTAACGACATAATCCACATGGAAAATTGCATGGCAAATCACATGTGAGCCCACCTAATAAAAGATTAAATCCAACAATCTCCCACTTGAGTTATATGTGTTTTGTATACAACACACGGATATAACTTTAGTTGACATCAACAACAATTTCTGACCTTTTGGATACAGAATCCCCTTGTAAATAATCTGGTCTATTAAATTCATTGGTATAGGACAAAGAGGTCATAGTTACTATACATGACTGTAATAATCCTTAACAATAATCACAATACTAATATCATTAATGACATATATCAAGATATAGATGTATAGTATAAAAATTACATGAAATGTAATCAGTACATGTCAATTTCCATCTGATCCTAAGGTGACCCAAAAGGGTCTGATTATATTTGCAAACTCTTTATGTTAAACTATAATAACAAATCATGATCAACTTTATAATTCTGAATGGAATTTGTATCACATTTATAAACACTATATGATAAACAACAGTAGTAAATCATGATATTTATTTCAGAGTGTCAAATTAACAAAATACCCATGAATATTTTGAACTTTAAGTACATACAATAATCAAAATAAAATATTTGTCTTTAGTAAAAAATGGAGAAACAAAACAAATATAGATTCCCTCTAGATGAGTACTTCTTCCATAAAAGAAAGACTCTCATATCCAACACACGTACATGAAATACCTTAGGCACCAAACCCTTAGTGAGTGAATCTACCAATATGGAATTTGTGTTGAAATACTTTGTCATCACCTGACAATTCTGAATTCTTTTTTTAATTGCTAGAAACTTGATGTTAGTGCTTGGACTTCTATGAACTATGGTTGATCCTGTATGAAATCTACGAGAAGGTATGCTAGCTTTGATGAATGAGGGTTTTGAGGAAGATGAACTCCTAGAGATCTAGAAGAGCTCCTCAACGATCCTACGCATAGTGACACGAGCCAACAAAGCGTTAGTGACCTAAGACCGGAGTGGGGATCCCTCGTTAGGCCCTTCGATGCTCAAGTCAGTTCCTCTCTCGAATGTGGAAGCAGAAGAAGAAGTACATTAATGAAAGTACTTGGAAGCAGAGTTTTGGATACTAGAGTTTGCATACCTCGCCAATGGAGAGGATTCCCCTTTTTATACTACCTCATATAACTTTCGTAGTCATGAGGTGGTTCCCGATTTGTTAGAGTTTGTTAGAAGATGAAGTACCACTTTAGGCTTCATGCAATAATCCCTCAAGGAATCTTTTTTGTACCCCAGATGTACCTCTTTTATCACTTACGACTGATATTCCTGATGAAGTATGCATAGGAACATGCCCCTATAACTAAAGAAGCTTCTAGAGAATATTTCACGCAAAATTTGCCAATCTATCATACTTGTTGTTATCTTCTATTAAACATGTCTCGGCCGATCATTTAAGCCGGTCATGTATATATTGAGAATACCTTCTGTTGAGCATGTTTCGACCGGTCATTCATGTCGATCGTGTATATATTGAGAATACCTTCTGTTGAGCATATTTCGACCGGTTGTGTATACATTGAGAATATATTCTGTTGAGCATGTTTCAACCGAGAATGTACTATAAGCTTTATAAGGTTGAGTGCCTTTAAGCTCAGTCAGGCTTTGTTCGGCCGGACGTATATAAGCACACTAGTGCTCGCTTAGCCTTCACTCAACCGGTAATATACTAAAAGTTGTATAAGGCTAAATACCTTTATGCTCAGTCGAGCTTTGTCCGGTCAGGCATATATAAGCACACTGGTGCTTGCTCGGCCTTCACTCAGCCGGTAATATACTTAAATCTGTATAAGGTTAAGTACCTTTATGCTCGATCGAATTTTGTCTGGCCAAGTGCATATAAGCATACTGGTACTCGCTAGGCCTTCCCTCGGCCGATAATATACTAAAAGTTGTATAAGGCTAAGCTCCTTTAAGCTCGATCGGGTTTTATCCAGCCGAGCGCATATAAGCATACTGGTGTTCACTCGGCCTTTACTCGGCCAATAATATACTAAAAACTATATAAGGCTAAGTGCCTTTAAACTCAGTCGAGCATCGCTTGACAGAGCGCCTGCGGAAAACCTTTTATTTGGTTGGTCATTATCCTATTAATCATACATTCACCCAACTATGGGCCTCTCCTTTCTCTCTCGACCATGACTTCTGTATCATCCGATAGGCTAACCTATCATAACCCATATCACTAGTCTTCTCCTCAAGTCTAGTCGAAGGAGGTGTAACCGATTGACTAGACACAAGTCTCAATTTTATTTGTTTGCTCTACTCGTTTAACTCATTGTTTTATGCTTTCTTTTCTTTTTTTCTCTTAACTATGCCTTGAGAGTCGAGCAATTTTTCAAAATTATTTTGTTGGTAATTAATCCTTCAACGGAAAGGGAATGTTGGAGGCGCTTGAAGATATGGTGCCTCAGCCTATAATTTGGTTTGTCTTGGCCATCATAAATGTCTCTTTATGGGTGAGTGCCACGTAACATTTTCTTCTATTTCTTGAAACAACCTTTAACATGCTTCTTTATTAATGTTTACATATTCTTCTCAACAGATCAGCGACTCTCCTATCACGAGTCATTTCAATTCAACGAGGATCCTTATTTGTTATACCGCCCTAAAACCCGAAGTCTTTTTTATTTCTTTACCTTTTGTCTTCCTCAACTCACTTCCTAGCGATTTTCTTTCTCGACTTTTTACAACACCCAGTGCTTCTTCATCTTCCCTAACCTTCTTATGTTACCTCCTTTCCTTAGAGACCTAGTAAGTCGTTTATCCCTTAAGTGCTTCTATTTTTCGCCATGGCTGAGGAATCACTGGTTCCTTGGTATGTTCAGACTCATTCGTCCTTTGGTACCACCGATAGAACTTCCATTCGTTCTCAGTATAAAATCCCTAAGGAGTATCATATTAAGGTCCCACAACTTGATGCTTATCCTCATCTCCCTCCTGATAACTATGTTACTTTCTTCAAGGACCAACTAGTAGCAGGTCTATGCTTTCCTATTCCTCTATTCTTAGCAGAGGTAAGTCAATATTTTGATATTCCTTTACAACAATTCACCCCAAATGCTTTTCGATATCTATGCAGGTTGTTCATGTTGTTTCACCTCTTCAGTATTCCTCCTACTCCCTAAAATTTCTTCATATTTTCCTATCTCAAAAAATCAGAGTCAAGAGTATTTATTTTCCAATCTCATCTAAATATTGTTTTCTTTGAAGAAATGTCTTCATCCATCAAAGGTTGAAAGTCACGCTTCTTCTTCATAAAATTTTCTAGACTCGTCACATGGTCTACTTTATGGCAACCTTCTTTCCCCCCTCTTCCCGACATAAAAGAAGTTCATCAACAACCAATATTCTCCGATTATTCCAGTAGATTACTTGGTCATCATTTTTACATTCATAAATGGATACGTAGTGACCTACTATACATTTTTGGCTTAAGCCCTGTTCAAAAGAAATTGTGATACTCCTTTGGTAATTTATGACATCTTCACCATTACTTTTTTACTAACTAAAATACTCTTTATTTGGTGTAGTGGATGCTTTATTTGAAGCTTTGGTCGACAAGGAAATCGATCTAGAATAGGAGGCATTCTCGACCAAGGAATAAGAACTTAATGCCGAGCGAAATTAACCTTCTACTGCTCCTTTGCCCGAAACCTCCATCCAACAAGTGACCGCTTCTAGTTTCTAAACCATTCCCGGGGAAACATCTTCAAATTCACCTCCATTGCCAGAAGATACTCCTTTGAAAATATAAGAACAAGTGTAAGAAACTACTCCTAAGGGAAAACGCTCAAGGTGCAGACTGACCTTAGCACCCCTCCCCAACAGATGGGATATTTCTGTTTCTGAATATATAGTCCAAGGGGATATTCAGACTAATTCTCTTGAACCCACCCTATCCTCCTTATATCCTATTCTTTCTTCACCCTCTATTCCGCCTCTGGGGGACCTTCTAACTCAGAGTACTGGCTCAGATCCTGGGTTTATTATGACTTTTCAGGAACAAATCCCTTTACCTCTCTAAGAAACTCAGGATCCTCCTTTTCTTCTTTTCTCCCCACCTTCAATTCACACTTACTTATCATCTTCATCCACACCCTCTTCTACCCTCCCAATATTACTAGGAGGTTCTTTAACAACAGCTTAGGTAGAGACTCGCCAACAAATTGAGAAACTCACTTCCACTTAGTTGAAAAATGTATTTTCTTTCGAGAAAACTAAGGTAAGATGTTCTTCGTTCAATTATTCCTTTATTAATGCACTTTACTAAAAACTTTCCACTCTATAGCACTGGGTCACCAATATGAGTGTGGCCCGCCAACTATATGACTTGGCTCGAGAGAATGATACGTTGAGGCAACAAGCCCCTGAAGCATCTTCTTCCCAAGCCTCTAGAGAGATAGCTGAGTTATCCACTCAACTACAAGAGACTCGCAGACTACTCGAGGTTGAATCTAAAAACCTGAATCAATGGAAAACTTTTACAGAAAACTTTAAATCTCAAGTTCAATCAGAGATCAACCTTCATGCTGAGCTAACATCAAAACTAGATATGCTCACTACAAAAAATACTCAACTATCATCTCAGCTGCAAATACTGAAAGATGCTCATGCTTTGGAATTGGTTGCTAAAGTCTCTGATTTACACTCTAAGGATGTCGAGATAGCCTCTCTACGTTCGTCCTTAACCAAAGCTCAAGTAGACATTTCCTCTAAGGAGACTGAACTAAAAACTTCTCAAGATACTCTAGCAAACTATTAGGCAGGTGAAGACGATCGATTTGCAGAGAGAAAAAGAATACTTCTTGAGTTGCCTGATTTCAATGCTCCTATTGCCGCCTCTATTGTCAAAGCTTTCAATCATGGGGTTGATGGGGCCATAGAACAATTAACAGAAAAAGGATATCTGGCTTCTGACCCTCCAGCCAATTTCCTTAACCGTAGGAGATTACTCAAGACCTGGCCTCCTGATTTATTTCCTAAACTAATATAATCTCAAACTTATCTTTGTATTGAAGAATCTTTTTAACAATTTTAAATGTTAACCTTTTCCTATATGAGGTTATGCTGATTTTTTCTAAAGTTGATTTGATTCTCTTATTGATTGATTAAACTGATATTTGTTTTTAATCAGAATTGGTTTTCATTTGGCTTTTAATATTCGATCAGATTTGTTCCATCCACTTTTGATTTATTATTCATTAGTCTTTTAAAGGAGGATCACTCTTACCTTAATCTATACCTATTATTTTCCAATCGTAACACTCCCTCGTTCTCCATCAGCCGATCAGGTTCATTTATCTCTGTATCTATTTTCGCTCAAATTTAATACTCGCCCGGCCTCTGATGGCCAACCAAGTTCATACATACATATATATATTCTCAACTGGCCTTAAGACTCGGTTAGCTTAGAATGGCTAATCAAGTTTATAATGCGAAAAGAATATAACTTATGTTCTGTATTATAAATATTTGGCTTTCTTTGAGAACTTTTAAGTTTAATCTTAGTAATGGCATTAATACTTTGGGAACACAATCCTCTGTGTCGATTGCTGATATCGTTTTCCTATTGGCAACACGTATATTTATGATGTCCTATATGTACTCATATCATTATATCCACCGCCTTATCGATCCATCTGACGGTTCTCCCTTGACCCCGCCTTTTTTATCATCTCAATCTGACGCTTCCCCTTAAGACACCCTTTTCGATACTTGGCTAAAACTTTTAAAGAGAAAAAAGAGGAAAATTCTAACACATCGTCTTCTTCCTCGAGTTCGCCTATTTCTCATTTTCACCTTTTGCTAGCTTTTCTTCTTGTCCTTACTAACCCCTTCTTCTAACAATATCAACATCCAACGAGTGGTGCACTCGATGCTCTTCTTTGTTTACTATTCAAGAAACCTATGAACTTCAATGGAACTATAGTAGTCTTATCAGGTTTTAGGTTTCCCATTCATCCCTTCTTCGTCGATGTCAGTAGATATTTTGCCCTTCCCCTGCATCAACTCATTCCCCAATCATTCTCTATCATGGTTGGCTTTGTTGTTGTCTCCCGCTTACTTGACTTCCCTCTGTCTCCTCGCCTATTCCACTATTTCTTTATCCCCGTCAAGTGAAGGATAACTTATTTAAGTTTCAATCAGGTCCCAAAGTCATTCTATTCAATAGAATTCTACCCCAAGGAGAATGGAGAGAAAGATTCTTTTTCATGCACCTTCCCTCTCCTTCACCATATCCGATAGCCTGGCAATGAAGCCTCCCCCCCCCCCCCCCATAGTTCCACTTAGGTGATATTTTTGAAGACCTTGTTCTCTACTCCTCCATGGGAAAACTAAAAGGTGTAAAGTTTAACCTACCTACATTAGTCACAGAAGGTTTATTGTTTGCTTTTGTTCTTAGCCCAGCCGACACAGAATTAGACGTTTCCTTTGGTAAGTTTGTTCTTTTTATGTATATATTATAACTCTCATATTATTCTTAACATGAGTTTCTTATTTTTCTAGCCAATGCTATCCTTCCCGCTTTCATGTACAGAAACACTCGCTTAACAAGAGCAGTTTTAACTAGAATGAGAGAAGACTTATTAAGAGATCGTCATCTTAATCGGCCCTCCTCTTCTTTTGGTTTACTCCCCTTGGTTGAACTGACTAAGGAAACCTCTAGCTCACTAGAACAAGAAAATCCCTTTGTTGTCAAATGTAAAATACCTTGCACTGAAGCCCGGGGTTTACTTATATCCACCATACCTACTTTTGAGCAGATTCCTATTACTCCTTCTAAAATTTCTTACACTAGAGGTAAGGAACCTACTGTTAGGACCCTTAGCGGCTGACTAGAAGAGAGTGAATAGCCCCTGCACAAATTAAGCAAACAAAAAATCTTTCTCGAACAAATAACTTAATTAAAATAACACTTGCATATAAGAAATACTTGTAGGACCGGGTAGGCCGGCTGGAGAGGTTGAGCCGACTGAAACACTAAAACAAAAACTCCTTCTCGATCTTTCAACTTAGATTAGCAAAGCAATTAAAATAGAAATAACAACTTAAAGAAAATAGTAAAAAGACAAGAATTACTTGGTTACAACCTAGATGGTTGTTAATCCAAGGAAGATGAAAGCTCACTAAGAATCTCCTTCGCTAAAGGCGGAGAAGCCTTTTACACATAATGAAAGTTCAAAAAAGACTAGGAAAGTGAATACAAAAGTTGTTACTTCTTTCCTAGGTCCAAGAGTCTTTTATAGCCCCTTGAAAATCTTATCCGCAGGCTGAAAGTGCCTTCCATAGGGTTGGGAGGTGCCTCCAGCGAGGCCAAGGATAAAACTTTATCCTTTTCTACAACAGCCAGAATTGCTTGGTCAAAGGCGCCTTCCATGGCAGGTTGAAGGCGCCTTCATCCATTGAAGGCGCCTTCTACCTGAAAGTCATGAAGGCGCCTTCAACTCCTGTTGAAGGCGCCTCTAGCAGTTCCATAGCTCCACTTTAGCTCTTCCACTGCTCCAATCGCCTGGGGGATTTCGGTCAACCAAAATAGGGCTCACCCGAACCTAATTTTTAGCATTCTCCTCAAGCAGGCTTCCGCTCTGACTTCTCATCCCTCTAACGTTATGCACATCCTTCTCATCCACCGATGTACTATTCTAAAGCATCTCGTCCCTCGGACGAACCGAGCCCGTCGGCTCTCTCCCGTGTCGTCCTTCTCGCTAGCCGCATCTTCCGCTCGACTTCCTGTGCTCCTAAACTCCTGCACACTTAGACACAAGGATCAAAACATAACATGACATAACCTAAACTTGGTTGATTACACCAAAAATAACCTTGGGGTTCCAAAAATACTAACAAGACTAAAAGACAGAGGCAAACATGTTTACTTGGTTACAACCGAGGAGGTTGTTAATCCAAGGCAGATGAAGTCACACTATTTTCTCCTTCAGACGGAGAAGCCTCTTTACAACAACGAAAGCACAAAAAGCCGAAGCTAAATAGAAAAGGAAGTGTGTACAAGTGTTGCTTGGATATTTCTTATTCTTGTTAGCTTTTGGGAGCAAGGCTTTTTATATAGCCCTACTCTAGGCGCCTAGAATGGGATAATATTTTATCCCCGACGCAACGATACGTGCCACGTCGAATTTGGCTAAGAATTGGGTTTCGGGCGATAGGAATCGTTCCGAGCGCCCCGGACTGCTCCGAGTGCCTCGGAATGGTCTGGGCGCCCCGACCAGGTCTGAGTACCCTGGGCTGGTCCAAGTCCCTCGATAACCAGAATCAGCAAAATGTTGATTTGTTATGTCAGGCTTCTAGCTTTGGCTCCACTTGCTTTGGTCCGGGTCTTCCACTCCGACTCTGCTCACTTGGGTGATTTCGACCATCCGGTATAGGGCTCACCCGAACCCAACTTCCGGCCTTCTCGAGCAAGCTTCCGCTCCAGCTTCTCGTCCCTTGGAAACGTCACACGCCTTCTTCTCGTCCGCCCTCATACTCTTCCGCAGTGCCTCATCCCTCAGATGCACCGAGCCCATTGACTCTTTCCCGTGTCGTCCTTCTCGCTAGCTGCGTCTTTTGCTCGACATCCTGTGCTCTTAAGTTCCTGCACACTTAGACACAGGGTTAAACACAACAGGACCTAACTTAATTTATTTGATCACATCAAAACTACCTTGGGGTACCAACAATCTCCCCCTTTTTTATTGTGAGCAACCCAAGTTAAGTTAGGGTAAACCAACATAAAGTAAGAGCAATAAATTTGCAATTAAAGTACAAAAATTTGAAAAAGTTTAAACTAGAGTGCAAAAATTTGAAAAAGTTTAAACTGCCTCCCCCTAGACTTACTCTTCCCTTCTTCCCCTTTGATCATATAAAAAATGGGGTACCAAAAAAACTCTAAGGGTAACTTTTTATAAATAAGAAAGTTTTTTTTTAAAAAAACTCTGATTTTCCGACAATTTTGAAAAACTTATCAAGTTTTTGAAAACTTTGAAAAAAATTGAAAATAATTTTGATATCACTTAAAAAAATTTACAACGTAAATAATTTTAAAAACCTTAAGTTTTGCAAAGAATTTTCTAAGTAAAAAAAATATTGAGTAAATATTTAAAGCTTTAATTTCAATTAAATGCTTTATCAGTTAGTCAATTAAATATTTTATTTCATTAATTGACTTCTAGATTGTGGCAAGGTACTAGACTTTTTTGGTTATTAGAGCAATAACCACTTTCTAGACAAAGACTCTTAAGGAAATTAAACATTTAATCTACTCTCTAAAAGTCCTAAGTCTAATTAAATTTTAATTTAGACAAGATATTGGAACCTAACATAGGTTCCAACCTACTAGATTAATTAAGAATTTTTTAGGAACATATTTCTTTAAAAAAAAAATAATTTGTCCCTTGTGGTAATTTAGGTATCAATTTAGACCATTGAATTTTCTAATACCTTTATTATATGAGTATGTATGATTTTTCAAGTTCTTTATTTCTTTTTGTAAATTATCATTTTCCAATTTTATTTTATCAAATTCTTCTAATGGACAAGATTTGGCTAGAATTAATTTTAACTCTTTATTTTCTTTTTCTAGTTTGCAACAATTCTTTGATAAATATTTTATAAACTGGAATGACTTATCAGGAGGAAGAGATCATACCTGACTTACCTTGTCGATCTCGTTATCTGTAGCTCCCCTTGAAGTGATGTTTTCTTCCGATGTCGCACCCCCTTCATTGATGCTCTCGATGCTCATTTCAAACAAGCTTGCTTCATTTTCGTCGTCTTGATGACTTGCCATTAACGCAAGTCCAACAACAGCTTCAATTTCTGATTCAGACGATGTTTCGTCTTACGTCGCCCTTAACGTCTTGTACTTGTTTGATTGGACAGGCTTTTTGTTCTTTCCTTTGCCCTTGATCTTTAACTTAGGGCAATTGCCTTTAACGCGCCCTCTTTGTTATAGTGGTAGCATCTGATTGTTCTTTTCTTTCTACCCTGTAGATGGTTAGTTTTTCTAGATTTAAATAATTGTTTACATCGCCTTACCATCATTACCGTTTTGTCATCATCAAGAGAGGATTCTGAATCTTGCTTGTCTATCTTTACCTTAAAGGCAATGTTGTTCTTGGCTCCTTCTTCGAATCTGCACATCTCGTTTCATGGACTTCAAATGTTGAAAATATTTCTTCTAAGGTGGCAGATTCTAAATCTTTAAAAATATAGTAAGCATCTACTAATGATGCCCACTCGGTAGTTCTAGGAAATGCATTAAGAGCGTACCTTAGTGAAGCTCGATTTCTTACCTTTTCTCTGAGATTCGTGAGTCTGGTGATTAGTTCCTTCATTCTCGAGTGAAGATGTGCAATGGTTTCTTCTGCTTCCAATTTTATGTTACTCAGCTGGTTCCTTAGCAGATCCCATCTCGCAAGCTTGGCTTCAGATGTCCCTTCGTGTAGCTCAAGAAACTTCTCCCAAAGCTCCTTTGTTGAGTTATATGCGTCGATCCGGTTGACTTATAGTGACTCAGCAAATGGAACTCTACTTTGTCGTTTGCCATGAAGTCGAACTGCTCCTTCTTCGTCCATTAGTATTCTTCCTTACCTTCGGGTGCTACAAAACCGAACTTCATTATTAACAGCAATTCCAAATCAGTTTTAAAGAATACCTCCATTCTCTTTTTCCAGCTTCCGAACTCCCCCTCGAACTTTGGTGGGTAGATGCTCGGTCCGGCCATCATCTCGTGTGCTTCGTTTGGCGGTTAGTCCTCCTGAAGCATCTTGGCTCTAATACCACTTGTTAGGACCCTTAGCTGCCGGTTAGAGGGGGGGTGAATAGCCCCTGCACAAATTAAGCAAACGAAGAACCTTTCTCGAACAAATAACTTAATTGTATATAAGAAATACTAACAAGACTAAAAGACAAAGGTAAACAGGTTTACTTAGTTACAACTGGGGAGGTTATTAATCTGAGGCAGATAAAGTGGCACTATTTTCTCCTTCAGGCGGAGGAGCCTCTTTACAACAATGAAAGTGCAGAAAGACGAAGCTAAATAGAAAAGGAAGTGTGTACAAGTGTTGCTTGGATATTTCTTATTCTTGTTAGCTTCTAGGAGCAGGGTTGTTTATATAGCCCTGCTCGAGGTGCCTGGAACGGTTCCAGGCCCCTGAAATGGGATAATATTTTATCCCTAATGTAACGGTACGTGCCACGTCGAATTTGGCTAAGAATTGAGTTCCGGGTGCCAGGAATCATTCCGGGCACCCCGGACTGGTCTAGGCGCCCCGACCAAGTCCGAGCGCCTCGGACTGGTCCGGGCACCCCAATCACCAGAATCAGTAAAATGTTGATTATGGTGTCGGGCTTCCAGCTTTGGTCCGGGCCTTCCTCTCCGACTCCGCTCGCTTGGGTGATTTCGACCATCTGGAATAGGGCTCACCCGAACTCAACTTCCGGTCTTCTCGAGTAAGCTTCCACTCTGACTTCTTGTCCCTCAGAAATGCTGCACACCTCCTTCTCGTCCGCTCGCGTACTCTTCCATAGTGCCTCGTCCCTCAGACGTACCGAGCCTGTCGGCTCTATCCCGTGTCGTCTTTCTCGCTAGCTGCGTCTTTTACTCGACATCCTGTACTCCTAAGTTCTTGCACACTTAAACACAGGGTTAAACATAACAGGACCTAACTTAACTTGATTGATCATATCAAAACTGTTGGTTAGTCATAGGAAAATGTACCGGTTCCACTGTACAAAATTTTTGTACAAGTGTCGAACCTTTCCTTAAATAACCTATTGTGTTCTTTAGAAGTTAAATTAGGAATCGCAGATGGAACTTAACATCATTGATTCCAAATTTAACTTATCTGTTCTTAATGGTTCAGATTTGAATCGCAAGTGAAACTTAACACTATTGATTCAAATCCACCTATGTTATTAATTCCATTAAATATTAATTTCCAAAATTGGCTTCCAGGATCGCATGGCGAGGCACATGGCCTTCTTGGATATGGGAGCAACCATAACTGCCTAGTCAAAGTCTTTTAAGGAAAGCTAATATTTAATTTCCTTAAATAACTCTAGGTTAACCAAAAACAACAATCGAATCACAAATTCAAAAAAGAAGGAAACACAAACTCGAAAAATAAATTGGATAAACTAGATCTAATTGCCTCTTGTATTTAGAATTCTTACAAAGAAAATAACTAGTATGATGCGGAAGAAAACTACTAGTTATACCTTCTCTTTGTAAGCTAGTAACATCAAGATCTTCTACCGTATTCCTCGCCTCGCCTTGGGCGTCGTGTGGGCGACGATCCTCCAAGATGAACACCACCCAAAAGCTTCTTCCTCTTCTTCTAAAATCCGGCCACCACCACCACCAAGGAGAAGAGAGCAAAAGGGAAAAGAGAAGGGAGAGGGAGAGGGTCGGCCACTTGAGGTTCTCCAAGCAAGAGAATAAGAATTATGTCTCATGAGGCCTCCTCACCCCTTCTTTTATATTACTTGCCCAAGGCAAATAAGGAAAAACTTTTTACAAAAAATAAAATCATCCTCTAATTTTTCCTTTTCCCTTTTAATTTTTCCTTTTTTTCCTCTTGATTGAATCAATCACCAAAATTAATTGATGATGATTTTATTTATTTTAATTATGACCGGCCCCTTGCTTGGGCACCAAGCAAGGTGGCCGGCCACCTCATCAAGGGGAAAAGGAAAAATATTTTTTAAAATTTTATAAGAAAAAATCCTCTTATAAAATTTACAAGCTCTCTTTCCTAAAGTAGGAGTTAAAAAAGGAAAGTTCTAAAAATTAAAACCATGTTTTAAAATTTAAAACTTCTCTTATAAAATTTCCTTTTTTATCATGATGATAGAAAATTTTAATTTTAAAACTTATCTTCCTTTTTTCTTAAACCATGAGGATGGTTAAAAAAAGAAAGTTTTAAAACTTTTAAAACTCTCTATTAAAACATGTGGCCTAATTCAAATAAGGAAAGTTTTAAAAATTAAAATCTCTCTTTTAAAACTTATAGTTTTCTACAAAGAGAAGATTTTAAAAATTCAAAACAACCCTCCCCTTTTGAATTATTGTGGTCGGCTCCTATTAGCTTGGTCACCAAGCAATAGGGTCGGCCCTTTAAGAGGAGATGTGGCCGGCCATTGCTTGGTCACCAAGCAATGGACCGACCCCCTTCTTGGACACCAAGATGGGCCTTTCTTTGGATGGACTTGAGGCTATAATGAGGCTACGATAGGGACCTAGAGGAGAAATTAGTTTTGGCCTTCCGATGGCTTGAGTATCCCGTGTTCGCCCCGAACACACAACTCAAGTTCATCGATAATAACTCATTCCACTAGAGAGTTATTACTGCACTACCGCGCCAATCCCAAATTACATTATGGGTTCCTTCTTATCATGAGTGTGTCAGTCTCCCTGTGTTTAAGAAAATGAATGTCCACTAATTAAGTAAATTATTGACAACCCACTTAATTAATATCTAGCTCCAAGAGTAGTACCACTCAACTTTCTTACAGGGTTTAACATGGCAATCCTTATGAGCTCCTCATTGGGGCATTCTCAACCTAGATAACTAGGACACAAATTCCTTCTATAATCAACAACACACAATATAAGTAATATCATTTCCCAACTTATCGGGCATATTGATTTATCGAGCTAAACCGGTAACGCCCGCCCCTCTACAACTACTAAAGAAGGGACGGGGTTACTTACTTAAAACATACATACATGTATATGTATATGAAATCATGGCAGCGGAAGTGGGTTGTCTAAAATTTAATTTGATCATATGCATATGGACTAAACATGACATGTGAACCATATAATCATATTACATAGAAACATGCTTAACATGCTAATCTTTTCAATCATAACATGTGAATGTACTAGCATTCATGCATATACATTGATTTATCATCAACTACTTAAAACACGATTCATGATATCATAAGCATATCAACATGAAACAAAAGAACATAAGTGCATAAGCTAACCATGCTGGTTCAAGTAGTTATCAAAGCATCTAGCTAAACATAGTTCACATGAAAGGTCAAGACATACATATATAAGTTCTGAAACACAAAGGGATCTATTCCACCATGCCACTTCCACACAAATTTTTGCCCTTCCTGCTGCTCCTCTTAGTTTAGCCACTCTTTTCCTTTTTCTGCAGTACAAGGAAACATAAAACTATAAGCACATAGGCTTAGTAAGTTCCTTTCCTACTCATAAAAATCATAAATCATACATAACATAAAGTATTAACATGTTCACTTGGCAAGTCATAACCTAGCATGTGAGAGCATAAACATAGAGTCATATCATAGCATGTGAGAGCATAAACATAAATCATAACATAGCATGTGAGAACATAAACATAAAGTCGTAACATAGAATGTGAGAGCATAAACATAAAATCGTAACATAGCATGTGAGATCATAAACATAAAGTAGTAACATGATCATATAAATATCATAGACATATTTTCAAGAGCATCTTAAATAAGCATAAAGGAAACCATATAACATGAACTTGTAGATGCAAGATGTTCTTTGAAAACATGTATCATGAAATGAATATATGCAAGATGTCCTTTTGAAAACATATATCATATACATACTTAAACATAATTTCAACATGAGGGTCCGGCTTGTACCACATATACACATAAATGTGTGCATCCTAAATAGATCCAAGGTAGCTAATCTTGAACCTACTAGGAACTAGGCCCGTTTCATAGACCATCGACCTAGGAGCAACTTAGGAGCTCATCCCTTTTACTAGGCCTGTTTCATAGACCATCGACCTAGGGGCGCTTATGGAGCCCACCCTTGGTACAAGACATATAAAAGTAAAATAGCATATCATGTTTCTTATCATATCATAGCATATCATGTTTCTTGTCATGTCATGGCATATCATATTCTTGTCATATCATGAAGAGAGCTCTTGATCCCAACTTAAGGGAAAAATCTCTTTGTCATATCATGAAGAGTGCTCTTGATCTCAGCTTAAGGGAAGCATCTCTTAGGCTTTTCATCTTACATAAGCCTTTCATAAACATGTCATGATAGCATGAGGTGCACATAACATAAAGCATATCATAAAGAATCATAACATGATGGCATAAGTGCACATAACATAAAGCATATCATACGGAATCATAACATGGTGGCATAAATGCACATACATAAAGCATATCATAAGGACTCATAACATGATGGCATAAGTGCATATAGCATATCATAGGAATCATAACATAATGGCATGAAGTGCACATAACATAAACCCTATCTTTCTTAGTTTGGCCGAAACTTACAAGTCATGGTTCTAGGTTTCTTTTCAACAACATCTAAGCATAAACTTTAAACTTAGATCACAATCTAACAAGTGAGACTCTTAGTAAGTATAAATGAGCTCCTAACCCTAATTCTCAAACCTTGGCCGAAACATACAATCATGGTTTTTAGGTTTTTCAAGCAACATTTAAGCATGAAGACCTAAACTAACATTATATAATGGATTACACATCATGAGAAATCACAAGCTAGCATAGTTTAGGTCTTAAATTTTTCCCTAATCCCTTTATCTCTTCTAGGCCGAAACCCTAAGAGTTTGGTGCTAGTTTCTAAGTAATATAAGGCATGGAACTTTAAACTAACAACATATAATGGGTTACACATCATAAGGAAACATAAGTAAACATAGTTAGGTTTCTAAATTTCCCTTAATCCTCTTATTCTTTCATGGCCGAAACTTTAAGGGAGCATGATCTAGATTTTTAAGCCACATAAAACATGAAAACTTCATACTAACATCATATAGTTATTTACACATCATAAGAAATCATAAGCAAACATAGTTAAATTTCTAAACTTCCTCTAACCCCTTTATCTCTTCTTGGCCGAAACCTTACAAGCATAAATCTAAGTTTCTAAGCAATAGATAGCATGAAAAACTTTAAACTAACAACATATAATAGGTTACACATCATAAGGAATCATAAGCAAGCATAGTTAGGTTTCTAACTTTCCCTTAATCCTTTTATTCTTTCATGGGCAAAAGTTTACAAGCATGAATCTAAATTCCTAAGCAATAAATAGCATGAAAAACTTTTAAACTAACAACATATAATGGGTTACACATCATAAGGGATCATAAGCAAGCATAGTTAGGTTTCTAACTTTCCCTTAATCCTTTTATTCTTTCATGGCCGAAAGTTTACAAGCATGAATCTAAATTCCTAAGAAATAAATAGCATGAAAAACTTTTAAACTAACAACATATAATGGGTTACACATCATAAGGGATCATAAGCAAGCATAGTTAGGTTTCTAACTTTCCCTTAATCCTTTTATTCTTTCATGGCCGAAACTTCAAGAGAGCATGATCTAGATTTTTAAGCCACATAAAACATGAAAACTTCTAGAAATCATAGATGGCCTCTTAACCTTATTTCCTCATCTTGGCCAAAATCTACAAGGTAAGATCCTAGGTTTAAAAATATATATATAACGTGGAAGCTACTTGTACTGCAGGTGAGGGGAATACTTACTTCCTCTCGCTTGATTCTCTAAGAAAATGACCTTGCCTTGTGATATTTTTCTTTAGAGAGGACTCTTGGCTTGAATTTGGCACAAAGGAAGGAGGGAGCTTAGGGTTCGGTGGAGAGAGGAAGGAGGAGGAAGAAGAGGGAAGAAGAGAAAATGAAATTTTCCATTCCCTTTCTCCTTTTATTTCAAATGAAAAGAAGAAGGAAAAATGAACTTTTCCTTCCCTTTTCTTTTACTCATCCTAAATGAAGGGAGAAAGCAAAACCCTCTTTTCATTGGAAGAAGAAGAAGAAAACTTGAACTTCTCCTTCTTAGTGAAGAGAGTCTTCACTTTCCTTACCTTTAACTATCTTGTCCCTTTCCTTCCTAACAGCACACCCCTGCTGGGGCTACTGGTTATGACATTCATGCATCTAACAAGAGCTCCAAGGTTCAAACCTTGGTCATGCCTCTTTTTTGTTCTATTTTTCTTTATTATTATTTTTTTTGAAAATCCACATAAGGCTCATTTTAATCATGCATAAATCTATATGAATTATTAGAGATCCTATAGGTATTACAATCCCCCATACCTCATAAAAGTTCGTCCTCGAACTTAAAATAACTCCGGGTACTTTTGTTTCATACCGTCCCATAACTAGGGTGGCTCAGGACTTCCTGCTGAGTGCATCGGCCACTTTGTTCGCCTTTCCCGGATGGTAGAAAATCTCGCAGTCATAGTCCTTGACTAGCTCGAGCCATCTGCGTTGTCTCATGTTTAGGTCCTTCTGTGTGAAGAAATATTTCAGACTCTGGTGGTCTGTATAAATCCTACACTGAGCTCCATATAGATAATGTCTCCATATTTTGAGAGCAAAGACCACAGCTGCTAGCTCCAGATCATGAGTGGGATAATTTCTTTCATGTTCCTTGAGTTGCCTAGAGGCATAGGCAATGACCTTACCGTTCTGCATGAGTACAGCTCCGAGTCCTAATCTGGAAGCATCACTATACATATCAAACCCTTCGTTACCTTCCAGAAGAGTGAGAATTGGAGCACTGGTCAGTCTCCTTTTCAATTCTGTGAAACTCTTCTCGCAATCGTCTGTCCATTCGTACTTCTTGTTCTTCCTGGTGAGAGCTGTCATAGGGGCTGCAATTCTAGAGAAACCCTCTACGAACTTCCGGTAATAGCCTGCTAGTCCGAGAAAACTTCTGATCTCACTGTCATTCTTTGGCCTGTTCCAGTTACTCACAGCTTCAATCTTGATTAGGTCTACCATCACCCCATCTTTGGAGATAACATGACCCAAAAAAGATACTCGATCGAGCCAGAACTCGCATTTAGAAAATTTCGCATACAGCTGCTTCTCCTGAAGAATCCGCAAAACTATGTTCAGGTGTTCGGCATGCTCCGCTTGGGTTCTTGAATAGATGAGGATATCGTCGATGAAGACGATCACAAATTTGTCGAGAAATGCTGAGAATACCCGATTCATCAGGTCCATAAATAAAGCAGGAGCATTCGTCACTCCGAAGGGCATTACTACGAACTCAAAATGTCCGTATCTTGTTCAGAAAGTCATCTTCGGTATATCATCCTGTTTCACTTTTACTTGATGATAGCCAGACCTTAGGTCAATCTTAGAGAAGATGGTGGCACCCTTTAACTGGTCAAACAGGTCGTCAATCCGTGGTAGAGGGTACCAGTTTTTGATCGTCACTTTGTTTAGCGCTCGGTAGTCTATGCACATTCGCATAGACCCATCTTTCTTTTTCACAAACAGTACTGGAGCTCCCCATGGAGAGTGACTAGGGCGGATAAGTCCCTTGTCGCATAACTCCCGTAGTTGTTCCTGAAGTTCCTTCAATTCAGCTGGCGCCATACGGTATGGTGCTTTAGAGATCGGTTTAGTACCAGGAATCACTTCGATCTCAAATTCAATTTCTCTATCGGGGGTCAACCCTGGTAGTTCATCGGGGAATACTTCTGGGTAGTTGCATACAATTCTGACATCTTCCAGCTTCTGGTCCTCCGCTTGGCTTGTATCAACCACATGTGCCAGAAACCCAGTGCATCCGCTGTCTAACATCTTCTGTGCTTTTAAGGCTGATAAGAATTTCTTAGTTTCTTTCCTTGGCTCTTCGATAAATTCAAACATCGGTTCTGCTTCTGGCCGGAAAACCACTTTTCTATTACGGCACTCAATCGAAGCACCGTACTTGCTCAGGAAATCCATGCCCAATATAATATCATAATCCTGTATGTCTAGCACTATCAGGTCGCAATAGAGTTCTCTGTCTGCGATTCTGATAGGTGCGGCTCGCAGCCTATGAATAGATGGCATCACTTCTCCCGAAGGTAGGGTTGTTAAGAACTTGCGATCTAAGGCTTGCGGTGGCATGTCTATCTTCCTTATGAAAGGTGTAGAGACGAACGAGTGCGTTGCCCCAGTATCAAATAATACAGTAGCATGCTGACTGAAAATAAATATCTGACCTGTGACAACGGTAGAGGCATTCGCCACATCTTCCTTGGTGAGGGAGAAGATCCTGGCATTCGTTGTAACTGGCGGAGCTTCTAATCTCCCTTGGCTTATCAAAGTCCCTTCTATAGCAGCCTACATCTGGTGTAGCTGTGGGGAAGCATCTCTGTTCTGGATATACTGTTGCGGAGGTGTCTGCATCTAGGTAGGACAGTTTCTGGCCATATGTCCTTCCAATCCACAGTTGTAGCACCTATTTATGCCTATACGACATATTCCCGGATACTTCTTCCCACATGTAGTACACTGAGGGAACGTAGGTTAGTTGCTTGCTCGACCGCCCTTAGAGTCGTTCCATTGCTTTCTCTTTCCACTGTGGTTTCCTTTCCAGCCGGTTCTGGTGCTTTGAGATTTCTGCCCTCCTGACTGGGCGTGACTCTTGCCCTCATTCAGCGCCTTCAGATAGTGTTCGGTGATCAGAGCACTGCTGATTAGCTCTTCGGCAGTCTGCGGTCTATTAACTCCGCCGGCCACATTCAGAGCTATCTCGGGTTTGAGCATCTTCAGCATAAGTCTGACCCTTTCTCTTTATATGCTGACCAACTCTGGGCATAGGCGCGCTAGACGGTTGAATCTCTTCATAGCTTCATTAACTGGTAGGTCACCTTGCCGGAACTCGGTGAACTCGTCGTAGTGCTTGTTTGTCACACGCATGTGGAAGAATTCTTCGAAGAATTCAGTCTCGAAGTTCGTCCATCTCATTTGATTTACTTATCTCTTCACTTTAACTCTGTCCCACCACATTCTGGCATCGCCCATAAGGCAGAACGATGCACACTTGACTTTCTCGTGTTCAGGCCAGTCCAATAGTTCTACTATGCTCTCCACAGTCTTGAACCAGGCTTGGGCGTCCCATGGCTCACAATTACCAGAGAAAACTTTCGGCTTCAGCGTTTGCCACTGAATCAGGTACGCCTCCTGTCGAACAGTGGGGCTGGGCCTACCGGCGGTACAGGTGTCGGTGGTACTGGTACAACTGTAGGTATAACTGGCATCACGTTCTGGTTCCCTAGCGGGGTGGCAAGATTCCCCTGCTGATTCATCAGAGTATTTATCACTTATTGTTGTTCTGTGACCTGACGCTGAAGTTCAGTGACTACATGCATCAAATTAGGTGGAGGTACTGTCTCATCAGCTCTGGTATTGCGTCTTCTAGCCATGCTTATCTTCATAAATGACAACAAGTCTAGCATAAGTTATCATTATTCCTAACCTACCATCATGCATACTTAGACTAAAACTGTGACTTATCATAATTAAAAATAGAGTAGACATGCATACTTAAATTAAAGCATTCCTTATCATACATAAAAAGAAATAGAGTAGGCATAGAAATTCTTACTTGGAGCGGCAGGATGTAGGCTTGATGTGTGTGTGTAGTGGAAAGGCAGACCTGCTCTGATACCAAACTGTAACGCCCACCCCTCTACTACTACTAAAGAAGGGACGGGGTTACTCACTTAAAACATACATACATGTATATGCATATGAAATCATGGCAGCAGAAGTGGGTTGTCTAAAATTTAATTTGATCATATGCATATGGACTAAACATGACATGTGAACCATATAATCATATAACATAGAAACATGCTTAACATGCTAATCTTTTCAATCATAACATGTGAATGTACTAGCATTCATGCATATAACTTGATTTATCATCAACTACTTAAAACACGATTCATGATATCATAAGCATATCAACATGAAACAAAAGAACATAAGTGCATAAGCTAACCATGCTGGTTCAAGTAGTTATCAAAGCATCTAGCTAAACATAGTTCACATGAAAGGTCAAGACATATATATATATATAAGTTCTGAAACACAAAGGGATCTATTCCACCATGCCACTTCCACACACATTCTTGCCCTTCCTGTTGCTCCTCTTAGTTTAGCCACTCTTTTCCTTTTTCTACAGTACAAGGAAACATAAAACTATAAGCACATAGGCTTAATAAGTTCCTTTCCTACTCACAAAAATCATAAATCATACATAATATAAAGTATTAACATATTCACTTGGCAAGTCATAACCTAGCATGTGAGAGCATAAACATAGAGTCATATTATAGCATGTGAGAGCATAAACATAAATCATAACATAGCATGTGAGAACATAAACATAAAGTCGTAACATAGCATGTGAGAGCATAAACATAAAATCGTAACATAGCATGTGAGATCATACACATAAAGTAGTAACATGATCATATAAACATCATAGACATATTTTCAAGAGCATCTTAAATAAGCATAAAGGAAACCATATAACACGAACTTGTAGATGCAAGATGTTCTTTGAAAATATGTATCATGAAATGAATATATGCAAGATGTCCTTTTGGAAACATATATCATATACATACTTAAACATAATTTCAACATGAGGGCCCGGCTTGTACCACATACATACATAAATACGCGCATCGTAAATAGATCCAAGGTAGCTAATCTTGAACCTACTAGGAATTAGGCCCGTTTCATAGACCATCGACCTAGGGGCAACTTAGGAGTCCATCCCTTTTACTAGGCCCGTTTCATAGACCATCGACCTAGGGGCGCTTATGGAGCCCACCCTTGGTACAAGCCATACAAAAGTAAAATAGCATATCATGTTTATTATCATATCATAGCATATCATGTTTCTTGTCATATCATAGCATATCATATTCTTGTCATATCATGAAGAGAGCTCTTAATCCCAACTTAAGGGAAGCATCTCTTTGTCATATCATGAAGAGTGAGCTTGATCCCAACTTAAGGGAAGCATCTCTTAGGCTTTTCATCTTACATAAGCCTTTCATAAACATATTATGATAGCATGAGGTGCACATAACATAAAGCATATCATAAGGAATCATAACATGATGGCATAAGTGCACATAACATAAAGCATATCATAAGAAATCATAACATGATGGCATAAATGCACATACATAAAGCATATCATAAGGACTCATAACATGATGGCATAAGTGTATATAGCATATCAGAGGAATCATAACATAATGGCATGAAGTGCACATAACATAAACCCTATCTTTCTTAGTTTGGCCGAAACTTACAAGTCATGGTTCTAGGTTTCTTTTCAACAACATCTAAGCATGAACTTTAAACTTAGATCACAACCTAACAAGTGAGACTCTTAGTAAGTATAAATGAGCTCCTAACCCTAATTCTCAACCCTTGGCCGAAACATACAATCATGGTTTTTAGGTTTTTCAAGCAACATTTAAGCATGAAGACCTTAACTAACATTATATAATGGATTACACATCATGAGAAATCACAAGCTAGCATAGTTTAGGTCTTAAATTTTCCCCTAATCCCTTTATCTCTTCTAGGCCGAAACCCTAAGAGTTTGGTGCTAGTTTCTAAGCAATATAAGGCATGGAACTTTAAACTAACAACATATAATGGGTTACACATCATAAGGAAACATAAGTAAACATAGTTAGGTTTCTAAATTTCCCTTAATCCTCTTATTCTTTCATGGCCGAAACTTTAAGGGAGCATGATCTAGATTTTTAAGCCACATAAAACATGAAAACTTCATACTAACATCATATAGTGATTTACACATCATAAGAAATCATAAGCAAACATAGTTAAGTTTCTAAACTTCCTCTAACCCCTTTATCTCTTCTTGGTCGAAACCTTACAAGCATAAATCTAAGTTTCTAAGCAATAGATAGCATGAAAAACTTTAAACTAACAACATATAATAGGTTACACATCATAAGGAATCATAAGCAAGCATAGTTAGGTTTCTAACTTTCCCTTAATCCTTTTATTCTTTCATGGCCGAAAGTTTACAAGCATGAATCTAAATTCCTAAGCAATAAATAGCATGAAAAAATTTTAAACTAACAGCATATAATGGGTTACACATCATAAGGGATCATAAGCAAGCATAGTTAGATTTCTAACTTTCCCTTAATCCTTTAATTCTTTCATGGCCGAAAGTTTACAAGCATGAATCTAAATTCCTAAGCAATAAATAGCATGAAAAACTTTTAAACTAACAACATATAATGGGTTACACATCATAAGGGATCATAAGCAAGCATAGTTAGGTTTCTAACTTTCCCTTAATCCTTTTATTCTTTCATGGCCGAAAGTTTACAAGCATGAATCTAAATTCCTAAGCAATAAATAGCATGAAAAACTTTTAAACTAACAACATATAATGGGTTACACATCATAAGGGATCATAAGCAAGCATAGTTAGGTTTCTAACTTTCCCTTAATCCTTTTATTCTTTCATGGCCGAAACTTCAAGAGAGCATGATCTAGATTTTTAAGCCACATAAAACATGAAAGTTTCTAGAAATCATAGATGGCATCTTAACCTTATTTCCTCATCTTGGCCAAAATCTACAAGGTAAGATCCTAGGTTTAAATATATATATATATAATGTGGAAGCTACTTGTACTGCAAGTGAGGGGAATACTTACTTCCTCTCGCATGATTCTCTAAGAAAATGACCTTGCCTTGTGATATTTTTCTTTAGAGAGGACTCTTGGCTTGAATTCGGCACAAAGGAAGGAGGGAGCTTAGGGTTCGGTGGAGAGAGGAAGGAGGAGGAAGAAGAGGGAAGAAGAGAAAATGAATTTTTCCATTCCCTTTCTCCTTTTATTTCAAATGAAAAGAAGAAGGAAAAATGAACTTTTCCTTCCCTTTTCTTTTACTCATCCTAAATGAAGGGAGAAAGTAAAACCCTCTTTTCATTGGAAGAAGAAGAAGAAACTTGAACTTCTCCTACTTAGTGAAGAGAGCCTTCACTTTCCTTTCCTTTAACTATCTCTTCTCTTTCCTTCCTAATAGCACACCCCTGCTGGGGCTACTGGTTATGACATTCATGCATCTAACAAGAGGTCCAAGGTTCAAACCTTGGTCATGCCTCTTTTTGGTTCTATTTTTCTTTATTATTTTTTTAAAAAAAAATCCACATAAGACTCATTTTAATCATGCATAAATCTATATGAATTATTAGAGATCCTATGGGTGTTACAAAACCTCACCCTTTGATAAGTCAAAGAAATAAATATTAAATATATGTGATTGTTATTATATTAAGATTAAGATCACACACTTCCATAATAACTAAGGTTTAGTTCTTTTATTAAGTCAATACAAAAAGAACTTACCTAAATGGTCCTACTCAATACACTTAGAGTGTACCAATGTAATTTATTAATCAAGATAAACTAATACTTAATTACACTACGATTATTCCGATAGTTTGTTCCTTTCCATCTTAGTTATGAGCAACTATTTATAATTTATAAAGAACCGACAACATGATCTTCTGAGTATGACACCACACTCCATGTTATCTACTATATAAATTAATTGAACAATTATATTTAAAAAATAAATATAGATATTGACCAAATGTGATTCTTTTATTTCAAAAATAAATGTTTACAAAAGCTAGGCTTTTAGTATACACTCTAACAATCTCTCACTTATACTAAAAGACTAAGTTGTCATATCTGTTGTCATACATCTGATTCTCATCCCCTCCACATGCCAATCAAAAGCTTTCGCCAGAAGGGCCTTAGTGAAAGGATCTGCTAGGTTATCCACTGATGCAATCTTGGCGACGACAACTTCTCCTCGCTTGACGATGTCTCGTATCAGGTGGTACTTGCGCTCTATATGTTTACTTGCCTTATGGGCTCCTGGTTCCTTCGAGTTTGCAACTGCACCGCTATTATCACAATAAATTGTGATGATTTTGGGCAAACCAAGAACCACATCTAAGTCCATTAGAAAGTTCCTGAGCCATACAGCTTCTTTGGTTGCCTAAGAGGTTGTCACATACTCAGCTTCCATGGTTGAGTCTGATATGCATTTTTGCTTAACACTCCTCCATGCAATGGCTCCACCTCCTAGAGTAAACACATAGCCTGACGTAAACTTACTGTTGTCCCTATCTGATTGGAAGTCCGAATCCGTGTAACCCACAGGGAGCAAATCATCTGCCTGGTAAACTAGCATATAGTCTCTAGTCCTTCTCAGGTACTTTAGTATATGTTTTACCTCAGTCCAATGTCCTTGTCCAGGGTTACTCTGATATCTGCTAACCATGCCCACGGCAAAACAGATATCAGGTCTCGTACACAGCATTGCATACATAAAGCTTCCTATAGCCGAGGCATAAGGAGCTGCCTTCATGTCCTCTATCTCCTTTGATGTCTTCGGAGACATCTCTTTAGATAAAGTTACTCCATGCCTAAAAGGTAAGAAACCTTTCTTGGAGTTCTGCATGCTAAAACGAGCAAGGATTGTATCTATATATGAAGCTTGAGATAGGCACAACATTCTTTTCTTACGATCCCTTATGACTTTGATCCCAAGAATGTGTACACATTCTCCTAAGTCCTTCATATCAAATTGTTTGGACAATCATACCCTTACGTCCGATAATCCTTGACATTGTTGCCAATTAACAAAATATCATCTACGTATAGTACAAGAAATACCACCATATTTTCGTTACACTTCTTGTATACACAAGACTCATCGGGACACTGAATAAATTCATATGACTGGATTACTTCATTAAACCGGATGTTCCAAGACCTTGAAGCTTGCTTCAGTCCATAAATGAACCGATTGAGCTTGCACACTAGATGATCTTTGCCCTTTTCAATGAACCCTTCTGGTTGCTTCATATGGATGTTTTCTTCAAGACTTCCGTTAAGGAAAGCTGTCTTGACATCCATTTGTCAAATCTCATAATTCATATGAGCGGCAATGGATAACAGTATCCGGATAGACTTAAGCATAACTACTGGCGAAAAAGTCTCCTCATAATTGATTCCCTCTTTCTGAGTGTACCCTTTCGCAACAACCCTAGCTTTGAAGGTTTCTACCTTCCCATCTGTCCCTCTTTTCCTTTTGTAGAACCACTTGCATCCAACGGCTTTTACACCATCAGGTGGTTCTACAAGCTCCCAGACCTTATTAGACTACATAGACTCTATTTCAGAATTCATTGCCTTTTGCCAAGATATTGCATCTATATCTTGGAGTGCTTCATCATATGTCCGGGGATCAGGTTCATGTTTACCCAGGATCAAGTCCGAAGACTCTCCCAAAAACATGAATCTCTCAGGCTGTCTCACAACCCTCCCACTACGATGAGGCACCATCTGTGGTTGTGTATCATGTGTGACACGTGTTGCAGTCTCTTGTGGTACTTCATCATGTACTGTTGGTACTGAAGTAGACGTGTCCTCTCTAAGTTCTTCTAGAACAATTTTGCTACTGGGCTTATGATCCATTATATAGTCTTCTTCTAAAAACTGGGCATTGGTGCTAACAATGACCATCTAGTCTTTAGGACTATAAAATAAACCACCTTTCATTCCTCTGGGGTAACCCACAAACACACGAACTTCTATACGAGATTCTAACTTATCAGCATCTGGTTTCAGCACATGTGCTGGACTACCCCAATTCTGAGTATGTCTTAGACTGGGCTTTCGCCCATTCCACAATTATGTGAGAGTAGAAGATACTGATTTAGAAGGTACTAAGTTCAGAATGTGCGCTGTCGTTTCCAGAGCGTATCCCCAAAATAAATTTGGTAATTCTGAATAACTCATCATCGATCTAACCATCTCCATAAGAGTCCTATTCCTTCATTCTGCCACACCATTCTGTTGGGGTGTACCAGGTGCGGACAATTGGGATTGAATCCCAGCCTCTGATAAGTAATTCCTAAACTCTCCTAAGAGGTACTCGCCACCACGATCAGACCATAGTGTCTTGATACTTTTACCTAGACGTTTCTCCACATCAGCCTTGTACTCTTTGAACTTATCAAAGCACTCAGACTTGCGGCGCATCAGGTAAATGTATCCATATCTTGAATAATCATCTATAAAAGAGATAAAATATTCAAAATCACCTCTAGCCTTGATAGACATAGGACCACACAAATCAGAATGAACCAATTCTAATGCTTCTTTTGCTCTATACCCCTTGGCCTTAAAAGGCTTCTTAGTCATTTTACCTTCCAAGCAAGATTCACAAGTTGGAAAATTTTCCAACTCTAATGAACCCAAGAGTCCATCAGCTATAAGCCTTTGAATCCTACTTAAGTTAATATGACCAAGCCTTAGATGCCAAAGATACGCTTGGTTCATCTCCGAAGGTTCTTTTCTCTTATTGTTATTAGAAGATGTGTTATTAATTTTCATTTGTTGCTTTGTGAGAGAAATTGGATTTAAAGTACATAAATTGCCAACCAATGCACTAGAACAGATAATAACCATATTTCTCTTTATAACCACATTGTTATTAAAGGAAACAAAATATCCATCCAAATACAGTTTAGAAACTGAAATTAAATTCTTTCTAAAACTGGGTACATAAAGATAATTTCTTAAAACCAATTTTCTATTCCTATCAAAAGATAAGTAGACGTCTCTCACTGCAACAGCCGCTACCTTAGTAGCATTGCTCATGTAGACGGTAATCTCTCCTTCAGATAGTCGTCGGGTTTCCTGGAACCCCTGCAAGGAATTGCAGACATGATTAGTGGCTCCCGTATCTACATACCAGGTGCTGGTAGATAACACCGCTAAACATGTTTCAACAACTAGAGCATGAGATATACCTTTATTGTTCTGATTCCTATGAGAACAGTTCGCCTTCCAATGCCCTGTCTGCTTGTAGATGAAGCACTTGCCTTTCGGCTTCTTCATTCCATCTTTTTGTCCTGTACTCTGAGCTTTATTCACCTTCTTTGCTGAAAAGACCTGTTTCTTCTTCTTCTTGCCTTTCGGCTTAGAAGTAGAACCATTTTCAGCATAGTGAATCTGAGAACTTTGACGAAATATACCTTCTGTTGCCTGTAGTTCTGTCAGAAGTTCCGCCAATGTATACTCTCTTTTGTTCATGTTATAGTTCAGGCGAAACTGCTCAAAACTTCTGGATAGCGTTTGGAGAATTACATTGACCTGGGTTTCCCCATCGATTTCTCCTCCAAGAACTTGTATTTCGTTCAGATAGGCCATCATTTTGAGGATATGATCCTTTACGGGTGTCCCCTCAGACATGGTGGCTGTCATTAGCTTTCTCATTGCCTCTTGCCTAGCAGTCCAACTCTGGTGCCCAAAGAGTTCTTTGAGATTGTTCATTATATCATAAGCTGTTGGTAAATCTTGATGCTGATGTTGCAATACATTTGACATTAATGCCAAAATGTAACACCGCGCCATCTCATCAACTTTTACCCATTTCTTATGATACTCAATCTCCTCTGGGGTAGAGTCACCGTCAGGTGCATCAGGGCAAGCCTCAGTCAGTACAAACTTATAGCTTTCAGCAGTAAGGACAATGTCTAGGTTTCTTTTCCAATCTATGTAGTTGGGTCCAGTAAGTTTGTTCTCTTTCAATATAATGACCAGTGGGTTGAAAGTCATCCTAAGAATCACAAAAATAACTTTGGCCAGGACTCTAAATTTAGAATAATATTGATTCCTCAAACAATACTATTTTAAATTAACCAACACCTCAAAACACCATGAATTTTGTATGCCACAATAGTGTGGACGTATACAAATTCAACATTTATAAAAGGAGGATGTAACCCATTAATTTTATTATCTTGTCAACCTAACTTTTTGACAAATAAAATTAATAGTTGGTTTCCTTCGGTCACACAAATAATAGCAGTGACTCTGATGGGGAGGATACTATTAGACGTGCCTAAGTGTATATCATTACTTGACACTAAGTCGATTAATAAGATTGTGCCCCTTCCAATGGGGAAGATCATACGCTCTTAATTAATTTCCTATAGTCATCCAAAATGGAAGTTTGATCTAGTGATCCGCAAACAAACTCATCCGATATGGAGGAAGGCACTCAAAGCCAACGCGCAAGTTTGTTTGCATCACTTACAAACCAGTAATGGAGACCGTGGAATTTATTAAAATAAATCCCTCTCCCACTTAGTTATTTGAAGTGAGGAATTTTAAATTATCCTAGCATACATCACATGCATACACACACATCACGGTAAATAAAAGCAATAAATATGGAAATTATTTTCCAACTATTATGGTCATTTTCTGTTACTGTCCTCCATGTGCTTCAACCCTAGCTGCTGCCATCTTTAGCCACCGCTATCAGGTCGAGTTGTTGCATCCATCTTGCTTCTTATTCCGCTACGCCTCTAGTGCTCCATAAGTACCACGCCTCACAAGAATCCGATCCGCGACAAAAATAGAATTTTACATATATCGATCCTATATTCCACGAGGGAATGTACATGTAATCTAGATCGAAAATAAAATTCTAAAATCCTAGGGCTAATACAGCTCCTGCTGTGTTAGTTACATACAATCATGCACACACAAAATATTGCCCTTGACATGTCCAAGGGTCCAATCACACACAACATCAATAAGCCATGATAGTTGGAGCCTGCAACCAAAGAGTCAGCACATCCTACTATTATCCTGTCTAAATTATGTATAATATCTGCATAACCTATTTGAATTCTAAATACACGAAGGCAAACCCTAGCTCTGATACCAATTGTTGGTTAGTCCTAGGAAAACGTACCGGTTCCACTGTACAAAATTTTTGTACAAGTGTCGAAACTTTCCTTAAATAATCTATTGTGATCTTTAGAAGTTAAATTAGGAATCGCAGACGGAACTTAACATCATTGATTCCAAATTTAACTTATCTATTCTTAATGGTTTAGATTTGAATCGCAAGCGGAACTTAACACTATTGATTCAAATCCACCTATCTTATTAATTTCATTAAATATTAATTTCCAAAATTGGCTTCCAGGACTGCATGGCAAGGCACATGGCCTTCTTGAATATGGGAGCAACCACCACCGCCTAGTCAAAGCCTTTTAAGGAAAGCTAATATTTAATTTCCTTAAATAACTCTAGGTTAATCAAAAATAACAATCGAATCACAAATTCGAAAAAGAAGAAAACACAAACTCGAAAAATAAATTCGATAAACTAGATCTAATTGTCTCTTGTATTTAGAATTCTTACAAAGAAAATAACTAGTATGATGCGGAAGAAAACTACTAGTTATACCTTCTCTTTGTAAGCTAATAACCTCAAGATCTTCTGCCGTATTCCTCGCCTCACCTTGGACGTCGTGTGGGCGACG
Source organism: Zingiber officinale (assembly GCF_018446385.1). Lineage (NCBI taxonomy): Eukaryota > Viridiplantae > Streptophyta > Magnoliopsida > Zingiberales > Zingiberaceae > Zingiber > Zingiber officinale. The sequence continues at coordinate 99,231,371 of NC_055999.1, read as the reverse complement.
ATCCTCCAAGATGAACACCACCCAAAAGCTTCTTCCTCTTCTTCTAAAATCCAACCACCACCAAGGAGAAGAGAGCAAAAGGGAAAAGAGAAGGGAGAGGGAGAGGGAGAGGGCCGGCCAATTGAGGTTCTCCAAGCAAGAGAATAAGAATTATGTCTCATGAGGCCTCCACACCCCTTATTTTATATTATTTGTCCAAGGCAAATAATGAAAAACTTTTTACAAAAAATAAAATCATCCTCTAGTTTTCCCTTTTAATTTTTCCTTTTCTTTCCTCTTGATTGAATCAATCACCAAAATTAATTGATGATGATTTTATTTATTTTAATTATGTCCGGCCCCTTGCTTAGGCACCAAGCAAGGTGGTCGGCCACCTCATCAAGGGGAAAAAGGAAAAATATTTTTTAAAATTTACAAGAAGAAATCCTCTTATAAAATTTACAAGCTCTCTTTCCTAAAGTAGCAGTTAAAAAAGGAAAGTTCTAAAAATTAAAACCATGTTTTAAAATTTAAAACTTCTTTTAGAAAATTTCCTTTTTTATCATGATGATAGAAAATTTTAATTTTAAAATTTATCTTCCTTTTTTCTTAAACCATGAGGATGGTTAAAAAAGGAAAGTTTTAAAACTTTTAAAACTCTCTATTAAAACATGTGGCCTAATTCAAAGAAGCAAAGTTTTAAAAATTAAAATCTCTCTTTTAAAACTTATAGTTTTCTACAAAGAGAAGATTTTAAAAATTCAAAACAACCCTCCCCTTTTGAATTATTGTGGTCGGCCCCTATTAGCTTGGTCACCAAGCAATAGGGTCGGCCCTTTAAGAGGAGATGTGGCCGGCCATTGCTTGGTCACCAAGCAATGGACCGGCCCCCTTCTTGGACACCAAGATGGGTCTTTCTTTGGATGGACTTGAGGCTATAATGATGCTACGACAGGGACCTAGAGGAGAAATTGATTTTGGCCTTTCGATGAGCTTGAGTATCCCGTGTTCGCCCCGAACACACAACTCAAGTTCATCGATAATAACTCATTCCACTAGAGAGTTATTACCGCACTACCGCACCAATCCCAAATTACATTATGGGCTCCTTCTTATCATGAGTGTGTCAGTCTCCCTATGTTTAAGATAACGAATGTCCACTAATTAAGTAAGTTACTGACAACCCACTTAATTAATATCTAGCTCCAAGAGTAGTACCACTCAACTTTATTGTCATGTCGGACTAAGTCCACCTGCAAGGTTTAACATGGCAATCCTTATGAGCTCCTCTTGGGGGCATTCTCAATCTAGATAACTAGGACACAGATTCCTTCTATAATCAACAACACACACTATAAGTAATATCATTTCCCAACTTATCGGGCATATTGATTTATCGAGCTAAACCTCACCCTTTGATAAGTCAAAGAAATAAATATTAAATATATGTGCTTGTTATTATATTAAGATTAAGAGCACACACTTCCATAATAACTAAGATTTAGTTCTTTTATTAAGTCAGTACAAAAAGAACTTACCTAAATGGTCCTACTCAATACACTTAGAGTGTACCAGTGTAATTTATTAATCAAGATAAACTAATACTTAATTACACTACGACTATTCCGATGGATTGATCCTTTCCATCTTAGTCGTGAGCAACTATTTATAATTTATAAAGAACCGACAACATGATCTTCTGAGTGTGACACCACTGTTGGTTGCTACTCGGAAAACCTAGAGGTTCCACTGTACAAAAAAATTTTACAAAGGTCTGAACCTTTTCCTAGCTACCATGTGTTCTTTTAAATTAAATTTGGGATCGCCTGCGGAACTTAACACGTTTGATCCAAAACTTAATCTATTTGTTCTTTTAGGTTTTGACTTGGATCTCCTGCGGAATTTAACACGTTCGACCCAAGTCACCTTAAGTTATTAATTCCATTAAATATTAATTTCCATAATTGGTTCCCAGTACTGACGTGGCGAGGCACATGGCCTTCTTGGATATGGGAGCAACCACCACCGACTAGACAAAACCTTTTATGGAAAGCTAATATTTAATTTCCTAAAATAACTTTAGGTTAACCGAAAAGAACAATCAAATCACAAGGAAAAGAAAAACAAAGGAACACTATATCGAAAACAAATTTGAAACTCTAGAATCATATTCCTCTTGTATTTAGTATTATTTCCAAAAATAACTAGTATGATGCGGAAAGAAAAAATACTAGTTATACCTTTTAGAAAAACCTCTTGATCTTCTACCGTATTCCTCTTCTAACCTCGGACGTTGTGTGGGCAACGATCTTCCAAGATGAGAAACCACCAAAGCATCTTCTCCTTTCTTCAAATTCCGGCCAAGCACAAAGCTTCCAAAAGATAAAGATCTTTTCCACCAACCAAGCTCCAAGGGATGTAGGCTTTCTCTCCTTCTTCCTCAAGCTAGATCCGGCCACCAATTAAAACTCCATAAGCATGAAGAGGTTCGGCAACAAAGAGAAGAAGAAGAGAAGAAGGAAGGGCCGGCCACACCACCAAGGAAAAGAGGAAGAAAAATAGAATAGAGTCGTTCACCTCGAAGCCTCCTCTACCCCCTCTTTTATAATCCCTGGTCTTGGCAAATAAGGAAAATTTAATAAAAATTTCCTTAATTCTTTTTCCATTGAAAATAAAAATTATTTAATTAAAAATAATTTTCTTTTTCAAATACAATGGCCGGCCACCTCAAGCCCCAAATCAAGGAAAGTTTTAATTAAAACAAGAATTAAAACTTCCTAATTTGTTTCCGGAAATTTATAAAAATTTCTCCAATAATTTAATCCCTTCATGATTGGTTTATAAAAAGGAAATTTAATAAATTAAAATCTTTCTTTTAAACATGTGGATAAAAAGAAAGTTATCTCTAAAAATTAAAATCTCTTTTAATCTACAAATAAGGAAAGATATCAAATCTTTTCTTAATCTCTTGTAGAAACTTATAAAAGAGAATATTTAATTTTTTAAACTTTCTTTTAAATCATGAACATAATTAAAAAGGAAAGTTTTCTTAAAATTTAAAATCCACCTTGTAATCAACAAATAAGGAAAGATTTCAAATTTTAAACTCTCTTTTAAACATGTAGATGATTTACAAATAAGAAAAGTTTTAGCCAAAAATTAAAACCATCCTTTTAATCTACAAATAAGGAAAGAGATTAATCTTTTCTCTTAATCTTTTGTAGAAAGCTATAAAAGGAAATTTTTAATTTTTAAACCATGATATCCACATAAGAAATAATTTTAATAAAAATCCTTTTTAATATTCTAGTGGCCGGCCACCTAAGCTTGGGACCCAAGCTTTGGCCGGCCACCTACATGGCTCATCCACTTGGTCTTGGCCCTCCTAGCTTGGGTTCCAAGCTAGCTTGGCCGACCCCATTGGATGGGTAAGAAGGTGGGTATGCGGTGAGTATAAATCTCTATATACTAGAGGCTACGATAGGGACCGAGAGGAGGAATTGGTTTTGGTCTCCCGATGAAATTAAGCATCCCGTGTTCGCCCCGAACACACAACTTAATTTCATCAATAATAATTCATTCCACTAAAGAACTATTATTGAACTACCGCACCAATCCCAAATTACATTTTGGGCTCCTTCTTATTATGAGTGTGTTAGTCTCCCTGTGTTTAAGATAACAAATGTCCACTAATTTAATAAGTTACTGACAACTCACTTAATTAATATCTAGCTCCAAGAGTAGTACCACTCAACTTCATCATCATGTCGGACTAAGTCCACCTGCAGGGTTTAACATGACAATCCTTATGAGCTCCTCTTGGGGACATTCTCAACCTAGATTACTAGGACACAGTTTCCTTCTACAATCAACAACACACACTATAAGTGATATCATTTCCCAACTTATCGGGCTTATTGATTCATCGAACTAAATCTCACCCATTGATAAATTAAAGAAATAAATATCAAATATATGTGCTTGTTATTATATTAGGATTAAGAGCACACACTTCCATAATAACTAAGGTCTTTGTTCCTTCATAAAGTCAGTATAAAAGGAACGACCTCAAATGGTCCTACTCAATACACTCTAAGTGTACTAGTGTAATTATATAGTTAAGATAAACTAATACCTAATTACACTACGACCTTCCAATGGTTTGTTCCTTTCCATCTTGGTCGTGAGCTACTGTTTATAATTCATAAGGAACCAATAACATGATCTTCTGTGTGTGACACCACACACCATGTTATCTACAATATAAATTAATTGAGCAACTACATTTATCATAAATGTAGACATTTGACCAATGTGATTCTTATTTCTAGATAAATATTTATACCAAAAGCTAGGCTTTTAGTATACACTCTAACAACCACACTCCATGTTATCTACTATATAAATTAATTGAACAATTACATTTAACAAATAAATGTAGATATTGACCAAATGTGATTCTTTTATTTTAAAAATAAATGTTTACAAAAGCTAGGATTTTAGTATACACTCTAACAAAAACTACCTTGGGGTACCAATACCTGCATCCCCTACACATGTTCAATCCTGCTCTGCACTCAATTATGTGATGAGACAAGGCCTCTTTATACCTATGTCTCGTGTTGTTCCTCTAGTTGTTCCTACTTTTGAGGAGGCACCAGGCATCTTTGTGCCCTCACTGCCCCTTCTTCAGACTTTGACTTCCTCTCCCACCAGGCCTCGAGCTAAAAGAACACCTTGCAGGAGATAAGTTATTCCTAGACCCATCGAAGCACTTATTCAACAAGATCCTGCTGAACAAGATCCTTCATCAATCAGCCACACACCTCCTGATTCCTCTTCTCGGGTTCCCCTACCAGCTCCTGAACTTCCTCCTACTTCTTCTTCACAACCTACAACTTCCACTAGCTCACTCATCCTTTTTAAATACTCTCATGGATTACCGTCCCAACTTGGTCAGAGACTTATCCCCTCCTCATGTGGGATACTCCAGCTAAAAGGTACATTAGCTGAGGCATGGCTACGTTCACAAGCACATATGAGAGGGCGTACCATCTATGAGCGTGTCAATGATCACAATTGTCAAGCTACTGCAGCAAGTTTCTAATTAAATTTCTGTGGTCTATGGTGACAAAGTGTGACTATGCTGTTATCTTGTTTTAGCTCTATGCCTTGAGCTTACATTTGGATCAGTTAGCTGCGGATCTAGAAAGGGCTAACTGGGTTTTGAAAGACAAAGTGGAAGAATTGCAGACCTCCTCCAACCTTCCTAATGATGAACTTACTCAACTACGAGGCACTGTAAATTCGCAAGCTGAACTCACTACTAGCCTAGAGAAGGCTTTACAAGATTGCGCTAATTGCTACAATCTCAAGAAGAAGAAAATAAAAACATAGAACTCCAATTGCAATGAAGTGAGCCTCAAATTCGGGTAAAGAGATCTCTAAAAGACAAAGCTCTTTTAGATTTGTCCCATAAAACTACCCTTTTGGAACAACTACAATTATCCCACGGCTCAAGATCTCCTGAGCTAGCTCAAGAATTATCCTCTAAAGATTTCACATTGTTTCAACAACAAGAAAGACTACAAACCCAAGATTTGCAGATTGTCTCACTTTTGAAAGAGTTAGAGAGCTCTAAGGCAGAGAAGGCTACTTTGTAGGGTGAGAAGGATAACCTACAATCTGAACTTCAGGCATATAAGGCAGGTGAGGAGGAGCACTGGCAAAGCAGGCGCAGATCCTATTTGGACTCCCCTGAGTTTAGTAAGGAATATATTCGGCACATCGTAGGAACCCTCACTCTTTCTGTTAAAGGGTTAAAGGGGTGGTCCAACAGTTAAGGGAGGGGGCTACTTATCTGGAGAACCTCCTCCTCTATTTGTAGATTGTCGTCGGCTTAACAAGGAGCTCCCAAAATACTTTTAAGCATATTTGAATAAAATTGGAATATTGTATTTATATCTTATTATTTCATCATTACTGTGCACTACTTGTTATATATCAAATACTAATGAAAATTTGTAATTACTTGTTCTTCCTTGTGTAGTTTCCCATGTCTTCGAAACCACCCAAGTATCCATATAGATTAAATTCTTCACTACATCTACCACATATATTTTGTAGAGAAATTCCATAGAGAAATTATAATCAAAATAAGTAGACCTCATAGTTATTTTCTGAGTGACATATAATGTTGAATGAATTCTCCCTGATGATCTCCAGGCTTCTATGATAGGTTGAATGCCCTGCTTGTATAAAGGACCCTCGACCTTGTTGGTTGCTACTCGGAAAACCTAATGGTTACACTGTACAAAAATTTTGTACAAAGGTCTGAATCTTTTCCTAGCTACCATGTGTTCTTTTAAATTAAACTTGGATCGCCTGCGGAACTTAACACGTTTGATCCAAAGTTTAATCTATTTGTTCTTTTAGGTTTAGACTTGGATCTCCTGCGGAACTTAACACGTTCGATCCAAATCAACTAAGTTATTAATTCCATTAAATATTAATTTCCAAAATTGGCTTCCAGGACTGCATGGCGAGGCACATGGCCTTCTTGGATATGGGAACAACCACCACCACCTAGGAAAAGCCTTTTAAGGAAAGCTAATATTTAATTTCCTTAAATAACTTTAGGTCAACCGAAAAGAACAATCAAATCACAAGGAAAAGAAAAAAAAAAGAACACAACATCAAAAACAAATTCGAAATACTAGAATCGCATGCCTCTTGTATTTGATATTTTTACATGAAGATAAAATTAGTATGATGCGGAAATTAAATACTAGTATACCTTTTCTTTGCAAGCAAAACCTCTAGGTCTTCTACCGTATTCCTCTTCTAACATCGGACGTTGTGTGGGCAACGATCTTCCGAGATGAGAAACCACCAAAGCACCTTCTTCTCCTCCTTGCAAGATTCGGCCAAACCAAGTGCACCTCCAAGGAAGAACAGAAACCACCAACCAAGCTCCAAGGGATGAAAGCTTTCTCTCCTTCTTCTCCAAGCTAGAATCCGGCCACCACTTGATCGCCAAGGAAGATGTGAGGTTTGGCCACAAAGGATGGAGAGAAGAGAAAGGGGATAGCCGGCCACACCAAGGAAGAAAAGAGGGAGAAAATAATAGAGGTTGTTCACCATCAAGGCTCCCAAAACCCCCTCTTTTATAATCCTTAGCTTTGGCAAATAAGGAAATTTAATTATAATAAAATTTCCTTAACTTTCCTTGACATGAATTAATTAAGAAAAATTAAACAAAATTTCCTAAACTTTCATGTCATGGTCGGCCACATCATTAAGAGCAAACAAGGCAATTTCAATCAACAATTAAAATTTCTTATTTGTCTTCGAAAATTTTAAAAATAAAATAAAATTTCCTTTTAAAATCCCTTCATGGTTGATAAAAAGAAATTTCTATAATTTTAATTTTTCAACATGTGAATAATTTACAAAGGAGAAAAATAAAATATCTTTCCAATCTACAAATAAGGAAAGAGATTTAATCTCTTTCTTTAATCTTTTGTAGAACCTTTTAAAAAAGATATTTTAATTTTTAATCTCTCCAATAAATTATATCTTTCACATAAGAAAATTTTAAAATTAAAATTCTTTTTAATTTAATGGGGGCCGGCCACCTAAGCTTGGGTTCAAGCTAGGGCCGGCCACCCATGAACCAAGGCTTAGCCGGCCCTAACTTGATCCACAAGCTAGCTTGGTCAGCCCCTACATCATGGGTATGAAGGTGGGTATAGGTGGGTATAGTACTCTATAAATAAGAGGCTACGATAGGGACCAAGAGGAGGAATTGGTTTTGGTCTGCCGATAAAATTAAGCATCCCGTGTTCATCCCGAACACACAACTTTAATTTTATCAATAATAATTCATTCCACTAGAGAACTATTATTGAATTACCGCACCAATCCCAAATTATATTTTTGGGCTCCTTCTTATTATGAGTGTGTTAGTCTCCCTGTGTTTAAGATGTCGAATGTCCACTAATTAAGTGAGTTACTGACAACTCATTTAATTAATATCTTAATCCAAGAATAGTACCACTCAACCTTATCGTTATATCGGACTAAGTCCACCTGCAGGGTTTAACATGACAATCCTTATGAGCTCATCTTGGGGACATTATCAACCTAGATAACTAGGACACAGTTTCCTTCTATAATCAACAACACACACTATAAGTGATATCATTTCCCAACTTATCGGGCTTATTGATTCATCAAACTAAATCTCACCCATTGATAAATTAAAGAAATAAATATCAAATATATGTGCTTGTTATTATATTAGGATTAAGAGCACACACCTCCATAATAATTGAGGTCTTTGTTCCTTTATAAAGTTAGTATAAAAGAAAACAACCTCTAATGGTCCTACTCAATACACTCTAAGTGTACTAGTGTAATTATATAGTTAAGATAAACTAATACCTAATTACACTACGACCTTCCAATGGTTTGTTCCTTTCCATTTTGGTCGTGAGCTACTATTTATAATTTATAAGGTACTGATAACATCATGTTCTGTATGTGACACCACATACTATGTTATCTACAATTTAAATTAATTGAACAACTACAAATAAATGTAGACAATTTGACCAAATGTGATTCTTTATTCAAAATAAATGTTTACAAAAGCTTAGGCTTTCAGTATACACTCTAACAATCTCCCACTTATACTAATGACTAAGCTGCCCTATCTTCTACCATACATCTGATTCCCATTCCCTCCACATGCCGATCTAAAGATTTTGCCGGAAGGGCCTTAGTGAAATGATCTGCCAGGTTATCTGCTGATGCAATCTTGGCAATGACAACTTCTCCTCGCTTCACGATATCTCGTATTAGGTGGTACTTGCGCTCTATATGTTTACTTGCCTTATGGGCTCGTGGTTCCTTCGAGTTTGCAACTGCACCGCTATTATCACAATAAATTGTGATGATTTTGGGCAAACTAGGAATCACATCTAAGTCCATTAGAAAGTTCCTGAGCCATACTACTTCTTTAGCCGCCTCAGAGGCTACTACATACTCAGCTTCCATGGTTGAGTCCAAAACGCATTTCTGCTTAACACTCCTCCATGCAATGGTTCCACCTCCTAAAGTAAACACATAGCCTGATGTAGACTTACTGTTGTCCCTATCTGATTGGAAATCTGAATCCGTGTAACCCACAGGGAGCAAATCGTCTGCTTGGTAAACTAGCATATAATCTCTAGTCCTTCTCAGGTACTTTAATATATGCTTTACCGCAGTCCAATGTCCTTGTCCAGGGTTACTCTGATATCTGCTAACCACGCCCACGGTAAAACAGATATCAGGTCTCGTACATAGCATTGCATACATTAGGCTTCCTACAGCCGAAGCATAAGGAACTGCTTTCATGTCCTCTATCTCCTTTGATGTCTTCGGAGACCTCTCTTTAGATAGAGTTATTCCATGCCTAAAAGGTAAGAAACCTTTCTTGGAATCTTGCATGCTAAAACGAGCAAGGATTGTATCTAAATATGAAACTTGGGACAAACACAACATTCTTTTCTTGCGATCCCTTATAACTTTTATCCCAAGAATGTGTGCACAATCTCCTAAGTCCTTCATATCAAATTGTTTGGACAACCATACCCTTACGTCCGATAATACCTTGACATTGTTGCCAATTAACAAAATATCATCTACGTATAGTACAAGAAATACCACCACGTTTCTGTTACACTTCTTGTATACACAAGACTCATCTGGACACTGAATAAATCCATATGACTGGATTACTTCATTAAACCGGATGTTCCAAGACCTTGAAGCTTGCTTAAGTCCATAAATAGACCGATTGAGCTTGCACACTAGATGCTCTTTGCCTTTTTCAATGAACCCTTCTGGTTGCTTCATATGGATGTTCTCTTCAAGTCTTCCATTAAGGAAAGCTGTCTTGACATCCATTTGCCAAATCTCATAATCCATATGAGCAGCAATGGATAAGAGTATCCGGATAGACTTAAGCATGGCTACCGGTGAAAAAGTTTCCTCATAATCGATTCCCTCTTTCTGAGTGTACCCTTTCGCAACAAGCCTAGCTTTGAAGGTTTCTACCTTCCCATCTGTCCCTCTTTTCCTTTTGTAGATCCACTTGCATCCAACAACTTTTACACCATCGGGTGGTTCTACAAGCTCCCAGACCTTATTAGAGTACATAGACTCTATTTCAGAATTCATTGCCTTTTGCCAAGATGCTGCATCTATATCTTGGAGTGCTTCGTCATATGTTCGGGGATCAGGTTCATGTTTACCTGGGATCAAGTCCGAAGACTCTCCCAAAAACATGAATCTATCAGGCTGCCTTACAACCCTCCCACTACGACGAGGCACTATCTGTGGTTGTGTATCATGTGTGACACGTGTTGCAGTCTCTTGTGGTACTTCATCTTGTACTGTTGGTACTAAGGTAGACATGTCCTCTCTAAGTTCTTCTAAAACAACTTTGCTACTGGGCTTGTGATCCATTATATAGTCTTCTTCTAAAAACTGGGCATTGGTGCTAACAATGACCTTCTGGTCTTTAGGACTATAAAATAAACCACCTCTCGTTCCTCTGGGATACCCCACAAACACACGAACTTCTGTACGAGATTCTAACTTATCAGCATCTTGCACATGTGCTGGACTACCCCAACCGAATATGCTTTAGACTAATTCTGTGGGAGTAGAAGAAACTAATTTAGAAGGTACTAAGTTCGGAATGTAGTTTCTAAGGCGTATCCCCAAAATGAATTTGGTAATTCAATACCTCATCATCGATCTAACCATCTCCATAAGAGTCCTATTCCTTCGCTTCGCCACACCATTCCATTGGGGTGTACCGGTGCAGCGTTGGGATTGAATCCCGGCCTCTAATAAGTAATTCCTAAACTCTCCTAAGAGGTATTCGCCACCACGATCAGACAGTAGTGTCTTGATACTTTTACCTAGTCGTTTCTCCACATCAGCCTTGTATTCTTTGAACTTATCAAAGCACTCGGACTTGCGGCGCATTAGGTAAATGTATCCGTATCTTGAATAATCATCTATAAAAGAGACAAAATATTCAAAACCACCTCTTGCCTGGACAGACATAGGACCACACAAATCAGAATGAACCAATTCTAACACTTCTTTGGCTCTATACCCCTTAGCCTTGAAAGGCCTCTTGGTCATTTTACCTTCCAAGCAAGATTTACAAGTTGGAAAATTTTCCAACTCTAATCAACCCAAGAGTCCATCGGCTATAAGTCTCTGAATCCTACTTAAGTTAATATGACCAAGCCTTAGATGCCAAAGATATGCTTGGTTCATTTCCGAAGGTTCTTTTCTCTTATTTGAGTTAGAAGATGTGTTATTAATTTTCATATTATGCTTTGTGGGAGAAATTGGATTTAAAGTATACAAATTGCCAACTAATGCTTCAGAACAGATAATCACTTTATTTCTCTTAATAACTACATCGTTACTAAAGGAAACTGAATATCCATCCAAAAACAGTTTATAAACTGAAATTAAATTCTTTCTAAAATTGGGTACATAAAGACAATTTCTTAAAACCAAATTTCTATTCCTATTAAAAGATAAGTAGACATCTCCCACTGCAACAGCCGCCACCTTACTAGCATTGCCCATGTAGACGGTAATCTCTCCTTCAGATAGTCGTCGGGTTTCCTGGAACCCCTGCAAGGAATTGCAGACATGATCAGTGGCTCCCGTATCTACACACCAGGTGTTGGTAGATAACACCGCTAAACATGTTTCAACAACTAGAGCATGAGATATACCTTTGTTGTTCTGATTCCTACGTGAACAGCCCGCCTTCCAATGCCCTGACTGCTTGCAGATGAAGCACTTGCTTTTCGGCTTCTTCATTCCAGATTTAGGTCCTGTACTCTGAGATTTATTCACTTTCTTTGCTGAACCAACTTGTTTCTTCTTCTTTCCTTTCGATTTAGAAGTTGAACCATTTTCAGCATAGTGAATATGAGAATTTTGACGAAACAAACCTTCTTCTGCCTGAAGTTCTGTCAGTAGTTTCGCCAATGAATATACCCTTTTGTTCATATTGTAATTCAGGCGGAATTGCTCAAAACTTCTAGGTAGTGTTTGGAGGATCATATCGATCTGGGTTTCCCCATCAATTTCTCCTCCAAGGATTTATATTTCATTTAGATAAGCCATCATCTTTAGGATATGATCCCTCGCGGGAGTACCCTCTTGCATGGTGGCCGTCATTATCTTTCTCATGGCTTCTTGCCTAGAGGCCCGATCCTGGTGACCAAAGAGTTCCTTGATATTGTTCATAATATCATAGGTTGTTGGTAAATTTTGATGTTGATGTTGCAATACATTTGACATTGAAGCCAAAATGTAACACCGTGCCATCTCATCTGCTTTTACCCATTTCCTATGATACTCAATCTCCTCTTGGGTAGATTCACCATTGGGTGTATCAGGGCAAGGTTCAGTCAGTACAAACTTATAGCTTTCAGCAGTAAGAACAATGTCCAGGTTCCTTTTCCAATCTATGTAGTTAGGACCAGTAAGTCTGTTCTCTTTTAGTATGATGGTCAGTGGGTTGAAAGTCATCCTAAGAATCACAAATAACTTTTGGTCAGAACTCTAAATTTAGAATAATATTGATTCCTCAAACAATACTATTTTAAATTAACCAACACCTTAAAACACCGTGAATTTTGTATGCCACGATAGTGTGGACGTATACAAATTCAATATTTGTAAAAGGAGGGTTTTACCCATTAATTTTATTATCTTGTCAACCTAACTTTTTGACAAATAAAATTAAAAGTTGGTTTACTTTGGTCACACGAATAATAGCAGTGACTCTGATGGGGAGGATACTATTAGACGTGCCTAAGTGTGTGTCATTACTTGACACTAAGTCCATTAATAAGATTGTGCCCCTTCCGATGGGGAAGATCACACGCTCTTAATTGACTTCCTATAGTCATCCAAAAATGGAAGTTTAATCTAGTGATCCACAAACAAGCTCATCCGATATGGAGGAAGGCACTCAGAACCAACGCGCAAGCTTGTTGCATCACTTATAAACCAGTAATGGAGACCGTGGAATTTATTTAAAAATAAATCCCTCTCCCACTTAGTTATTTAAAGTAAGGAATTTTGACTATGCTAGTCTACTTAACATGCATATTAACAATCACACGCAGTGATAGCATAAAAAGCAATAAATAGAAAAACTAATTTTCAACTATTATGGCTTCTATCTATTGTTGTCCTCCGTGTGTCGCCAACCCTAGCTGCTGCCATCTTTGGCCACTGCCACCGGGTTTAGTTGTCGCATCCATCTTGCTCCTTGTTCCGCTGCGTCTCTGGTCCTCAAAAGGTTCCACGCCTTTTCAAGATTTGATCCGCGACATAAATAGAATTTTACATTTTTCGATCCTATATTCCTCGAAGGAATGTACATGTGACTAGATCAAAAAATAAAATCCTAATAAAACTAAATACAGCTCCTGCTGTATTTTAAAATACAATCATGCACACACAATAAATACCCTTGACATATCCAAGGGTCCAATCACACACATAAAAACTATAAGCCATAATAGTTGGATCCTGCATCCACAAAGTTAGCACATCCTACTATTAACCTGCCTAAATTACGTATGACATATGCATAATTAAACTAATACCAAATACACAGAGGCAAAACCCTAGCTCTAATACCAATTGTTGGTTGCTACTCGGAAAACCTAATGGTTCCACTGTACAAAAATTTTGTACAAAGGTCTGAACATTTTCCTAGCTGCCATGTGTTCTTTTAAATTAAACTTGGATTGCTTGCGGAACTTAACACGTTTGATCCAAAGTTTAATCTATTTGTTCTTTTAGGTTTAGAATTGGATCTTCTACGGAACTTAACACGTTCGATCAAAATCACCTAGGTTATTAATTCCATTAAATATTAATTTCCAAAATTGGCTTCCAGGACTGCATGGCGAGGCACATGGCCTTCTTGGATATGGGAACAACCACCACCACCTAGGCAAAGCCTTTTAAGGAAAGCTAATATTTAATTTCCTTAAATAACTTTAGGTCAACCGAAAAGAACAATCAAATCACAAGGAAAAGAAAAAAAAAGAACACAACATCAAAAACAAATTCGAAATACTAGAATCGCATGCCTCTTGTATTTGATATTTTTACATGAAGATAAAACTAGTATGATGCGGAAATTAAATACTAGTATACCTTTTCTTTTGCAAGTAAAAACCTCTAGGTCTTCTACCGTATTCCTCTTCTAACCTCGGACGTTGTGTGGGCAACGATCTTCCGAGATGAGAAACCACCAAAGCACCTTCTTCTCCTCCTTGCAAGATTCGGCCAAACCAAGTGCACCTCCAAGGAAGAAGAGAAACCACCAACCAAGCTCCAAGGGATGAAAGCTTTCTCTCCTTCTTCTCCAAGCTAGAATCCGGCCACCACTTGATCTCCAAGGAATATGTGAGGTTCGGCCACAAAGGATGGAGAGAAGAGAAAGGGGATAGCCGGCCACACCAAGGAAGAAAAGAGGGAGAAAATAATAGAGGTTGTTCACCATCAAGGCTCCCAAAACCCCCTCTTTTATAATCCTTAGCTTTGGCAAATAAGGAAATTTAATTATAATAAAATTTCCTTAACTTTCCTTGACATGAATTAATTAAGAAAAATTAAACAAAATTTCCTAAACTTTCATGTCATGGTCGGCCACATCATTAAGAGCAAACAAGGCAATTTCAATCAACAATTAAAATTTCTTATTTGTCTTCGGAAATTTTAAAAATAAAATAAAATTTCCTTTTAAAATCCCTTCATGGTTGATAAAAAGAAATTTCTATAATTTTAATTTTTCAACATGTGAATAATTTACAAAGGAGAAAAATAAAATATCTTTCCAATCTACAAATAAGGAAAGAGATTTAATCTCTTTCTTTAATCTTTTGTAGATCCTTTTAAAAAAGATATTTTAATTTTTAATCTCTCCAATAAATTATATCTTTCACATAAGAAAATTTTAAAATTAAAATTCTTTTTAATTTAATGGGGGTCGGCCACCTAAGCTTGGGTTCAAGCTAGGGCCGGCCACCCATGAACCAAGGCTTGGCCGGCCCTAGCTTGATCCACAAGCTAGCTTGGTCGGCTCCTACATCATGGGTATGAAGGTGGGTATAGGTGGGTATAGTACTATATAAATAAGAGGCTACGATAGGGACCGAGAGGAGGAATTGGTTTTGTTCTCCCGATAAAATTAAGCATCCCGTGTTCGCCCCGAACACACAACTTTAATTTTATCAATAATAATTCATTCCACTAGAGAACTATTATTGAACTATCGCACCAATCCCAAATTACATTTTTGGGCTCCTTCTTATTATGAGTGTGTTAGTCTCCCTGTGTTTAAAATGTCGAATGTCCACTAATTAAGTGAGTTACTGACAACTCATTTAATTAATATCTTAATCCAAGAATAGTACCACTCAACCTTATCGTTATGTCGGACTAAGTCCACCTGCAGGGTTTAACATGACAATCCTTATGAGCTCATCTTGGGGACATTATCAACCTAGATAACTAGGACACAGTTTCCTTCTATAATCAACAACACACACTATAAGTGATATCATTTCCCAACTTATCGGGCTTATTGATTCATCAAACTAAATCTCACCCATTGATAAATTAAAGAAATAAATATCAAATATATGTGCTTGTTATTATATTAGGATTAAGAGCACACACTTCCATAATAACTGAGGTCTTTGTTCCTTTATAAAGTCAGTATAAAAGAAAACAACCTCTAATGGTCCTACTCAATACACTCTAAGTGTACTAATGTAATTATATAGTTAAGATAAACTAATACCTAATTACACTACGATCTTCCAATGATTTGTTCCTTTCCATTTTGATCGTGAGCTACTGTTTATAATTTATAAGGTACTGATAACATCATGTTCTTTATGTGACACCACATACTATGTTATCTACAATATAAATTAATTGAACAACTACAAATAAATATAGACAATTTGACCAAATGTGATTCTTTATTCAAAATAAATGTTTACAAAAGCTTAGGCTTTCAGTATACACTCTAACAGACCTGTCTAATAGACTGGTCGAGCATATACTCCTGGATAAGATAGGCAAATCAGATGCAATATAATCATTTTATAAGAAATCTTCAGTCTATATGATAGATTATGTAATCATATGCTTCCGAGTAAAGTAAATAGGTTGAATATAACCTATAAGCCTTTCCCAATGAATTTATAGGTTACACGATGAATCAATCGACCATATACTACCAAACGAAATAAGATAAATATAATACCCACAATCCATATGCTTTGATCAACTTGTTGAAGGTTTAAAGTCTCTGGTTCTCCTTAAGGGAGTCTGTCCGGTCACCCCTTAAGGTCGTCGATCGACTGAGAAGGTTTAAAGTCTCTGATCGCCCCTTAAGAGAGCCTGTCCTGTCACCCCTTAAGATCTCTGATCAATTGAATGAAGATTTAAAGTCTTCGGTTCACCTCAAGGGAGTTTGTCCAGTCACCCCTTAAGGCCCCTGATCGACTGAATGAAGGTTTAAAGTCTCCAGCCGCCCCCTTAAGAGAGTTTGTCCGGTCACCTCTTAAGGTTGCAGATCGACTGAGTGAAGATTTAAAATCTCTGGTTCCCCTCAAGGGAGCTTGTCCGATCAACCCTTAAGGTCCCCAATCGACTGAATAAAGGTATAAAGTCTATGGTCGCCCCTTAATAGAGTCTATCTGGTCACCCCTTAAGGTCGTCGATCGACTGAATGAAGGTTTAAAGTCTCCGGTTCCCCTCAAGGGAGCTTGTCCGATCACCCCTTAAGGTCCCCGATCGACTGAATGAAAGTTTAAAGTCTCTGGTTGCCCCTTAAGAGAGCCTATCCGGTCACCCCTTAAGGTCACTGATCGACTGAGTGAAGGTTTAAAGTCTCCGGTTCCCCTCAAGGGAGCCTGTCCGGTCATCCCTTAAGGTCCCCGATCAACTGAATGATGGGAAACCAATCTATCTGTTCAGGAGAATGTGGATATTCCCAAATAATATTACCCGTGCTTTCCATTAATTACACCATAGAGCTTAACATAATGTATAAATGTGGCACAAGCGTACTTGTTATGTTCGATAAGGTTGTAAATAGTTAGCACTCCAAGGTCGCTCGAGATTTCTTCCCTCTACGTCTTGAAGATAATAAGATCCTGAAAAGAGTTTTTGTATCACCCTGTAAGGTCCTCCCCATTGTGGTTCCAGCTTGTTAACATCCCCGACTAGTTTGATGTGCTTCTAAACTAAATCATCTTCTTGAAAGAATCTGGGAATGACCCTCCAGGTGATCTGACTTTCGATATGTGAGCATGTGTCCTTTAGTCTTTTACAAATACTGTGTCACTTTCTTCACCACTTTCCAGTGCGACGATCCTGGGTTACTTTCATATCTACCTAACATCCCTATTATAAAAAGTATTTATGGGCTTGTACAAACATGTGCATACTAAGAGAATTGTTCTATCTCCTTTGTTTCAAGTTCAAGTCATAAACACCGCTACAAATTGAATCTGTTACCTCTAAACATAGGTGTCACCAGATACATAATTTTGTATGTTATACCTTATAAGCACATTTTGTGAAAGTTCAAGAATGCCTCTTGGACAATCATGATCTATTTGTATGCCTAAAACAAATAATGCTTCACCAAAATCTTTCATTTCAAAATTATTGGATAAAAATAACTTAGTTTCATATAGCAGACCTTTATTATTACTTGCTAACAAAATATCATCTATAACAAATTTGCTCCCACTGAACTTGACATATCTGCACTGATCAACAGAATTCTCCTTAAATTAAAATGAGATAACTACTTGATCAAAATTTTTGGACTCATTGATGGGATGCCTGTTTCAAATCATAAATGAAATTCTTTAATTTATATACTAGGTGCTTTGAGTCCTTAGACTCAAAGGTATTTTGTTGCACCATGTATATAGACTCCTTAATGTCACCATTGAGAAATATAGTCTTTATGTTAATCTGGTGTAACTCTAAATCAAAATGAGTTATAAGTGCTATGATTACTTTGAGGGAATCTTTCGTCGACACAGGCAAAAAAGTCTCCTTGTAATTAATATTCTCTTTTTGAGTGAATCTCTTGGCAACAAGATGAGTCTTATACTTCTAGACTTTACCCGTTGAATCCCATTTGATTTTTAATATCCAATTACAACTAACATATTTCATACCTTCAGGCAATCTGACAAGTTTCTAAATGTCATTGTCTACTATAGACTTCAACTCTTCTTACAGGCGTTAATCTACCTTTCAGGATTAGAGCATTGTTTGACCTCTTGAAAAGATGTATGATCACTTTCCAATCTTATGTCAAACTCATACTCTTAGAGATAAACATAATTATGAGAAATCATGGATCTGCTATCCCTAGTGGATGGCCTTAAAGGCACTTATACTTTTGTTGGTTTGAATTATTTGATCATCAATATGAGGCAATATCTCACTTTGAGTGGAAAGGCCCTCTATTGGATGTATAATATCCATAATGTGTGATATGGTAACCATATCTCTATTAATTGCACTAGTAGTGACCATACAAAGATCATAAACGTTTTTCTCAAAAGATACTTCCTAACCTTAACACTCCCAGCCTTCTCAATGAATTTGGTATTTTCCATTTTGAAGACAAATCTATTAGAACAATCATAAAATTTATATTCTCGTGACTTTTCAGAGTAACCTATAAAATTACAGCTAACAGTCCTTGAGTCCAGTTTCTTTTTATTAGGCCTGTAAGATCTAGCCTTAGTTGGACAACCCTAGACATATAAATGCCTAATGTTAGACTTCCTACCTGTCCACATCTCATATAGAGTTTTAGTTATTGTTTTACTTGGTACTTTGTTAAGTAAGTAAACTACAATCTTGAGTACTCCATCCCATAAAGATTTAGGTAAAAAAAAAGTAAGAGTCATCATACTTTTTACCATATTTTTTAGTGTATGATTGCATCGCTGAGCTATACTATTCTAACTAGGAGTACTAGGTATGGCATATTGAGGCTCAATCTCACACTCAGCAAGGTAATTTGTAAAAGTTCTTGGATGTTCACCTGATCCATCATATTGACCTTAATATTCACCTTCATGATAGGATATGATAGTCTTAATTTTCTTACATAGTTGATTTTCAACTTTGGCTTTGAAAATTTTGAATATATCTAAAGATTGCAACTTCTCATAAATAAGGTACAGATAGACAAGTCGAGAGCAGCCATCTATAAAGCTAATAAAATATGTACATTCATTCCATGATACCTTAGGGAATGGTCCATAAATATTCGTACGTATTAGCTCCAAAACATCACTGCAACGATTATCCCTCTTATTCTTTTTATTAGTGGTCTTCCCTTTAATACACTATATGTAGACATCAAAGTCTGACATGTCAAGGGAATCGAGTTCCATGTGACATTAATTTATCTATGCATTGTTTGAATATATATCATAAACGCCTGTGCCATAACATGAAAAAAAATTCATCAGTCAATTGGTACCTATACTATGCATAATCATGTTGTCAGACATATTAGTTAAGGTGCTTTATTTATATATCTTATCAACAAAGAATCAATGCTAACCAACATTGAATTAAAGAAAAAAATATTGAAAATTTCATTTTCAAATGAACAAGAATAACTTGATTTGTCTAATCAATAAATTAAAATTAAATTTCATCTAAAAGACAGTACAATAAATGTCTTATCTAAATCTAAAAAGGCATTAGTTCCTAAATAAAGCTTTAAAACAAATATAGACTCTACGTTCGTCTTCTTTTTATTCCCCGTATAGATGTATCTTTTATCATCAAGTGGAAGACAACTTCTGAGATAACTTTATATAGTGACACTTATGTGAATAGTAACATCAGTATCTATCCACAAAGTGTTGATGGATACTATATCTAAATTGACTTTCGAACTAACAAAGTTAAGAAGTTTACCTTTCTTTACACATCAATTGGTATATTTGGGACAGTCTTTCTTCATATGACCTTTCTTCTTGTAGAAAAAATAAGTAAACTCTTTTTCTTGTTTCTTATGCTCCTTATGGTCATAACCCCCAAAATTTATAGTTTGTTTTTCTTTACCCTTATTATTGATTCTCTTTCGCTTCTTGCTCGAATCTTGAGAAGCATATACTAGAGTATTCTCAGATGTTTCATGCCTCAGTCTCTCCTCCTCTTACAAGCATTGAGCTATAATCTCATTCAATGTCCACTTTTCTTTTGAGTATTATATGAAATTTTAAAATTAATAAGTTGTACAAGCAGAGACATCAAGATGAAATGCACTAACATACTCTTAGACATTTTGAATTTTTGTGCTTTTAGACTTGTGGTGATATTGGGCATTTCCATAATGTACTCTCTAATGTTTCCATTGCCATTATACCATTTGGACAGCAACTTCAAAAGAAGTGTTATAGTTTCAACCTTTTTGTTTACCATGAAACGGTCTACAAGTTAACTTAGGAAACTCTTAGCATCCTCTCCTTCAGTTATTGAACCTTTAATTGGTGTCGGAATTGAAAGCCTCATGATACTTAGACTCATGTGGTTTTCTTGCTCTCACTTTTTAAATTCAACCCTTTGCTCTATAGTGCTAGCACTAATTAGGGGTGCGGGATGATCACGTCTCAATGTATAATCTAAGTCTATGCAATTTAAGACTGTGTTTATGTACTCTTTTCATTCCGTAAAGTTAAACCAGTTAAAATGGGAATGTTATTACTGCTTATAGTTATTGATTGCACTGGATTAAAAAAGAGAAAAACACTACTGTAAGCCCACATTTTAATTAAAAAAGAGAAAAACACTACTATATCTTTCATATGTCGATTATGTATCTAATTTTAAGGCTGCCAATCGATTGACATAAATTGTCAATCGATTGGTGGCTCTAATAGTCGATTATTTTGATAGATTTCGATCGATCCTGTGTCTGACCTCAAGGCCATCAATTGATTGGCTACAATTGATGCAAGTAATCAATTCAAATTGATTAGATGCCCGATTTCAATCTTATCAATGGATTGCCTTAGTTAGACAATCGATTGGTATCAACTGATTGATCAAGCCAGTCAATTCTAGATGATTATGTTCGAGGAATTTGGCTTGGGAATAGATTACACCATCATGATTTAACCTAAAAAACATATTAAACACAACGGTTTCCACTGTTCTTCATGTTCTTCGTAGAAATACGAAAAACGTGGAAAAAAGCCTATACTAAGTTTTCTTTTACAAGATTTTCGATGATCAAATACTACCAAGACTTAATCTAGAATGCAAATAATAGATCAATGAAAACCCCCTAACTTTATTGCCATAACATACGATGAAACAACGTAACTCTAATACCACTTGTTAGATTTAGTATTTTCTCCAAAGCTCATGAACTCTAAGAACAAAAGAAATTCAAAACAGAGAAAACATAATTTCTTCAATATACATGGCATAACAAAATAAATACTGAAATAATGACAATGAATATGATTGCATCGGAAGAGTCATTGTCGTAAAGCATCCTCTCCTCAATCTCAAGATCCTACAGAATAAGAAGAAGAGGGAGATATCTTCCTTCGAAAATGGTTACGGCGCTGAACTTTCTACATCAATGGAGAACACAGAAAAATAATCTATCCCTCATCCAATCGAGACCTAACCCATATATAGTGAATTTGTATTCGTTATCAGTCCATAAATGATAATGGAGCAGACTAATGGGTTCTGCACATCTAACCCATATCCAATAAATTGAACCCTGAATAAGTATAAATTGGATTAGTTAATGGATTCAGTATCTTAATGGCATAATCCGTATGACAAATTCGTATTCGCTAAAAATGCTTTTAAATTAGTATTAAACTTAAATAGAAATTCTTTCCTAGCCTTTAAAAATGCTTGAAGATCATAAATATCTTAAATTAGTATTAAACTGACGTAATTATACTTTTAGAGTTTCTATAACTCTCTTTATGTGTTTTTTTAATATTTTAAGCTTCAATGTCCATTAAACACTTTTTTTTTCAAAAGTGTTGGATGATTTTAAAGGCTCTAGATTCATATCAAATAAACATTATTGCACATTGAGATTGCCTTGATCTAGTATATATTAAATTTTTTATGATCATTAAGTAGTTTCAATAAAAGCTTTCCTTTCTCCCCAAGTTCTGGATGATCATGAAGCCTCAGGTTAGTGTCATATTGGTGTTATAGGTTCCCATAAATCTATATATGTCTTCCATGTTTTCCTTCAAATTTTAATCTCTAGTAGCCATTAAACACTTTTGTCAAAACTGTACGATGGTTTAGGTCTCCAGTGTTGGAAATCAAACAATCTGTAGCCGGAGATTTACAAGAAATTAGCTGAATCTAAATACTCGAATTAAATTCAACTCACAGTTAAGATGACCTGAGCAGAAAATCTCAGGCTGCCAGCAGGGGATAGCTTTCTGACCTCAGAGTCTGAGCAATCAAAGCGTTCGAGCAGACTGAAGGATAGACAAGCAGAGCGGGAGACCGGTCGGGTAGATCAGAAGGGCGAGTGCCCGACCCAGCAGATGAAGAGTCCAACCGAGCGAACAAACAGAGCAGCAGATGGAGGCCTGCGATCGACGCAGTTTCCTTGAAACAGATTCGTCCCACCTCCGACTGTGCTTCGAGATTTTCTCAGATCGTCTGTTTCTCAGGATACTGTAACGCCCGCCCTCCCTGCTAACCCTAAGGGACGGGGCTACGATACTCTATGTACATATTACAGCGGAAGACTTAAAATCATTTTTCTTGGTTTGATAAAAACTGAACTACACTAATATGGTTTCCATAACATGATAACAAGTTAAATAAAAACATAACATCAAGTCAACCATATAGTACTACAATTTATGAAACCAAAGTGTAATTCTTAAAAGTTCTTAAAGCAGGTTCTTATTTGGTTGCCAAGTCACCGCCACACACATCTCCTTGCCTCTCCTGCTGCTCCTTTAGCTCATCCAGCTTTTTCCTTTATCTGTGGTACAAGGAAAGTAAGCTATGAGCACTCATGGCTCAGTAAGTTCCTTTCCTACTCACTAAAACCGAAAATCATCACATGATCAAAGAATATCTTAATATAACATAATCTCAACTAGTCATGGCATAACATATCATACTCTTTAAACATATCATGCAGCATAACAACATCATAACTAGTCATGGCATATCCTAGTATCATTTTAAGGTAGCATAGCATATCAAGTTCTTAAAGCATAGCATGAAACATAACATAGTTATATCTAATCATGGCATATCATAGTATCATCATAAGATAACATAGCATATCAAGTTCTTAAAGCATAGCATGAAACATAACATAGTTATATCTAATCATGGCATAACATAAATCATAGCATCATCACAACATGATCATAAATTATATGCAATATGATTTTGAAAACATGTATCCGAAAAACATGTGTATGTCCCATGATCTTTAAAACCATTTCTTCTTACATATATACTTGAACACAATATCAACTTAAAGGGGATCCCGGCTATGTACCACATACATACATAATGCGCGCATCCTAAGTAGACCCAAGGAAGCTAGTCTTGAACCTACTAGGAAACTAGGCCCGTAGCTCGACCTAGGGGCACGTAAGGAGCCCACCCTTTACTAGGCCCGTAATTCGACCTAGGGGCACGTAAGGAGCCCACCCTTTTGGTACAAGCCACATAAAGTAAAGTACATGTCATACTTATACATATCATACATCATAAAAGCATGCATCACTTAGGCACACATCATATCATAAAAGTATGCATCACTTAGGCATACATCATGTCATAAAAGTATGCATCACTTAGGCATACATCATATCATAAAGGTATGCATCGCTTAGGCATACATCATAGAAAAGTATGCATCACTTAGGCATACATCATGTCATAAGGGTATGCATCACTTAGGCATACATCATATAAAAGAATACATTACTTAGGCATAGGTTGTAAAAACATGCATATCTTAAGCATAGAGCATATCATCAAGCATGCATAATTTCACCACATAACATATCATGTAAGCATGCATATTTTAAGCACATAGCATATCATCAAAGCATGCATATTTCTATCCACATAGCATATCATAAAAGCATGCATAATTTAAGCACATATCATATCATGGAAAGTATAAATCACAAGCATACATGTTTAAGCATAAGGGGTGTATCATGTGATTATACTATCATAAGAAACATGGTAACATAGTTAACTTGGGTTCTAAGCTTCCTAATCCCTTGGGTTCTTATCATGGCCGAACCCCTTAGATCTCATTTTAGATGAAAACAACCTCCAAGCGTGTGGAACCTAAATTATCATCACATCAATTTCATATGAAGCATTATAAGCATGATTAACTTGGTTTCTAAGTTCTCCAAGTCCCTAAACTTCATGTGGCCGAACCCTATCAGTATATAAACAAGGTCCCAAATGTCATGAAAGCATGGAAACCTTAAACCATATTTATAGCATTTTTTTCCAAGTAACATAGTAAGCATATTGAACTAGTTCCTAAGTCCTTCAAGCCCTTAACATATGTCATGGTCAAACTTTTAACAAGTGTTCATTAGGGCTAAAAACAAACATACAAGCATGTGAACTTGAACTAACATTATGTATAAATTCATAACAAGACATTATACAATATGTATGGCCGAAACTTACCCCAGCCTCAATTAGGTCATTAAACAACATATAGCATGGGAACTTTGTCTTTCTACTTATCATATTCCATGTAAAGTGACATAAGCATATTTAATTTTTGTTCTAGGGTTTCTAGGGAATCTATCCCTTCATGGCCGAAACATACAATGGTCTATTTAGGTCATGGAAAAATTATACAAGCATGTGACACAATCAACACATTATCATATTTCCATAAGAAGCATTTTTAACACATTTGGTTTCATTTCTAAGGCCTCTAGGTCTTTTAAACCCTACTTGGCCGAGACTTATCAGTGTATAAACTTGATTCAAATAGCCTAAAAACATAAGAATTCATACAAGTTTCATAGCATGTATAAAGACAAGCATAATAGACATACATGTGAATTGTGTCTTAGGCTTCCTAGGTTTCTTTCCCTTTTTCTTTTATTTTTCCTCATGGCCGAAACTTACCAATTTCTAAACTAGGTTTTAGGTGGCTTAAAACATGAAAGACCTAAGTAAGTTTCATGGCAAAAATTACTAAGAACATCATATACAAAGTTGGTTCATAAACAAGCTAGGACCCTTGTGATCTTACATGTCATATATCATGTAACTAATTTTCTATACTCCAATTAAACATGAGAGCATTAAACAACTTTCATATCATAATATCACAGAGGTCTTGAGCATATTAGAATTTTGTTTAAGCTTTTCTAAACTATCCATCTTATCATGGCCGAAAATCTACAATAAAAGTTCATGAATTTCTAGCAATGTTCAACATGAAATTCTTCAAGAGAACTCTATATTCTATCATACAAACATGGTTACTTAAATTTAAAGGTCTTCCTAACCCTAAGTCCTTTTCTTGGCCGAAACATATAGGTGGTTTTCTTTTGGTTCCAAGTAACTTTCAAGCAGGAAAACCAATAGAAGACCCTTAGTAGTTCATGGAAGGAATTTTGTACTAGTTTGGTTAAACAATATTTTTCCTAACCTCTTTAAAATATTTTTGGCCGAAATTTTAGGGTTAGATACTACTCTGACCAAGCATCATTTAGGTATAAAAACATGAAGAAAATCCTTCCTACATAGCATATAAAAAATATCATGAAATAAGGACTTGTTTAAACCTTCCTAGATTTGAAAACCCTTTCTTTAGCCGAATTTTTCTTAAATTCTTTCCTAGGTTTTCTAATCCTCATAAAATCCGAAAATCACATAAAAAGCCTTGTACCACAGGTGAGGGGAAGCTTACATCCTTTTCGCTTGTGGATCTAAGGTATGGTGATGGAAGAAGTAGCCCCTTCTTCTAGTTCCTTTCCCTTGATTCCCTTGCTTAGTCCTCCTTGTATCTTAGGCTTTCTTAGGAGAAAAACCTTGTCTTTGGGGCCAAAGATGGAGGAGAGGGGACTGATGGTTTCGGTGAGGGAGAGGAAGAATGAGAAAATGAGAGAAAAATAAACTTCTCTTTTCTTGCTCCCTTTTATGTTAAGGGGGAAGAGGTAGCAAAATTGATTTTTGCTTTCCTTCTCCCTTAACCCATTTTCTATTTTTCTTTCATTTATTTTATTTTCTAATTTATTCTCACCATTCATGATGAAATAAGGGGGAATGAATCCCCTTAATTCCTCTTTACATTTTCGGGAAAAGCAAAGAGGAAGAGGGAGAGAAGGGGAGGAAGGCAAGTTGCCTTTCTCTTGCTCCTTTCTTGTTTTCTTTTGGCTAGCTTTTACCCTTACCTTTATCATGAGTTTCCCTCCTTTGCTATCAACATCTTCTCTCTATCCCAATTGGTTTCTACTAATTAATTCTATGAAATATAATATAAGAGGTTCAAGGTTCAATCCTTGACTTCCTCTTCTTTTTATTTCATTTTATTTCTTTTTGCTTCAACTCACTTCTTATTATTTTTCTAAGGCAAAATCCCATATTCATATGTTTATCTTAAAAGCTTAGTGGGTGTTACAGTACCCCGTACCTCATAAAAAGTTCATCCTCGAATTTTAAAATAGTTGCATCAGGTGGCACTGAACTTTCGGCTGAGTGCATCGGCCACTTTGTTCGCCTTTCCTGGGTGATAAAGAATCTCGCAGTCATAATCTTTGACTAATTCGAGTCATCGGCGTTGCCTCATATTCAGGTCTTTTTGCGTGAAGAAATATTTCAGACTCTGATGGTCGGTATAAATCTTACACTGAGCTCCATATAAATAATGTCTCCATATTTTGAGAGCGAAGACCACGGCTGCTAGTTCTAAGTCGTGAATGGGATAATTCTTCTCATGTTCTTTAAGTTGTCTTGAAGCGTAGGCAATGACTTTGCCATCTTGCATGAGTACAGCTCCAAGTCCTGTGATGGAAGCATCGATGTACATATCGAAGCCTTTGTTGGTTTCCGGAAGAGTAAGAATCGGAGCACTGGTCAGTCTCCTTTTTAATTCCGCGAAACTCTTCTCGCAAGCTTTTGTCCATTCATACTTTGTATTTTTCTTGGTGAGGGTTGTCATAGGGGCTGCGATTTTGGAGAAATTCTCTACGAATTTCCTGTAATAACCTGCTAGTCCGAGAAAACTCCTGACTTCGTGGCATTCTTTGGTCGGTTCCAGTTATTTACAGCTTCGATTTTACTTGGATCCACCATAACTCCATCTTTGGAGATGACATGACCTAGGAATATTACCCAGTCAAGCCAAAACTCGCATTTGGAGAATTTTGCATATAGTTGTTTCTCTTGAAGGATCTGTAGTACAGTATTCAGGTGTTCAGCATGTTCTTCTGGGGTTCTTGAGTAGATAAGTATATCATCAATGAAGACGATTACAAATTTATCAAGATATGCCGTAAATACTCGATTCATCAGGTCCATAAATACTGCAGGAGCGTTGGTTACTCCGAAAGGCATAACTATGAACTCATAGTGTCCATATCGGGTTCGAAATGTTGTTTTTGATATATCATCTGGTTTCACCTTCACTTGATGATAACCGGATCGTAGATCTATCTTTGAGAAAACAGTCGCACCCTTCAGTTGATCGAACAGGTCATCGATCCGTGGGAGTGGGTACCGATTCTTGATCGTCACATTATTCAGTGCTCGGTAGTCTATACACATTCGCATAGACTCATCCTTCTTCTTTACGAATAGCACTGGAGCTCCCCATGGAGAGTGACTAGGATGAATAAGTCCCTTGTCAAGTAATTCGGATAACTGTTCCTGAAGCTCCTTTAATTCAGCCGGAGCCATACGATAAGGTGCTTTTGAGATCGGCTGAGTACCAGGAATCAATTCGATTCCGAATTCTATCTCTCTGTCAG
Source organism: Zingiber officinale (assembly GCF_018446385.1). Classification (NCBI taxonomy): domain Eukaryota; kingdom Viridiplantae; phylum Streptophyta; class Magnoliopsida; order Zingiberales; family Zingiberaceae; genus Zingiber; species Zingiber officinale. The sequence goes on along the minus strand of NC_055999.1, from coordinate 99,203,226 downwards.
GGGCCAACCCTGGTAGTTCATCAGGAAATACTTTTGGATAGTTGCACACTACTCTGACATCTTCTAACTTCGGGTCTTTGACTTGATTGGTATCAACCACGTGCGCTAGAAACCCCATACATCCTTTATCTAACATCCTTTGTGCTTTAATAGATGACAATAACTTCTCCGTTCCTTTTGATTCCCCGTAAAATTCAAACTCTGGTTCATTTTCGGGTCGGAAAATCACTTTTCTTTTGCGGCACTCGATTGAAGCGCCGTACTTGCTAAGGAAATCCATGCCCAAAATTATGTCATAATCCTGCATATCAAGTACTATCAGATTGCAGTAGAGTTCTCTGTTTGCGATCCGAATGAGTACTGCTTGCAGCATATGGTCCGATGGCATAATCTCCCCGGATGGTAAGGTTGTTAAGAACGTGTCCTCTAGAGTTCGGAGTGGTATATCTAGCTTCTTCATAAAAGGCGTTGAGACGAACGAGTGTGTTGCCCCGGTATCAAATAATACTACAGCATACTGATTGTAAATCAGTAGCTGACCTGTGACAACAGTAGAGGCGTTCGCCACGTCTTCCTAGGTAAGTGAGTAGATTCTGGCATCGGTCATAGTGGGAGGGGCCTCCAATCTTCCTTGCATGATTAAAGTCCCTTCTATGGCAGCTTGCATCTGGTGAAGCTGTGCAGGGGTACTCATATTCTGGCTGTTCTGCAGAGGTAGTGCCTGAGACTGAGTAGGGCAATTTCTTGCCAAATGACCTTCCTTTCTGCAGTTGTAGCACTTCCTGGTGTTCAGAAAACATACTCCAGAATGCATCTTCCCACATGTGGCACACTGAGGGTACTTGGTTTGCTTATTGGCCGGACCACCTTTTGTGTTATTCCACTGTTTCCTCTTTCCACCTGAGTTTCCTTTCCAGTATTTTTGTGCTCCGGTCGGTGCTTGGTTCTTGCCCTTGTTCATTGCTTCGATAGTGCTCGGTAATCGGCACCGCGACTAGCTCCTCTCGATCTGCGGTCTATTAACTCCCCGGCTACGTTCGAGCTATCTCGGCGGAGCATCTTTAACATTAACCGGACCCTTTCTTTTCAGTACGGACCAGTTCTGACACAGACGGGCTAGGCGGTTGAACCTCTTGACGGCTTCGGATCACCTTGCCGGAACTCGGTGAACTCGTCATAGTGCTTGTTGGTCACTTGCATATGGAAAAATTCCTCTAAAAACTCTGTCAAAATCATCCACTGCATTTGGTTTATTTGTCTTTTCGCTTTACTCTGTCCCACCACATCCGTGCATCTCCGGAGGACGACGCGCATTTGACCTTCTCGTGTTCGAGCCAATCCAATAGTTCCATTATGTTCTCCACGGTTTTGAGTCAGGCTTGCGCATCCCAGAAATTCTCGGGCTTAAGCCTTTGCCACTGAATTAGATAGGCCTCTTGTCGGACCATCGGAGTAGGGTCTGCCGGGGGCACTGGCGCGGTGCATTCTGATTTGCCGGTGGGGTAACTGGGTTGTCTTGCTGACCCATTAAGGTAGTGATCAGCTATTGTTGCTCAGCGATCTGATGTTGGAGGTCTGCGACTACCTGTGTCAGATCTGGTGGAGTCACTGTCCCTCCGGTTCGGGCATTGCGTGTCCTAACCATGTTTATCTAAATAAGGACAAATAGACTAGTGTAAGTGGTTATCGTTTTTAGCCAATCTAACTTACTGTTTTGTTTCTATCTATTTGTTCTGGTATTATTCCTAACCTACCAATATGTAATCCTAATCTGATTTATAACTAAAAGCATAGAATAAAACATCAAACATAAGCAAGCAAATACATGAAACTAAAGCATAAACAACATAAGGAAGAATAAGGAATAGAATGACAAACAATATGACATAAGGAAATGAAGCATAAGCAATGTAGTAAAGAAAATAAAGCATAACAAGAAAGAAAATAAAGCATAAGTCATATAACAAGAAAAATCAAACATAAACATATAGTCAAGAAAATTAAACATAAGCATTCTTACTTGGAGCGGCAGGTCGGAGGCTTGATGTGTGTGTAGTGAGCTGGCAATAACCTCGCTCTGATACCAACCTGTAACGCCCGCCCTCCCTGCTAACCCTAAGGGACGGGGCTACGATACTCTACGTACATATTACAGCGAAAGACTTAAAATCATTTTTCTTGGTTTGATAAAAACCGAACTACACTAATATGGTTTCCATAACATGATAACAAGTTAAATAAAAACATAACATCAAGTCAACCATATAGTACTACAATTTATGAAACCAAAGTGTAATTCTTAAAAGTTCTTAAAGCAGGTTCTTATTTGGTTGCCTAGCCACCGCCACACACATCTCCTTGCCTCTCCTGCTGCTCCTTTAGCTCATCCAGCTTTTTCCTTTATCTGTGGTACAAGGAAAGTAAGCTATGAGCACTCATGGCTCAGTAAGTTCCTTTCCTACTCACTAAAACCGAAAATCATCACATGATCAAAGAATATCTTAACATAACATAATCTCAACTAGTCATGGCATAACATATCATACTCTTTAAACATATCATGCAGCATAACAACATCATAACTAGTCATGGCATATCCTAGTATCATTTTAAGGTAGCATAGCATATCAAGTTCTTAAAGCATAGCATGAAACATAACATAGTTATATCTAATCATGGCATATCATAGTATCATCATAAGATAACATAGCATATCAAGTTCTTAAAGCATAGCATGAAACATAACATAGTTATATCTAATCATGGCATAACATAAATCATAGCATCATCACAACATGATCATAAATTATATGCAATATGATTTTGAAAACATGTATCCGAAAAACATGTGTATGTCCCATGATCTTTAAAACCATTTCTTCTTACATATATACTTGAACATAATATCAACTTAAAGGGGATCCCGGCTATGTACCACATACATACATAATGCGCGCATCCTAAGTAGATCCAAGGTAGCTAGTCTTGAACCTACTAGGAAACTAGGCTCGTAGCTCGACCTAGGGGCACGTAAGGAGCCCACCCTTTACTAGGCCCGTAATTCGACCTAGGGGCACGTAAGGAGCCCACCCTTTTGGTACAAGCCACATAAAGTAAAGTACATGTCATACTTATACATATCATACATCATAAAAGCATGCATCACTTAGGCACACATCATATCATAAAAGTATGCATCACTTAGGCATACATCATGTCATAAAAGTATGCATCACTTAGGCATACATCATATCATAAAGGTATGCATCGCTTAGGCATACATCATAGAAAAGTATGCATCACTTAGGCATACATCATGTCATAAGGGTATGCATCACTTAGGCATACATCATATAAAAGAATACATTACTTAGGCATAGGTTGTAAAAACATGCATATCTTAAGCATAGAGCATATCATCAAGCATGCATAATTTCACCACATAACATATCATGTAAGCATGCATATTTTAAGCACATAGCATATCATCAAAGCATGCATATTTCTATCCACATAGCATATCATAAAAGCATGCATAATTTAAGCACATATCATATCATGGAAAGTATAAATCACAAGCATACATGTTTAAGCATAAGGGGTGTATCATGTGATTATACTATCATAAGAAACATGGTAACATAGTTAACTTGGGTTCTAAGCTTCCTAATCCCTTGGGTTCTTATCATGGCCGAACCCCTTAGATCTCATTTTAGATGAAAACAACCTCCAAGCGTGTGGAACCTAAATTATCATCACATCAATTTCATAGGAAGCATTATAAGCATGATTAACTTGGTTTCTAAGTTCTCCAAGTCCCTAAACTTCATGTGGCCGAACCCTTTCAGTATATAAACAAGGTCCCAAATGTCATGAAAGCATGGAAACCTTAAACCATATTTATAGCATTTTTTTCCAAGTAACATAGTAAGCATATTGAACTAGTTCCTAAGTCCTTCAAGCCCTTAACATATGTCATGGTCAAACTTTTAACAAGTGTTCATTAGGGCTAAAAACAAACATACAAGCATGTGAACTTGAACTAACATTATGTATAAATTCATAACAAGTCATTATACAATATGTATGGCCGAAACTTACCCTAGCCTCAATTAGGTCATTAAACAACATATAGCATGGGAACTTTATCTTTCTACTTATCATATTCCATGTAAAGTGACATAAGCATATTTAATTTTTTTTCTAGGGTTTCTAGGGCATCTATCCCTTCATGGCCGAAACATACAATGGTCCATTTAGGTCATGGAAAAATTATACAAGCATGTGACACAATCAACACATTATCATATTTCCATAAGAAGCATTTTTAACACATTTGGTTTCATTTCTAAGGCCTCTAGGTCTTTTAAACCCTACTTGGCCGAGACTTATCAGTGTATAAACTTGCTTCAAATAGCCTAAAAACATAAGAAGTCATACAAGTTTCATAGCATGTATAAAGACAAGCATAATAGACATACATGTGAATTGTGTCTTAGGCTTCCTAGGTTTCTTTCCCTTTTTCTTTTATTTTTCCTCATGGCCGAAACTTACCAATTTCTAAACTAGGTTTTAGGTGGCTTAAAACATGAAATACCTAAGTAAGTTTCATGGCAAAAATTACTAAGAACATCATATACAAAGTTGGTTCATAAACAAGCTAGGACCCTTGTGATCTTACATGTCATATATCATGTAACTAATTTTCTATACTCCAATTAAACATGAGAGCATTAAACAACTTTCATATCATAATATCACAGAGGTCTTGAGCATATTAGAATTTTTTTTAAGCTTTTCTAAACTATCCATCTTATCATGGCCGAAAATCTACAATAAAAGTTCATGAATTTCTAGCAATGTTCAACATGAAATTCTTCAAGAGAACTCTATATTCTATCATACAAACATGGTTACTTAAATTTAAAGGTCTTCCTAACCCTAAGTCCTTTTCTTGGCCGAAACATATAGGTGGTTTTCTTTTGGTTCCAAGTAACTTTCAAGCAGGAAAACCAATAGAAGACCCTTAGTAGTTCATGGAAGGAATTTTGTACTAGTTTGGTTAAACAATATTTTTCCTAACCTCTTTAAAATATTTTTGGCCAAAATTTTAGGGTTAGATACTACTCTGAACAAGCATCATTTAGGTATAAAAACATGAAGAAAATCCTTCCTACATAGCATAGAAAAAATATCATGAAATAAGGACTTGTTTAAACCTTCCTAGATTTGAAAACCCTTTCTTTAGCCGAATTTTTCTTAAATTCTTTCCTAGATTTTCTAATCCTCATAAAATCCGAAAATCACATAAAAAGCCTTGTACCACAGGTGAGGGGAAGCTTACATCCTTTTCGCTTGTGGATCTAAGGTATGGTGATGGAAGAAGTAGCCCCTTCTTCTAGTTCCTTTCCCTTGATTCACTTGCTTAGTCCTCCTTGTATCTTAGGCTTTCTTAGGAGAAAAACTTTGGCTTTGGGGCCGAAGATGGAGGAGAGGGGACTGATGGTTTCGGTGAGGGAGAGGAAGAATGAGAAAATGAGAGAAAAATAAACTTCTCTTTTCTTGCTCCCTTTTATGTTAAGGGGGAAGAGGTAGCAAAATTGATTTTTGCTTTCCTTCTCCCTTAACCCATTTTCTATTTTTATTTCATTTATTTTATTTTCTAATTTATTCTCACCATTCATGATGAAATAAGGGGGAATGAATCCCCTTAATTCCTCTTTACATTTTCGGCAAAAGCAAAGAGGATGAGGGAGAGAAGGGGAGGAAGGCAAGTTGCCTTTCTCTTGCTCCTTTCTTGTTTCTTTTGGCTAGCCTTTACCCTTACCTTTATCATGAGTTTCCCTCCTTTGCTATCAACATCTTCTCTCTATCCCAATTGGTTTCTACTAATTAATTCTATGAAATATAATATAAGAGGTTCAAGGTTCAATCCTTGACTTCCTCTTCTTTTTATTTCATTTTATTTCTTTTTGCTTCAACTCACTTCTTATTATTTTTCTAAGGCAAAATCTCATATTCATATGTTTATCTTAAAAGCTTAGTGGGTGTTACAGATACAACGGCAAAACCACGAACGCAACCAAGCACTGGTTGTTCGTGACGAACTGAGAATGCACCTGAGTGTTATCACAAGTAGTTTAGCCGAGCGGATGCACGACTGAGAGAAAAGAATCGGGAACGACGGTGGAGGAATTCTCTTGCTTTTGCTTCGCTGTCGCTTTGCTCAAGATCCAGCCTCCTTATATAGGAGCTCTCATCTTGTCTGCAATAAATGATCAAATTATGATCATTTAATGCTGAGTTTAATTTCGTCATTAATGGGTTTAATGTTTTCATTAATGTCTAGACGTTACAAAATCATTATTAATGAGATTAATGTCGACATTAATACTGAGACGTTACGAAATCACCATTAATGAGTTTAATGTCATCATTAATGTCGAGATGTTACAGAATCAGTATTAATTTCACATTAATGCTTCCATTACACCCTTGAGCAAGATTCAAATGGCAATATGTTGGTTCATTATTTTGGGTAAATTTTACCTCAACCGGTCCGGCATTCGACATGCGCAAGACTTGCTCGCGCACGAGTCAACCTTGGTTCAGTACAATCCGGGCCTTGGATTTGCACCCACCCCTGCGCACTCACGCGTGAGAGAGGCTCTCCCCATGCATATGTTTACAATGCATGTGTCATAATTTAAACCAACAATAAAGCCAAGAGACTTCTAATGTGGGACTAAACCCATGCACAATAGAGTCTCTTCGTCTCCACCTCTTTATTCCATTCACATTTCCAACAACCCCCCATATGAATGGAAAACAGGATATGTGATAACATTCAACAGTTGAGTCAAGTATAGGATAGGTAGGTTTTACCCTTTGAACCTTCCCGTGTGAAGATCTGGTTGCTTACTGGCTGATAGTAAACACGATGTCCTTGAACTATACTGTCGTCTGTGTAAGCAGTGATAAATCTCACCCAAGACTCTCCCTGATACAACTCAGTTCGCATGAGTGTGTTCGTTCTTGGCCATGAATACGTCTGGTTCTATGAGAAGCTCTAAAAATTGTGCCTCCAATTCTCTTCGAAGCAGCCCCACTTCTTTCTCACATAGGTGATCCCTCAAGAGTTACCATCTACTCGTTTTGATCATTAAAAGCCCATCGGCTTATCCTGGTCTAGTCACTGTTTCATTGGGCTCCCCCCCCCCCACAGTGTATCTAGTCAGTGCAGATTAGTTGTCCCTTTGAACCTAGTTCTTGGGATCTCCAGTCAGCATATGTTGGATGTCCTCTGCATTGATCGCTGACAACGGCATCAAGCCCATTCCTCTTGATGAGCTTGCAACTAACTCTCAATTTAACCCTTTAGTTAGCGGATCCGCTAGGTTATCATTTGACTTCACATAGTCAACAGTGATAATTCCAGTTCAGAGTAGTTATCTAATGGTATTATGTCTACGACGTATATGTCTAGACTTACCATTATACAGATGGCTCTGTGCCCGACCGATTGCTGATTGACTATCGCAATGTATGCAAATCGTCGGCACAGGTTTCGGCCATAGAGGAATATCTTTTAAGAATTTCCGTAGTCATTCAGCCTCTTCACCACACTTGTCAAGAGCTACAAACTCAGATTCCATCGTGGATCTGGTTATTACGGTTTGCTTAGAAGATTTCTAGGAAATGGCTACACCTGCTAGAGTGAAGACATATCCACTCGTAAACTTAGAGTCTTTTATGTCAGATATCCAACTTGCATCGCTGTATCCTTCGATCACAGCAGGATATCTTGTATAGTGCAGTCCATATTCACGAGTATACCTCAAGTACCTCAGTACTCTTATTATCCCTTTCCAATGCTCAACACCAGGATTACTCGTGTATCTACTCAGTTTGCTTACTGCGTAGGCCAAGTCTGGTCGAGTACAACTCATCAAGTACATCAGACTTCCAATCACTCAAGAGTACTCTATCTGCGAGATACTTTCACCTCGATTTTTTGATAGATGTTGACTCGTAACTATCGGCGTTCGTGCCAATGCAGTATCACCCTTGGTGAATTTCTTAAGAATCTTGTCCACGTAATGGGACTGACTAAGAACAAGTCCTTCTTTCGTTCTAAGAATTTTAATTCCTAGAATCACATCAGCTAAGCCCATGTCTTTCATGTCAAATCTTGAGTTCAACATATCTTTAGTGGATTTGATTATCTTATCATTGCTCCCAATGATAAGTATGTCATCTACATAGAGGCACAAGATGACATAGTCACTCTCTGTGGCTCTCATGTAGACACATTTATCACATTCATTGATCTTGAATCCACATTCCTTCATGGCATTATCGAATTTATCATGCCACTGTTTTGGTGCTTATTTCAAGTCATATAATGACTTCACCAATCTACAGACCTTGTTTTTCTATCCTGCACAGAAAACCCCTCAGGTTGGTCCATGTAGATTTCCTCTTCTAAATCCCCGTTTAGAAAGATTGTCTTTACATCCATTTGATGTACTTCGAGATTTCATAGAGCGGCAATAGCCAACAATACTCTAATGGAAGTTATTCTCGATACCGGAGAGTATGTATCGAAGTAGTCAAGGCCTTCTCGTTGTCGGTGTCCTTTAATTACTAATCTGGCCTTGTATTTATCGATTATGCCATCTGATTTCATTTTCTTCTTGAAGATCCACTTGCAATCTAGTGGTTTACTTCCCGGAGGAAGATCCACAAGTTTCCAAGTGTGATTTTGCAAGATAGATTCTATCTCAGATGCAATTGCCTCTTTCCAGTGAGGTCCATCAGAAGAGCCTACAGCTTCTGGCTCACTCTCCAACATGAAAGTGATAAAATCTTATCCATAGGATTTTTCTACCCGAGCTCTTTTGCTCCGTCTAGGCTCAACCTCCATGGGTTCCTCGTCATCATCATCTTCTTCTTCGCCTTGTGTTTCGGTTGCCCATTTTGAGGAGCTAGCATCCTCACGGGTATTATACGAAAACACATGCTCGAAGAAAGAGGCATTTCTCGATTCGATTATCGAGTTCTTGTGTATATCCGGTACGTGTGACTCATACACACAAAATCGATAAGCACTGCTGTTATGTGCATATCCAATAAATATGCAATCAACGGTCTTTAGTCATATCTTAATCCTTTTCAGATCAGGTACCAACACTTTGGCAAGACACCTCCACATTCGTAAATATTTGTAGGACGATTGTCTTCCATTCCACAACTCATAAGGGCTCTTATCTATTTTCTTCCGGGGCACCTTATTTAAAAGGTAATTAGTTGTTAACACAGCTTCCCCCCACATGGACTCTGGCAATCCAAAGCTTAATAGAAGAGCATTCATCATCTCCTTAAGAGTTCGATTCTTTCACTCAGCAACTCCATTTTGCTGAGGAGTATATGGAGCTGTTGTTTCATGTTTGATCCCATGTTCAGCACACAACTCAGCGAATGGTGACACATATTCACCGCCTCGGTCACTTCGAACCACCTTAATTTTCCTATTAAGTTGGTTTTCAACCTCATTTTTATAGAGAGCAAATTTCTCTATAGCTTCATCATTACTTTTGAGAAGATACACATAACAATATTTTGTGTTATCATCTACAAAAGTGATGAAATATTTATTACCACCACGTGTTGGTATACCTTTTAGGTCGCACACATCAGTGTGGATTAGGTCAAGTGGTTCATTATTTCTTTCAATATGTTGAAAGGATGACCTTGTCATTTTTGCTTCAACACAAATCTCACACTTGTGTTTTGAGTCAAGGTGGAATGTAGGTATGCTTTGCATGTTTATTAATCTACGCAACACATCGTAGTTAACATGTCCTAGTCTACCATGCATAAACACGAAGACTCAAGCATATAAGTGGAAGAGCTTTCATTTTTATTTATCTTGGGCCTAATGACCATTACATTGAGCTTAAACAGCCCATCAGATACATAGCCTCTTCCTACAAACATTCCATTTTTGGACAATACAACTCTGTCCGACTCAAAAACAATGCGAAAGTCATACTTGCTTAACAGTGATCCGGACACTAGATTCTTCCGAATCTCCGGAACATACAGCACATTGTTCAGAGTGAGGTCCTTGCCCGAGGTCATCTTCAGCACCACCTTTCCTTGGCCCATGATGTCCGAGGTTGCTGAGTTCCCCATGAACAATTTGTCTCCAGTGACTTCCTCGAAGTTGTGGAGCAGCTCCTTGTTGCAGCACACATGTCTAGTGGCTCCAGTATCGATCCACCATTGCCACGGGTTTGAACCGATCAAGTTCAACTCATAGACCACAGTGCAGAGGTCGTCCATTTCTGGTCCCTCGTTCAGGTTGGCCTCTTGCTTCTTCTTCGGCTTTCTGCACTCCGAAGATTTGTGACCCACTTTGTCACAGTTGAAGCACTTCCCAGATAACTTCTTTTTGCTGATGCCTCCTCTGGGTCCCATCTTGGAAGACTTGGGGTTCTTTCACTTCGAGCTTTGACCGAGCTTGACCACGTTGGCTTTCACAGTAGCCTGAGAGAACAGTTTCCTCTCTAAACTCTTGTTGTCTTCTTCGATGTGAAGTCGAACAATGAGTTCCTCCACATTCATCTCCTTCCGCTTGTGCTTCAGGTAGTTCTTGAAGTCCTTCCAGCCGGGAGGCAGTTTCTCAATGATAGCAGCTACCTGGAAGGTTTCACTTAGAACCATCCCTTCTGAGTGGATCTCGTGCAAGATCACCTGAAGCTCCTAGACTTGGTTGATCACCATCTTGGAGTCAACCATCTTGTAGTACAGGAATCGGCCCACGATGAACTTCTTTGCCCCTGCATCCTCCGTCTTGTATTTCTTGTCTAGGGACTCCCACAGCTCCTTAGCCGTTCTCTTCATGCTATACACAACGTACAGTGAGTCGGCAAGGCAGTTGAGGATATAGTTTCGGCAAAGGAACTCAGAATGAGTCCATGCCTCCACTGTACTGATGGTTTGCGCATCAGCATCCTCAGTGCGCTTGGGAGGGTCCTCGGTCAAGAACCGAGCCAGATTGAGCGTGGTCAGGTGGAAGAGCATCTTCTGCTGCCACCTCTTGAAGTTCAGTCCACTGAACTTCTCTGACTTTTCCCCATGACTGATTGGCATAGTTCCAATCGGGGCGGAGGGGGCCTGCACGTGTTGAGTCTGTTGCACCTCAACATTTCGTTCCGTGGCCATCTCAACAAAATCGAGTCTGTTTCAAGATTGTTGGAAACCAAACAATCTGTAGCCGGAGATTTACAGGAAATTAGCTAAATCTAAATACTCAAATTAAATTCAACTCACAGTTAAGATGACCTGAGCAGATAATCTCAGGCTGCCAGCAGGGGCTGGTTTTCTGACCTCAGAGTCTGAGCAATCAAAGCGTCCGAGCAGACTGAAGGATAGACAGAGCGGGAGACCGGTCGGGCAGATCAGAAGGGCGAGTGGTCGACCCAGCAGATGAAGAGTCCAACCGAGCGGACAAACAGAGCAGCGGACGGAGGCCTGCGATCGACGCAGTTTCCTTGAAACAGATTCGTCCCACCTCCGGCTGTGCTTCGAGGTTTTCTCGGATCGTCTGTTTCCCAGGATACAACGACAAAACCACGAACGCAACAAAGCACTGGTTGTTCGTGGCAAACTGAGAATGCACCTGAGTGCTATCACAAGTAGTTTAGCCTAGCGGATGCACGACTGAGAGAAAAGAATCGGGGAACGAAGGTGGAGAAATTCTCTTGCTTTTGCTTCGCTTTGCTTAAGATCCAGCCTCTTTATATAGGAGCTCTCATCTTGCCTGCAATAAATGATCAAATTATGATCATTTAATGTTGAGTTTAATTTCGTCATTAATGGGTTTAATGTCTTCATTAATGTCGAGACATTACAGAATCATTATTAATGAGATTAATGTCGACATTAATACTGAGATAAATTTTACCTCAACCGGTCCGGCATTCGACATGCGCAAGTCGTGCTCGCACACGAGTCAACCTTGGTTCAATACAATCCGGGCCCGCAAGTCGTGCTCGCACACGAGTCAACCTTGGTTCAGTATAATTCGGACCCTGGATTTGCACTCACCCTTGCGCACTCACGCGTGAGAGAGTCTCTACCCATGCATATGTTTACAATGCATGTGTCATAATTTAAACCAACAATAAAACCAAGAGACTTCTAATGTGGGACTAAACTCATGCACAATAGAGTCTCTTCGTCTTCACCTCTTTATTCCATTCACATTTCCAACCTCCAGTTCGTGAGTCATTTGGCATCATCTAGTCAATTAAGGGTCGATTTACTAGTGTTCTTGATCATCTATCAATTCATCGTTTAATTCCTCTTCAGATGAATCACATCTTTTACAAATTCGGATGAATTTTTTAATTATTTCCTTTCTATTCACATTCATCTTCATCAACAAAGAATACGATCGCAAAAAATTACTTTCCTTTCCTTTCCTTTCTAGAGAGGCGGCGGTCTCTGGAGTTGCAGGGCTTCTTCAAGCACCCCTCTGAGCCTTCTCACGTCCACCTTCACCGTCTGTTTGTCGAGGAAGACCGACCAGATCGCATCCCAACCTTGCTTGTGGATCGACAGAGGGTCGGTGAACACCGGGTGCTGTCTCGGGTACTGCCTTATCAGCGAGCTCTCCTCTTCCTTCACCTCGTACTCCAGGTACCTTATCGCCATGTCCGCCGCCGGGTCGCCGAAGTCGTGCCTGCACGCCGACGTGAGGCCGCCCCACGGGACGATCTGCACCAGCGTCGCGCCGCGCGGGAGGAAGACCATGTTGGTCAGCCCCGCGCCGTGGACGCCCATCAGCACGTCGCACGAGTTCACGGTCCGCGCGAACCTCGACACGTTCTTGGTCTCCTCGGGGCCGGCCACCAGCACCTTGAAGCCCAAGCTCCGCGCCAGCGACGATACCTCCCTGCGGTTGGTTATCGACCGCGAGCCCCTCCGGTTGATCAGCAGCAGTCTCGGCTTCTTCTTCCTCCCGGCCGATCGGACGACGACGGCCTGCTCTCTGCTGAGGGAAAAGCATGACCGGAGGAACTCCCTGAAGTCCGCCATGGAGTCGCCGTTTGGGGCTTTGGAGGGGTCAATCCCCAGCTCTCTGTGGCTCAAGAGACCCACATGGACGTCGCGGAAGCAGCGCACCGTCCTCTCCCGATCCAGGTCGATGATCGGATAATACGAAAGCCTTCTCAGAATCGTCTCGTACTTGGCGATCCAGCCGTAGTTGAAGTCGGTGACGAGGAACTGGACTCGGCCGCGGTGCCGGCGCGCGGTGGTGAAGAGGGGGATGAGGACGTCAGAGAAGTCATGGAAGAAGTTGCCCAGGAATCCACCGGTGGAGAACACGATGCCAGGGACTGTGTGATTCACAGAGCACTGAGGCTGCTTCCTCGTCGATTCCTTCACGGTCAGTTCTCTGATTCTCCCCATCACTGTGGTTTCCCATTTTCTGCTGTACGGTCTAATCTTCCAACTGATCCCTTCTTCTTCTTCTCCATGAACAGCTGCTGCGCCATCAATGGCTAAGATGATAGAAGAGGAGTGCCCGACGACTCTCACATCGCCATGAACGGCGCATGTGTCAGATCTGCGCTCGGATTCATCACAGGATATCTTGCTCTCTGTGATCCAAGAGCCAATTAATGTAATGCATTCGTTAATTAATCAGTCGACGTGAATTCGAGCTAGGAGTTGGGATATATATATGATGGGATTTACCAGCTGCTCGAGCCGTACTGGTTTCTTGTTCTTCAGCTGGTTCCTGGAGGATTTCTTCTAGTAAACTGGTTTCTGAGGAGAAAATTGGTTCCTCATGATGATCGATTGGAGAGGGATCGATCGTCTCATTTGCAGGTTTATTGGGGGGCGATTCTTCGCCCATGGCTGAAGTGGCCATTCCTCCAACTTCTGCAATGTGTATCGATCGATCGTCAGCAACAAAATTGATATGTAGAATTAATGGTTCACCTCAATTATTATTAATTAATTATTCTCTTGCTAATGAGAATCCCACTTGAAATTAAATAATTAACGACTATTTCAAACTCTGGTTCATCGATCAAACAATAAAACCTACAATTATACTCACCCGATCCATCCGTGCCGCGGTTTTCCTCCTCGACCACCTGAATCTCCAGGCTCATCGTCGACGATAACCGCAAACTAGCTAATCGAAAGCACACAAACAACTCAAACAATATGGATCACAACAATGGGAAAAAAAAACTAGCATTAATGAGACTTACAAAAGGAGAGGGTGTCCAAGCTTGGCTTAAGCATTGACCCAACAAAGAAGAAGCATGGGATCATCAAGCACAGTAGTGATATCGAAACCCCAAATCTCTGGGGTATTCTCCCTGCCATTGCCTTCGTCTCGAAGGGTTAGGACCAAACTCAAACTCAAGGCTACCTCTTCAGTGCAAACAATTAATGAGGTGGTTATATTTATAGAAACGATCGACTTCATGCAGTTGAGTTGCCATGGGATCGGAAGACTATAGTTAGCAAGTTAATCGATTCATTTAAATAAAAAATTGAATCATTTCGGGTTTTCCATTCACGCTATCCCAAACGAGGACGTTGACATTCCAATTGCCGCGGCATTTCATTTATTTCGCATGCAACTTCTACAGCTTGTTCTAGCTAGTACTTATATTCTGCCCCGTGTGTGAATATGCATTTATATATAAACATATGGATTTGTGAAGGGAAAATGTTGATTAATGCAAGACAGCTACGTGATAACGAAGACAGGGAATATTCAAAATACGCGGACTTTGAAAATACTCGTGTAGATAATGAAATTGATAGCGCGGTTTCAACTAATGAGATGTGCACAGTGAGATTGTTTTTGTTCAGGGAAAAAAAATTGAATTAATTGCGTTGATGCATGATAAGTTATTATTTGATATTTTTTTTGGAATAATATTAGGTGTATTACATTTAATTGTACATATGTATAGGTACTTTTTATCATTTTTATACATGAAGATTATTTTACCTCAAGTATATATTTTTTCTCTTAATTCATAATATTATTCTCACAAATTTGAATTTGATTTTGTAGGACACTTGAGTTGATTCAACTGGTACATAATCAAGGCCAACAAGTGATTCACTCCACAAATGAAGGAGCTCATACTCAATCCAGTTCAACTCATTCCTACTTATTGAGCTTAACCCAAGTTAAATCTACCTCAACAAAACCCTAATACTGCATTTGAACCTAATCTAAACCCCCAAATAAACTAGGTTTAAACCAAGGTATAAAACCCAAATTTCTCACAGATGAACAGTGGCTTGGTTTTACTGTTCATCTGGGATCTTCTTCATCTATCTTCTCCTCAGCAAGTTTCATTGGCGTTGAGGTTCCCAACTATTGGTGTCCAGGTTTCGGTCACCTGAGTTCGCTAATAGGTGTTCCTCCGGTGACAATTCTGTTTCCACGATTCTCTGCTTCTGCCACTTTCCGACGGCGTTCCTGCGGTGGCAGTGGCTCTGCTTTCCATCAGTGAGCATCTGCTGTGTTCCTTTGGTGTTACTGAGTCCCTTCCGACAACACTTCATCCATCATCATCTATCCAACAGATCCAGAGAGTCTAGATCACAGAGTTGTAGATTTTCTGAGTTTGGCAACTCGATTCTTCATCAGCATCGCTCGACCTTTGGTGCTGGTGAAGGTCGAGTTGAGAATAGTTCCTGTGAACTTCTTCTTCGATTGCCGAAGTGAGGTTTCACCAAGTTTCCTTGTGTGGCAACAAGGAGAGACTTGTTTGAGAAGTGATTTGGTGTGGACATGGTTTCTTTGTTTCCTGCATTTCTTCAATTCTAGAATAGATTTCAATTTGCATTTGTTCTGTTCTTATCAAGTAATCTAGCATTTTTTTTATCTTGTTGATGTTTAATTCATGTTAAGTAGTTAGTACTTCATTGGTGCAATTTAGTTTAAGTTCTTGTTAAAGCTTAGTTAATTGTTAAGTTGCTGAGTTTCAAGTTAGGGTTTAATTTTTTGCTTTAGTAGAATTCATTTGTGTCTTGCTATTTCATTACTTAGTTTAATTGTGTTGATGGTGAAACCACAGCGTAGAGTGACAATGCGTCGTTGATTAATTATTGGTATTTAGTTAGATTTCATTCAAGCTTTAGATTAGTTTCTTACTGTTTTACTTTTTCATTTGTTAGATTTAGAATTAAAATCAAATAACCCCCATTTTAATGATGAAAATCTCAAAAATAGTTTTAAATCTAAGACAAACATCTGATTGTTACTTCCTCGAGAGATTCGACCCTAGGCACTTTATTATAACATCATTGTGTAGTTAAGGGTTTATTGGAATTACATTGTTAATTTGATAAGTATACTCGTGACGCTCAATTTGGACTCTTATCAATGCACTTCCAATTTTTCAATCGTGTTAAATTAATTGATTGATGGTACTTGATTTTTCCTGATTAATTTTGAAGGTTGGTAATTTTTTTTACTAATTCATCTACCAGATAAATCCTGAGTACAGTTTATGCATATTTAGAAGTTAATTTTTTATAATATTTGATCCCGTTTAGAAGCTGAGATAGATAGAAGGCTAGTGATGTGGTTAAAATGCTGACTGAGTCGTCACTGAACCCTAAAAAAGAGAATGATTGAAGGTGTTTGAAAGTCTTTGGTCTATGGTGTATGCAAGGTTGTTAGAAAATAGACCGGAAGCTACCTCGGTCTAGCACTCTAACACTCAAGTCAGCCTCCGGTGATAGAAAATAAACAGTATTGTAATGAAAAGATTGAATGTAAAAGCATACTAGGCCCGCAAGAGCGAGCCGAAGGCACTGACACGGAGCTGGAGGACGGTGCGAAGCCGAAGGATTACGTAGAGCCAAAGGAAAGCCCAGAGCATTAAGACAGCTCGAAGTCAGACGACGACGCAAAGTCGGAGGACGACATGGAGCCGGAGACGAAGGCACTAAGTCAAAGACGACGGCACAGAGCCGAATGCGGCATGGATCCAGAGGCGACGACACAGAGCCGAATGAGGCATGAATCCAGAAGGCGGCACGCGGTCGAAATACAACAGTGGTACATAGGCCAGAATACAACAACAACACGCAGGCCGAAATATGACATCGGCTCACAGGTCGGAACATAATAGTGGCTCACGGACTAGAATGGCACGAAGGTTGGAACACAGTGGTGGCTCGAAGGCTACAATGCCAGAGCACATCAACAGCGCAAAGACCAGACGACTAGAAGGTCGGAACACAGAGGAGACGGAACACCATTAGGTAGGCATGGTGTGGCAATGTTAGAAAAGGAGAGTCGTGACCGATAAAGAGGTCAGCAAGGTCCGGTGGCTGGAGAGGGAGATGAGGCAAAGCCCTGCTGGGGTGGCCAATTGAGGCGATAATGGCGAGTGTGACCGAAGGCGGTCACTGGAGGCGATGTCGCTGGGGCGGTGGCTCAGAGATGGCGAAGTATGTGAGGTAAAGTGAGGGAGGTGTCGAGATTGGTGATGATGGAGTAGAGAAGGTGTTGGTATCGGTGTCGGTATCGCTAATGAGTCAAGTTGAGAGGAAGAGGCATGTGTCAACGGAGATGACTTGGTACGTAGGAGGAAGGAAAAGGGGAGCCAGGCAATGGCGGTGTGGTGCAAGAGAGAGAAGAAGAAGGGGTGAGGCTGCAAGCCGGTGGCGAAGCTAGCAGTTGATAGCGTGGGCAAGAGGGGCGTTCCCCCTCTAGCGGTGCCTCCTTTCTTTCTCCCTTTTATTCTTTTTGCGCCCGAGCCAAAACTTAAAAGAGGGATCTCCAATGAATTGAACAAAATACCCTTCCCTCCTTCTCCCTTATCCTTCTAGGTCCTACCAAATATATCCGCATCACAAGTCTTCCCTTCAAGTATAGTCGAAAGGCGTGCGAGTCCGACTGACTAGACAGTGTATCGTAAGGTTAATCTCTCCTAACTA
The DNA here is from genome assembly GCF_018446385.1 of Zingiber officinale. Taxonomy (NCBI): domain Eukaryota; kingdom Viridiplantae; phylum Streptophyta; class Magnoliopsida; order Zingiberales; family Zingiberaceae; genus Zingiber; species Zingiber officinale. The sequence continues at coordinate 99,185,220 of NC_055999.1, read as the reverse complement.
CAGAGTCAGATCGCTAGGTACGTCATATAATGCCTAGCTAATAGCTATGGCGATGTCGAGCGAGCAGCGGAAGCCATGTCACCCGAGCGACGTTAGTGGTGTCAAGCGAATGGTGGTACTTATGCCGAATGAGTGGCGAAAAACAATGCGGAGCGAATGCAAAGCAAGCAATCGGGTGAATGTCAAGCAAGTGATCGGGCGAATGCTAAGCGGGCAATCAAGTGAATGTCGAGCAAATGACTGATCAGAGGCCTAGCGGATGCTGAGTAAAGTGATTGGGCGAATGCCGAGCGGGTAATAGGGTGAATGTCGAGCAGACGATCGAGCGGATGTCAAGCAAGCGACTGAACAAACGTAGAGAGGATGTCAAGCAGTTGACTGAGCCGATGCTGAGTGGGCAACCAAGAGAATGTTGAGTGGGCAGCTGAGCGGTGTCAACCAGATGGTCGAGCAATGCAAAGAGGATGCCGAGCAAGAGTGGATCACGAGAGATTGAAGGACATGGAGCCCATGTGCCAAGTGGGCGTGGAGCCCATGAGATCGAAGGCGAATAGGAGTAGAGCCCGTGAGCGGAGTGGGCATGAAGCCCGTGAAATCAAAGGTGAATGGGAGCAGAGCCCGTGTACTGAGCAGGAGCGGATCTCGTGAATAGATTGAGTGTAGAGCCCGTGAAATTGAAGGCAAACGAAGGCGAAGCCTATGAGCTGAGTGAGAGTGGATCCCATGAACTGAGTGGGAGCAGAGCCTATGAAATCGAAGACGAATGGGAGCGAAACTCATGAGCTAAGCGGGAATGGATCCCTTGAACAGAGCAAGCGCAGAACCCATGAAATCAAAAGTGAACGAGAGCAAAATCTGTGAGCTGAGCGGAAGAGGATCTCGTGAATTGAGCGGGAGCGAAGGTTGTAAGCCAAATGCGAATGGGATCAAAACCCATGAGTCAAACATAAAAGAGAGCAAAGCCCGTGAGTTGAGTGGTCGCAGAGCCCGTGATATCAAAGGGAGTAGAGCTCGTGGATCAAGTGCGCACAAAGCCCCTGAGACAATTGAGAGCGAAGGTCCTAAGCTGAATGCAAACGGGAACAAAACCCATGAGTCAAACGCAAATGAGAGCAAATGTCATGATATTGAGTGGAGCAGAGCTCATGGATCGAGTGGGCATGAAGCCCATGAGTTGATAGGGAGAGGAGGTCATAAGCCGAGCGGGCGCAGAGCTTATGAGATTGAAGGGAACAAGGCTCGTGAGATTAAAGGGAGCAAGGCTTATGAGATCGAAGGGAGCAGAGGTCATGAAATTGAAGGGCACAGAGCCCATGATATCGAAGGGAGTAGAGCTCGTGGATCAAGTGGGTGTGAAGCTCGTGAACCGATCAGGAGCGGAGGTCGTAAGTCAAGTGGGCACGGAGCCCATAAGATCAAAGGGAGCAAGGCCAGTGAGATCAAAAGGCACAGAGCCGGTGAGCTATGTGGGTGTGGAGCCCATGAGCTGAGTGGGCGCAGAGCCTATGAGATTGACAAGCGTGGAGCCCGTGGGGTACTCCTATCCAAAACTAGTGGTGATACTCTAGTCCGAGACCAATGGAGATTGCTCAATCCCGAACAGAGGAGGTTGGGCTCTGATGTCAATAGAAGTGGAGCCCGTAGCACACATGATTAGGGAGTGAGCCTCTAATCCCTGATTGGAGAGCGAGGCCCCTAGTTCATGATCGGAGAGCTAGGCTCTTAGATCTTGATTGGGGAGCTATACCGCTAATCTCTTGATCGGAAAGTTGTGCCTCTAGTATCTGATCAAAAAGTTGTGCTCCTAGTCTGTAATCAAGGAGTTATGCTCCTAGTACCTGATCGGGAAGTTGTGCCCCTTGTGTATGATCAGGGAGCTATGCCCCGAGTCTCTGATCGAGGAGTTGTGCTCCTAATATTTGATCGAGGACCTAAGGCTCTAGTCTCTGATCATGGAGTTAGACCCTTACTCTCTGATCGAGGAGTTATAGCAGATCCTGTGATCAAAAGAAGAAATATAATAGAAAAATTAACCTGCTGATTAGCTGAGAATCCGGCTCGATCCTTTGACTTTGAATACTCGTAGAGTGGGGGTCCCTGGGGGTAGAAAAACTAACCTACAGATCGGCTGAGGTTTTGACTTGGTCTCTCGACTCTCAAATACCCATGAAGTGAGAGGAGAATATAATAGAAAAACCAACCTGTTGATCGACTGAGGATCTAACTCGGTCCCTCGACTCCCGAATACTCATAGAGTGAGGGGAGAATATAATAAAAAATCTAACCTACTGATCGGTTAATTATCTAACTCGGTCCTTTGACTCCCGAATACTCATGGAGTAAGAGGAAACATAATATAATAAGAATCCAACGCTTATGCTGCTTGAGAATATGGAGAATAAGGTCTCATCAAGACGAAGACCCGTAAGCTTTGAGTGCCCCTGTCAATCGAGAATGATGCCTGAGAAATTCCATTTTCCTTCTGCATGTGGCGGCAATGTGCTTGTCAAAATACTTTGAGATTATGGTAATCGCAAAGAGTTTTCTAGCGTATCTATCTTCACGTTCCAGATTAGGTGAACTTCTCACAAATGATGTCAAATTTAATCCTGTTAGGAAGCTGAGATAGATGGAAGGTCGGTGATGTGGATAGAATGTTGATTGAGTCGCCACGACCCGAAGGGAGGAAGGATGATGAGTTGTCTTCTATGTTGACTAAGTTGTTGGACCCCTAAAAAAGAGAATGACCTAAGGTGTCTGAAAGTATTTGGTCTATGGTGCCTGCAAGGTTGTTAGAAATATACTGGCGGCCCCCCCGGTCTGGCACTCCGATGCTTAAGTCAGCCTCCAATGATAGAAAATAAATAGTACTGTAATGAAAAGACTGAATGTAAAAGCATTCAGACCTGAAAGAGCGGGCCAAAGGCACTGACACAGAGCCAGAGGACGGTGGGGAGCTAGAGGATGGCGTGAAGCAAAAGGATGGCCTTGAGCCAGATGACAGTATGGAGTCAAAGGATGTCAAGGAGCCGAAGATGGAGGCACGGAGCTAGAGATCGACGACACAAAGCCGGATGTGTCATGGATCTGGAGGCGACTGCACAGAGTCGGATGAGGCATGGATTCGGAAGGCAGAATGCAATTGGAATACAACAGCGGCACACCGGCCAAAATACAATAGCGGTACGTAGGTTGAAATATGATAGCGACTCACAGGACGGTACATAGCGGCTCACAGGCCGAAATGGCACAAAGATCGGAACACAGTGGTGGCTCAAAGGCTATAATGCTAGAACACAACAATGGCGCGAAGGTCGAATGGCTCGAAGGCTAGAACATAGCAGAAGTGGAACATGATCAGGTATGCACCGGTGTGGCAATGTTAGAAAAGGAGAGTCGTGATCAGCAAAGAGGCCAGCAAGGTCTGGTGGCTAGAGAGGGAGATGGGGCAAAGCCTGGGTGGGGCGGTCAATTGAGGTGGCGGTGGAGAGTGTGGCCTTTGTGGTCACTAGAGGCCATTGGAGGAGGTCGGTGGAGGTGGTGTCACTGGGGCGGCGGCCTGAAGGATGGAGAAGTACGTGAGGTAAAGCGAGGGAGGTGTCAAGGTTGGCGATGATAGAGTAGAGGAGGCGTCGATGTCGATATCGCCGATACGTCAAGTGGAGAGGAGGATGTTGATAAAATGACTCAAAATTAACAATTGAGTTAGTGGATTGATGAGGTAGCAATGAGTGGTAGTAGTGGTAGTAATGGTAATAGTGGTTAAAGGAAAAAGTCTATATTCAATGTATTTATATTTGTGGAGTTAGTAGGGTAGAATAGTTGAGTTAGTGGGGTGAATTACGGAGTTAGTGAGTTGTCATGAGTTATATAAGTAGTTTATAAATAGACTTTGTGTTTTATTATTTAATTGTAGCAGAAATATTATTGTGTTTCACTTGTCCATCTTATCTTCCTCTCATTTTTATCTAATAGAAGAGGCACGCGTTGACAGAGATGACGTGGTGCATGCGAGGAAGGAAAAGGAGAGTAAGCCGATGGTGGTGTGGTCGTGGGAGAGAGAAAAAGAAGAGGTGAGACGATCGGCCGACGATAAAATTGGCAGTCAATGATGTAGGACAAGAGAGACGCCCCCCTTCTAACAACATTAATTAATTATTTATTTATTTATACCAAAATCCAAACCTAGCTATCCCCAGTGAATTAAATTACCCTCCCCTCCTTTTTCCCTACTCCTCCCTAATCCTAAGGCCTACCAGATACATCCGCACCAATATTCGTTTCTTTTGAGATTCGAATTCAGATCTTTTTATTTTGTTTCCCTAGGTGTTTTAGTATTGCATTACACGTGTACATATGTTAAGAAAAAAACATGGAAAAGATAATTATACAATATTTCTGATGACTTATCACAATAATAATTTTTTTATTAGGACAATAAACACTTTGAAAATATAAATTGTTTTTTAATTCGGGAGAAATACATTAGGGGGGCTAATTCTAACACGTCGTGTAAACTGAGAACAACCTACATTCAAACCCCTTTTTAGGGCAACTTGAATGCTTTATTGGTATAGTTGTTGTTGGTTGTGTTAACAATGATGACTAAAGTTATGGACTAATCTCATTTTGATCTCTATATTTAATTATAATTTCCCTAAAAGCAAATATCGTATAATTGACCTATATATTACCAAAAAAGAGGTTAGCAAAGGGGGACACTGCCCACCTACCATGTTGGATGAGCATGAATATTTAAATATTTTAAATAATATTTAAAAATTTATGGTATGATTTAATAATTTATAATATATAGGCAAAGGTTTTTTTTTTTTTTTTGAGAAAATACTATATTTTAAGTAGGAACACAAATATAATAAGTATGTGATCAAAGAGATCGGTCGAGGCACATGCACTTTGAAGAGTGAAAAAAAATTTTGGGTATTTTTTTTAATGATTAAAATTATTTGATCATTTTTTATCAATAGTTATGATTTAATATTTATTACTATTCAAACTTTATTAATAGAGAGCTCATTTCATTATTTTTATAGACTATCTTCTCTACTCTTAATCTCAATTTCGTATTCTCTATAGGTTTTCATCTTTATTTCTAAACACTTTCATTTCCAATTTTTAATTACAATGAAAGGAGGCCATGGAGGTGCATTATCTCGAGCTTAGAAGGGAAATGAAATAGTAAATCTGCGTGAGGACCCCAACATTCAATCCACCAATGATGAGATCAAGAACCTTCCAAATCTAACACCATAAACATAAGAAAGCACCAATGCAATTACTTCTAAGGTTTGAAAATTTTCTCCTCTAAAACCTTCTATTTTCACTAAATATTTTGAGAAAATCACTCTTCCATCGAGAGAATTGCGTGGAAAATATAAGCACTACAATGCTTCCTACAAATTCCAAGTGGGCGGCGGTTATGGGTCATTGAAACGATATGTAGAAATAAAATACCTGACAGAATATGGACTTAACCGTTCTCAAACACAATTATCTAGATTTTCTTTAACTAGCCGTAGTACTGATTCAGGTTTATTTTTATATTTGATTAATAAAGTAAGATAATCATTAGCTAAATTTATTTTCATAAAACATCTTTCTTTTAGTCTTGGATCTAAATGCATATTCGAAGATTTTTGTAAAGAATCTCTTAATCTATATGATAAACGTGTTCAAAGGACTACACTTACTCGTACAATTAAAAAAATTAGTAAAATAAGAAAAAAAGAATTTAATTGATGAATTTAGTAAATTAGATAATAAAGTTTTTTATGTTTTATTTAGAGTGATCATTGGCAAATACATTCATATAGTATATGGATATGAGTTGTCATTGGATCGATAACTCTTAGAACCTCCAAAAAAATTTATTAATTTTGATAAATCACATAATGTTTATAACATCACATAATTATTATATTTAATTTTATAAGAATATGAATTAACTCATAAAATATTTTTAATATCATTAGATAATACTAGTTCCAATAGCGATGAGATGCTCTGTCCCACTTTTGTTGTCCCTATGTCTCATTTACTATCGGATGGGCCACATCAGATCATGCATCCTTGAAATCTGACATGATCTGATGTGATCCATTATAACAGTGAATGGGACACGGGGGCATGAAGAAAGTGGGACAGATGATCCCATCTCGTTCTAATATCGTCTGTATAGATGATCTAAAATTTATTTGTCAACCTATTATTAGTGGTTTTTTTTTTCATACTCGTTGTATATGCCATATTTTAAATTTATATGTTCAAAATGGATTAAAAATTTTATAAAATTATATTAAACCAATTAAAAGAGCAGACAAAACACCCACGAGGATCCTCAAGTTCCACGCAGAAATTTGAAAATTATTTTACGACTCATTTTGATTTTAATGAAGTAGATAACAAAAATTTATATATCTTAAAGTGATGGTGACAGAAGACTCAAAGCTTTCTCGTCCCTTCCGTGATCGTCAAAGAAATTTTAGCTTGTCCAATGTCAACTGTTATTGTGGAGCAGATGTTCAATGCCGACGGTAACATAAAAGATGAACAACGATCAACTGTGTCTCATGATTCATTGGTAGCTCAAGCATTACTCGGCGATTGGACCAGAAGCGAGAAAAAAATCCAAGTAATGCAACTTTCAAATAACGAAGTTGAAGATTTTGATACCGAAAAATGAATACAACAGGAACAGGAAATGGAAGTGAGTGACAACGCCACTTTCAAATGTAAAAGGTAAAAAATGTAAAAGAATTACATGAGTTTTGATTCTCCTATACCGTGAACACAAGCTCTTTTTTAAATAATTTTTCATTTTTAATTTTTTTAATATAATAATTTAAAATCATGATGAACTATGATAAATCGTGAATTGAATCGTGAATCGACAATTTCAAACTAGAATAAGTATCTTAAATGATTAAAGTTAAAAATAGACTATTAAAAATCATCGAATCGATTATTCAACTATCCAACTGCCCATTTGGAATTGTGGTCCGATGTACTTTGCATTTACATTTTCATGCAGGTGAAAAAGGATAAATCATAAGTGTCATTCCGATCTGGAAGTGTGTGATCGTCGTATAGATAGAGTCAAACTAAGCACGTCTCCCTGAAAAGAGAAGCAACGACCCCACAATGCAAGAATACTGACCCAATTAACATCAAAATTAAAGTAGATTACTGGTTAATGATGAAAATTATAATTCATCGTTAATTATCGATATCAATCGCTAATTTAACAGTGGAATATATTTTCTCTTCTCATTTCATTACTATTCTTAGTTACCATATTTAATTAGCAACGAAATTAAAATTTCGCCACTAAATTAGTAGCAAAATTAAAATTTCATGTCACAAAATTCTGTTGTTAATTGACAATTAAAATTAGGATTTTCATTCCTAATTTCTTCCTAAATTAAGATTATGTCACAAAATTATATTGCTAATTGACAATTAAAAATAGGATTTTCATTCCTAATTTCTTCCTATTCGATCATCTTCTCTCCTCTGATCGACTGAAATCTCTAGCTCTAGCAAGCTCGTTTCGTCTCTGATCTTCGATACACACATCTCCTCTATGATCTCTGGCAAGTATACTGTTAGTACGATCCTCTCCTTTCTCCTTCCCTCTCCTCTCATCTCGAGCCTTGAGTTTGGCTGGCAGCGAGCTCGTGGGCTTGGCTGGCAACGAGCTCATGGGCTTGGCCGACACCGAGCTCAACTGTGAACTTGACTTATCGCAAGCTCAGCCATGACCTCAATCCTAGTCGCGAGCTCAACCACAACGTCACCCTAGCCATGAGATCAATCCCGAGCTCGATAAGTGAGTTTTGAGAAAGTACAATGTGATGCATAATACTTCAATTGTAGTTCCTTAAAATATGTTATAACTTTTGACCCAAATTTTTTAATAAAATTCTTATATTTTTTATTCATAAGTAATTGATTACTAGGTATATCCATGTTTCATTATTAGGTCCAAGAGAATTAGTAGCATATTGAAAGAGTTTCATTGTTGTTGTTTTTTTAAAAAATATGGAATCGTCACATTAGCAGTCCCCCTAGAACCGGTCCCACAGATATAGAGGAAGATAAATACAGGTATATATCTAAAAGCGCACGACTGATTTTAACTAATTTTTTATCGTCTTTTGTTATCTTCAAGTATTTTATATTTTTTTAGCTCTTGCCTCTTTAAGCACGGGAGTGGAGGCAACATCATTTCTATGCTCTTATCTCCAACCCATTTGCTATCTTCTCTTTGAATGCTACTATTTTTTTTTTAATTCAAACTTCGTATTTAGTTTAAGTTTAAGTGCTATTGATATATTATGTTTTAATAATTTTATTAAGTTTAATTTATAACTATATGAATGTTTAGTTGTACATGTTTAATAATGTTGTAAATTTATTTTTTTATATATTATAATGTATGCGAATAAAGTTTGGATGTACAATATATTAGTAAATAGATTTATCACTAATGAATATTTTGATAAAGTTGAAAAGTTTATAAACTTCGATAAGTGTCATCCAAATTATATGGATGGTGATAAGTTACATTGTTTATGTAATCATTACAAATGTAGAAATACAAATTTCTACGATAAGATACTATGAAAATACATCTAGATAAAAATGATTTTGTTCCAAATTATTATAATTAGTATTATCATAGAGAGTTTTATTTATTTGAGTCAATTGTTATTTCGTCATATGACCCTATTGGTTGAGAGCAATTATCACTTAATGAGAATGCAATGTAATGCAATTAATGCTTTACGACACGATGAATGTGCTTGATCATTTGAATATAGTGTAAGTACCTCATGATAGTTGTGATGTGAACAACCAAGTTAAGTTAGGTTCTGTTGTCTTTTGATGCCTTGTGTCTAAGTGTGTAGGAACTTAGGAGCATAGGAAAATGAGTGAAAGACGCAGCTAACGAGAAGGATGGCATGGGAGAGAGTCGACAGATTTTGTGCATCCGAGGGATGAGACACTATGAAAAAGTACGTTGGTGGACGAGAAGAAAGCACGTAACATTTCCGAGGGACGAGAAGCCGTAGTAAAAGGTTACTCAAAAAGGCCTAAAAATGGGTTCGAGTGAGCCCTATTCCAAATGGTCAAAATCACCCAAGCAAGCGGAGCCAGAGCAGAAGACTTGGACAGAAATTTAACATGGAGTTGACTCTGTTCTAAGCGCCCTGGAGTCTAGGCGCCCCAAGCTACTCCGAGCACTCGAACTAGTTTGGTCCAGCTAGGGCGACTAGACTCCGCAGCGTTGTGGATCAACATCAGTAGGGGTTTAGGCGCCCGGAGTGGGTCCAGTGCTCGGACCGGGATAAAGTTTTATCCTAACTCTGTCACGTAGCCATTTGTGAGACAATAAGAGTTGCCATGCTAGGGGCGCACAGACCGTGCCACATCAGCAAACTGTCGTTTTCGACTAGTGGGCTATAAATAAAGCTCTAGTCTTCTCCTTTTCGAATAACATATTATGTACTTCAATTCTATTTTTGTTTTCATTTACGAGCTTAATTTCCGTGTACGAGGCTTCTCCGCCTTCGACGTTTCATTCGAGAAAGAGATCTTCATAGTGAGCTCATTTGCCTTGGAGTAGCAATCCTTTGATTGCCAACCAAGTATATTGATTGTCTCATACTTCTCTTTTATTCTGTAATATTTCTTTAAGTATGTAATTGTTTTAAAGCCCGATCAAGTTGAGAAAGGTATTTTGTTTTTTTTTTGTGCAAGGTAATTCACCTCCCTCTTGCCGGCTGCAAGGGACCAACAAGTGGGATCAGAGTCAGGTCGTCTCAAAAGAACTAACTGCCAACTGAAGCAAAGATGATGGTCGGAACAAGCATTTGTAGGACCGTTGCGGCCGGCTAGGAGGGGGTTGTTGGATAGCCCTGTAAAAATAAAAAAAAAAACAAACAACCCTTCCTCGAACTCTTTAAGCTAACACTTGCATAAGAATATAAAAGAAATAAAACATAAAGGAAGAGGCACGAGTGTTTACTTGGTTACAACCGATGTGGTTGTTAATCCAAGGAAGTTGAAGCACTAAAAAACTCCTTCAGGCAAAGAAGCCTCTTATAGCGTTTAGGTACAGAAAATAGAAGCTCAACTACAACTAGAAGCGCACAAGCGTTGGAATTACAAGTTCTAAGTTCGTTATCAAGCTTCTGGACCGAGGCTATATTTATAGCCTTGGTCGGGGCGCCTTGAGGGTTCTAGGCGCCCCGGGGGGGATAAAATTTATCCTCCAACGTTCAGATCAAGATAACTCTCAATATGGTCAAAATCAATGGTCCGGGCGCCCCAGGCTGGTCCGGGCGCCCTGGACCCTAAGTCAACTCCGGTTGACTTTTTTCGCCTCAGTCCAGGTCTTCAACTCTGGTTCCGCTCGCTTGGGTGATCTCTGCCATCCGGAAAAGGGCTCACCCGAACCCAGGTTCCGGTCTTCTCGAGCAGGCTTCCCTCCGGCTTCTCGTCCCTCGGAATTGCCGCATGTTTCCTTCTTGTCCACCAGCGTACTCATCCGTAGACTTCGTCCCTCGGTTGCACCCCGTGCCGACCTTCTCGCTAGCTATGTCTCTTGCTCCTCGAGCAATCTTCCGCTCCGGCTTTCGTCCCTCGGAACACCGCACGCTTCCTTCTTGTCCGCCGGTGTACTCCTCCGCAGCACCTCGTCCCTCGGACGCACCGCGTGTCGTCCTTCTCGCTAGCTGTGTCTTCCACTCGAGTATCTGTTCTCCTAAGCTCCTGCACACTTAGACACAAGGTTAAAACACACAGGACCTAACTTAACTTATTGATCACACCAAAACAACCTTGGGGTTCCAACAATCTCCCCCCTTTTGATGTGATTAACCCAAGTTAAGCTAGGGTTAAAATAGATATGAAACTAAAACAGTTTATATTGCAATAACGTGCAACAAGATAGAAAAAATTAAATTTTTAAAAAAATTCAATTTTCAATTTTCTACCTCCCCCTATACTTATACTTTTTCTTCTCCCCCTTTGATCACATAAAAAATTGGGATTGCAAGAAAAAATCTAAGGGTTGACACTTAGAAAATTTATAAAGATCTATTTCAATGATTTCTGGAAAATATTTCTAAGTCAAGAAAAATTTCTAAGTCAAGAAAAATTTCTAAGTCATTAATGTTGGTGCAACCTTAGGTCAAGGTTGACCTGGGTGACCCAACTCGAGTTAACCTGACTCGAGGTATATTTTGATGTTTGACAAGAATGGAGAAGTTATATTTTGATGTTTGACAAGAATAGGAACTTGGGGGATTGTTGGTGCAACCTTTGGTCAAGGTTGATCTGGTTGACCCGACTTGAGTTGACCTGATTCGGGAAAAGTCCAAGTATGGAGACTTGGCACGGAAAATTCCAAGCAGGGAGCTTGGCACGGGAAAAGTCCAAGCAGGGAGCTTGGCACGGGAAAAGTCCAAGCAGGAAGCTTGGCACGTGGAAAAGTCCAAGTATGGAGACTTGACACGGAAAAGTCCAAGCAGGGAGCTTGGCACGGGAAAAGTCCAAGCAGGGAGCTTGGCACGGGAAAAGTCCAAACAGGAAGCTTGGCACGTGGAAAAGTCCAAGTATGGAGACTTGGCACGGAAAAGTCCAAGCAGGGAGCTTGGCACGGGAAAAGTCCAAGCAGGGAGCTTGGTACGGGGAAAAGTCCAAGTATGGAATCTTGGCATGGGAAGTCGGAGAGGGCTCGGTAGCTCGTTCTCTGGACTGGATGGAGTCGGAGAGGGCTCGGTAGCTCGTTCTCCGGACTAGGTCAGAGAGGGCTCGTTCTCTGGACTGGATGGAGTCGGAGAGGGCTCGGTAGCTCGTTCTCCGGACTAGGTCGAGAGGGCTGGTAGCTCGTTCTCCGGACGAAGTTGGAGAGGGCTCGGTAGCTCGTTCTCTGGACTAGGTCGAAAGGGCTCGGTAGCTCGTTCTCGGACCGGACGTGGAAGCCGGAGAGGGCTCGTGAGCTCGTTCTCCTGACTAGGTCGGAGAGGGATCGCTCGTTCTCCGGACCGGACGTGGAAGTCGGAGAGGGCTCGAGTGGCTCGTTCTCGGGACTAGGTCATGTAGCTCGTTCTCTAGATCAAGAAGGCTTTAGGTTTAAGGTCGGAAATTGGATCGATCTGACCGATCCGGATACATCGGGTCATCCGATCGATCCGTGACCGATCGAACCAAACAGATTGGGAGAAGGAATGACCTGATCGATCCACAGACCGATCAGGGCTCTGGCAACCAACTCTCTGTGAGAGTTGGGATCAGTCTGGGGACCGATCAGCCTAGGGCCTGATCGGTCCACAGACCGATCAGGGATCGCAACCAACTCTCTGTGAGAGTTGGGATCGGTCTGGGGACCGATCAGAGTAGGGCCTGATCGGTCCACAGACCGATCAAATCCGCCCTGGACCGATCAGGGTGGAGCCTGATCGGTCCAGGTCTAGCCGTTGAGTCACAATGGCTAGATTTATGCTTCTTCTTTGTCTTCTTCGCAAGTTCAGGATATAAAGGGTCTTTTACATCAACAGTGCAAAAAAAAAAAATCACTCTTCTTCCTTCTTGCGATATGAGCTTTGCTGAGCTCTTCATCCCTGAAGCTTCGTGTGAGCTTCCCTCGGCTAGGTTTCCAACTGAACAGCTGCTGCTGTGGTTGGCATCAGTGAAGTTGCTGCTTCATCAACAGTCTACGAGAAGGCAAGCAAACTAGTGTTTTACATTCATATTGTTCTTGACTTCTTGCTGTATTTCTTGTACTCTGATCTTGCTGTTGCAAGAGAGATTATGGCGAGGTTTCTCCACCCAGAAGGAGTATTTATTAGCCGGTTTTCCGGGGTCTCATCCACCGACGGATTGATAGGATTCGTCCACCTTACGGACACGCCGAGGAGTAGGAGTATCATCTCCGAACCTCGTTATATCGTCGCGTTTGAGGTTTGATCTTCTCCATTTTCATTTCTACCTTTTATTTCCGCTGTGCTAACAAACTCTTGTGAGGAAATTGATTGAGTTTTTAAAGGAGGCTATTCACACCCCCCCCCCCCCTCTCTAGCCATCCGGAGGTCCTAACAATTAAGAACTTTTAGAAAAGTTTGATACTTTTGAAAATTTTACAATAATTTTCACAAAAGCAATCTCAAAATATCATAGAAAATTTCTAAGTTAAAAATAACTTTTGAAAAATTTCTAAGTTTTCGTCATGAAAATTAAGAGTTTTCTCAGTAGAAAACTTTATGCATAAATTTTTTTTTTTGGAACATGTAGAAATAATTAAAAAAAATTCTATGCATTTATTTTAATTTTATTTTATTTTATGCTTTTATCAGAAATTTTTAAATTTACATTTTAACTTATTACAATTTCTCAAATTTGAAGTAAGAAAATTTGAACATGCGAAGAATTGTATCATGTTAATATCTGTTAATAGTTTGTCGAGATACTTTAATCGACAGACTATTTCTTTCAGCTTTAGAGTAACAAATATTAAACATGCAAGAAATTGTATTGACAAAATAATTAGTAAAACTTCATTTGACAATTTTTCTAATTTGCAAGATTCATTCGACAAAATATTTTGTAGCTTGCAAGAATCTTTTGGCAATATTTCTGATTTGCAAAATTCTTTTGACAAAATAATTTGTAATTCACAAGAATCTTTCGTCAAAACATTTTGTAATTCGAAAAATTCTTTCGATAATATTCTTAATTTGCAAGAAGTGTTCGGTAGTTGATTTTCTAATCCGAAAAACTCTTTCGATGATTCAATTTTTAATTCACAAAATTCTTTCGGCGACATTTTGATTGATTTAACTAAATGTTCAGAAGGTGGAGACCATACCTGACTTACCTTGTCAGCTGTTGATTCTCCCCCTGTTGAATTGCTTTTTTCTAAAGACTCTCGCCCTTTCTCGATGCTTGTCTCGGTTGAGCTTTCTTCATCTTTATGTGGGTCTTCTGCTATGATTGTTATTTCGACAATTTCTTTAGTCTCGGATTCAGCTTCTTCTAATTCTTCATGAATCTTCAAGAACTTTTCCCAAAGTTCTTTTGTGCTTTTGTACTCTCCGACTCTGTTGATATCTTCATTTGGCATTACGGTTAGAATGTGAAATTCTGTCCGTCCGTTTGCCATCGATTTGTTACGTTGTTTGTTGGTCCAGAGGCGTAAATTGATTTCTTCTCCATTCGTGTTCTTCAGTTCTTCATAACCAAATTTCATTATTGAAAAAATACCATAATCAAAGTTTAGATATACCTCCATTTTTTGTTTCCAAACAGTAAACTCCCCCTCGAATACAGGTGGGTAGACACTATCTCCGACCATCGTTTTGTTACTTCAGACAGCGGTTAGTCCTTCTTGAAGCGTCTCGGCTCTGATACCACTTGTAGGACCGTTGCGGCCGGCTAGGAGGGGGTTGTTGGATAACCCTGTAAAAATAAAAAAAAAACAAACAACCCTTCCTCGAACTCTTTAAGCTAACACTTGCATAAGAATATAAAAGAAATAAAACATAAAGGAAGAGGCACGAGTGTTTACTTGGTTACAACCGATGTGGTTGTTAATCCAAGGAAGTTGAAGCACTAAAAGACTCCTTCAGGTGGAGAAGCCTCTTACAGCGTTTAGGCACAGAAAATAGAAGCTCAACTACAACTAGAAGCGCACAAGCGTTGGAATTACAAGCTCTAAGTTCGTTATCAAGCTTCTGGACCTAGGCTATATTTATAGCCTTGGTCGGGGCGCCCTGAAGGTTCCAGGCGCCCTGAGGGGATAAAATTTATCTCCCAACATTCAGATCGAGATAACTCTCGATCTGGTCAAAATCAATGGTCTGGGCGCCCGGAAGGGTTCCGGGCGCCCCGGGCTGGTCCGGGCACCCCGTGCTGGTCCGAGCGCCCCGTGCTGGTCCGGGCGTCCTGGACCCTAAGTCAACTCCGGTTGACTTTTTTCGCCTCGGTCCGGGTCTTCAACTCCGGTTCCGCTCGCTTGGGTGGTCTCTGCCATCCGGAAAAGGGCTCACCCGAACTCAGGTTCTGATCTTCTCGAGCAGGCTTCCCTCCGGCTTCTCGTCCCTCGGAATTGCCACGTGTTTCCTTCTCGTCCACCAGCATACTCATCCGCAGACTTCGTCCCTCGGTCGCACCCCGTGCCGACCTTCTCGCTAGCTTCGTCTTTTGCTCCTCGAGCAATCTTCCGCTCCGGCTTTCGTCCCTCGGAACCACCGCACGCTTCCTTCTCGTCCGCCAGTGTACTCTTCTGCAGCACCTCGTCCCTCAGACACACCGCGTACCGTCCTTCTCGCTAGCTGCGTCTTCCGCTCGAGTACCTGTGCTCCTAAGCTCCTGCACACTTAGACACAAGGTTAAAACACACAGGACCTAACTTAACTTGTTAATCACACCAAAACAACCTTAGGGTTCCAACAACATCCATCTGCCGAAGTTCGAAAGAGACTTCACACACTGGAAGAAGAAAATAGAGGTTTATTTTAAAATTAATTTTGATATATTTCTTATCTTGAAAAATGATTTTTCAGTACCTACCAACAACAACAACAACGAGTTGAAGAAAGAAGAACACTAGACGAAGAAGCAACAAGCTAAATTTGTAGCAAATGAAAAAGTAGAATTCCATCTGCTAAGCATTTTGCCACCACACACTACAAAAAAAACACCCGTATAGGGGCGGTTTTTTTTACTTTTAAGAGCGGCTTGAAAACCGCATTTTACCCGCATTTTACCAACGGTTTGAAAACTGCTCCTCTTGTCGTTGTCCCTATATCCTATCGAAGCGGTTTTCATAACCGTTGGTAAAAATTAAAAAAACCGCTCCTATTATACTTTATAGGTACGGTTTGAAACCAATCTTACACGTTAAACATATAACAACGATTTCAAACCACTTCTATAGCTATATATTCAAGAGCGGTTCAAAAAAACTCTTTAAGTGTTAGAATGGTTTTAAACCGCTCTTACACACCATGGATATAGGAGCGACTTCAAAATGCCCAAATGTCATAATTATAGGAGCACTAATCCTACAGGTAGACTCACCGACCTTGGGCTCTTAACCGGGTTAATGGGTCAAGTGCTCGTTGAACCTATTTTTATTTTTATTTTCTTTTAAAGTTACAAAAGAAATTAGTTGTTACTGGGATTCGAACCTAGGTCTCCTAAATTAAAACCTAATCTCCTAACCAACTAGACTACAACTATTAATATTTATATATATATTAGTTAATTATTTAATAACTAGTCAATAGTTTCTTTTGTTATATTATTATTCTTAGTAATTAGGAGAAGATTAAGAGACATATTTATTCATTTATTTATTAATTAATAATCGCTTACTGATAGATAATTTTATATGCAAGTTAATTATTAAATAATTAATTAATAAATTTATTTTACTATATATTTATTCTTAATAAGTCCAGCAATATCGAGTTTAGTAAACGATTTTGATTAACTATGAGAATATAAGACTAAGATGATCTATGGAAAGGACTTTGGTTCTAGTTGATGCTGAAAAGTGGAAAGGAAAAAAATTTCTATTAGAGGCTAATAAAAGAAAAAAATTTAAGAGAAAAAAATAATAAGGTTAATATATTTTAAAAATAATGGTTCTATATAAATAATAATAATATTTAATAATATTCTGATCATAAATAATCTAATATTATTTTTAAATTTTAAAATAAATAATTTTTAATAAATATCATTATAAAATATTTATAAAAAATATCAAAGTTATATTTTAGTAATGCAAATTGGAGGAGGGATAGAATCGAATAAAGAAAGAGAAAGGTTTTTCAGAGTGAGATTTAGGATTTTAGAGTTGAATAGAGGAAGAAGAAAAGTTATTGGCGTGAGATTTAAGTTCGGAGTTGAATAGAAAAAGAGGAAAGATTTTTTACATGAGATTTAGAATTTCGGAGATAGATAGAGGAAGATGAAGGTGTGGAGGTTGCGTGCGATGCCGGGAATGAAAGTTATGTGTTTAGGGAAAAAAATATTAAGGAAAAAAATTTAAGGAAAATACATATAAGAAAAGAAAGAAAATTGGTATATGTAAAATTAAAAAATTTCTTTTAACAAAAATAAAAATAAGAAAAGAATAAAAACTGATATAAATAAAATAAAGATTTTATAAGTTATTTAAAGAATAATTTGCTTGACTAATAAATATTTATATTAAATAAATAAATTTAAATTTGAGATGTACAAAATAAAATTACATTAAGTAAATTGTACACTTTAATTGTTATTTTTTAAAAAAAAATATTGATCAATTTTAATTTCGATAAGAGTGGTTTACAGAATGGCTGCTAAAAATGTACTGTTTGATAACTGTTATTAGAGATTAGAACAATAGAAACAGTTAGTAGCAGCGTTTAATATAGAACCGCTGCTAAATGTACCCAATATCAGTAGCTCAAGATTACTTTTAATAGTTGAATCATTAAGAGTGATTTCAGCAGCGGTTTATTCAAATTAGTGTTAGAACTATTCAACAAGAGTGGTTGCAAAACCGTTCTAAAAAGGTAAGACATTAGAAACGATTTAGTTCAAACTGTTTCTATTGTTTGATTTTTAAGAGCGGTGTTAAAATCGCTCCTAATAAACCGCTCCTATACGGGTATTTTTTTTGTAGTGACAAGACGTAAATCGAATCGGAGTCTATGAGTATGCAAAAGACCTCTGGAAAAAATTCCTAAAGTTTCACGAAGGATCATCTGAAGCCAAGCTCGCAAGGGAAGATCTACTTTGGAACCAACTGACAAATCTGCGACTAAAGGAAGGTGAAACAGTTCCTCAACTACACGCCAAACTAAAGGAACTAGTCACTGAACTCATGAATCTCAGAGAAAAGGTAACCAACCAAGATTCACTAAGGTATGCAATGAAATAAGAAGGAAGGTAAGTTGCTATCACTGCAATGAAGAAGGGCATGTCAAAGACAATTGCCCAAAGCTGAAGAACAAGGACAAGAAAAAGGACAAAAGACTAACTCAAAAGAAGCACAGAAGCCTAAAGGCGACATGGGATGAAACGTCATCAGATTCAGAGATCGAAGTCCACATCGAACTTGCACTGATGGCAAGTCACCAAGTAGAAGAAGATGAAGCAAGCTCATCCAAGATGAGCATTGATGAAGGAGGAGTAACATCAGAAAGAAGTAACACTACAGGGGGAGCTTCAGATAAAGGGATCAACAAGGTAAATCAGGTACAGTCTCTACCTCCTGACCAGTTATTTAAGTTTATAAAAATGTTATCAAAAAATTCCTATAAATTAAAAATTGATAATAAAAAATTATTAGAAGAAAATAATGAATTAAAAAGAACTTTAGCAACATCTTGTCGATTAGAAGATTTTGACAAACTAAAAATTGAAAATAAAAAAATAAAAATAGAAATAAAGAATTCTGCATGTTTAAATATTACTATTTAAAATTTTAAAAAATTATCAAGGACTAAATTGGTATTTTAGAATCATAAGGGTCAAATTAGAAAAATCATCAAAATATATCCCTAGAATTTTTTTTATTAATCCAGTTGGAAGAAACCTATTTTGGGTTCCAAAATCGTGCTTAAACTAAATTTTTATGCATGTCATTTTTGTTGGGGATCGTTGGTGGCCGACTGTCGGAAGGGTTGAATAGCCCTACACAAATATAAAAACAAAATCCTTCTCAGACTTTTAAAATAACACTTGCATAAAAAATTAAAAGCAATAAACTAAAAGGAAGAGGCACAGGAATTTACTTGGTTACAACTGAGGAGGTTGTTAATCCAAGGAAGTTGAAGCCCAATAGATATCTCCTTCAGGCAGAGAAGCCTCTTACAGCATTCAAGCACAGAAATGAGAAGCCAAACTAAACAAGAGAAGCGTACAAGTGTTGAATATCAAATTACTTGTTGTGTTTAGCTTCTTGGATCAAGGTTATATTTATAGCCTTGGTCGGGGCACCTAGAAGGGTTCCAGGCACCTGGAGCGGCATAAAAACTTATCTCCAACGCAACGGTCAACATCCACGTCAAGTGGATAGAAACTCGATTCCGGGCGCCCGTACACTTAAAGTCTACCTTGTTGACTTTTTCAGTCTGGGCCCTCTGCTCTGGTTCAGGTTGCCTCGGTCCAGATCTTCCGCTCCGGCTTCGCTTGCTTGGGTGATCTCGGCCACCCGGAATAAAGCTCACCCGAACCCAACTTCCGGTCTTCTCGAGCAGGCTTTCGCTCCGGCTTCTCATCCCTCGGAATCGTCGCGTGCTTCCTTTTCGTCTGCCAGCCTACTCATCCGTAGCTCTTCATCCCTCGGACGCACCGAGCCCGTCGGTTCTCTGCTGTGCCTACCTTCTCGCTGGCTACGTCTCTTGCTCCCCGAGCAATCTTCCGCTCCAGCTTCTCGTCCCTCGGAAACACCGCACGCTTCCTTCTAGTCCGCCAGTATACTCTTCCACAGTGCCTCATCCCTCAGACGCACCGAGCTCGTCGGCTGTCTCCCGTGTCATCCTTCTCGCAAGCTGCGTATTCCGCTCGACTTCTTGTGCTTCTAAGTCCCTGCACACTTAGACACAGGGTCAAAACAGCACAGGACCTAACTTAACTTGTTTGGTCACATCAAAACAACCTGGGGTTCCAATAATCTCTCACTTTTTGATGTGAACAACCCAAGTTAAGCTAGGGTAAACCAATATAAATCAAGAGTAATAAATTTTGCATGAAAGTGCAAAAATTTGATCTACTTCCCCCTAGACTTAATATTTTCCTTCTCCTCCTTTGATCACATAAAAAATGGGATATCACAACAAGTCTAAGGGTAATAACTTTGGAAACATTGAAAAATTCAAAGATTATTTTTTATATCACTAAAAAATTACAATCATTTTTGAAAAAGAATTTTACGCAGAAAAAAAATTCTAAGTTAGACAACTTTGGAAAACATTTGAGAATTTTCCAAAAAAGTTTGAATAATTATTTAAAGAAAAAAATATTTTTGTAAAAATTTTAAGTAAAATTCAAGCAGAAAGAAAATTTCTAAGTTTAGAGAACTTTGCAAAAAATTTTGCAAGCAGAAATATTTTTGAGAATTTTCAAAAAAAATTGAGTAACCCTTTAAAGCATTATCTAATTTCAATTTAATGTTTTATCAGTTAGTCAATTAAACACTTTATTTCAATATTTGGCTTTCAGGCTGTGGCGTGGCACCATGCCTTCTTGATTATTGGATCATCAACCACTTCTAGACAAAGCCTCATATGGAAATTAAATGTTTAATTTTCTCATTGAAAGCGCTAAGTCTAAATTAAGGTTCAAGTAATACAAGATTTAGGAACCCAATATAGGTTCCAACCAATTGGATTAATTAGATATTTCTTAGGGACATATTTCTTTGAAATATTTCTAATTTGTCCCTTATGGTATCTAAGGTACCAATTTAATTCATAAAATTTTCTAATATATTGATTATTTGAACATGCATGATTTTTCAAAATATCTACTTGCATTTTCAAATTATCATTTTCTAATTTTAATTTATCATTTTCTACTTCTAATCTTTTAAGATCTTCCGACAGACAAGATTTATCTAAAGTTAATTTCAGCTTTTTATTTCCTTTTTCTAGCGTGCAACAATCTTTAGTTAATAATTTCACAAATTTAAACATTTGATCAGGTGGTAGAGACCGTACCTGACTTACCTTGTCAATCTCTGATCCTCCCCCTGTAGAGCTGCTTTCCTCCGAAGACTCTCCCCCTTCATCGTTCCTCATCTAGGATGAGCTTTCTGTGTCCTCGAGAAGGAATTCGGCTATAAGAGCTACCCCTATTAGTAATTAGCCTAAGAGCCAATTATGAGATGATTAGGCTTTTTGGGTTACTCATTGAGTTAGACTCAAATGAACTCACTCATTGGATTGAGTCCAATCCAAATTAGACACATTGGATTAATGGGTTAAACTCAATGGGTTAGACTTATTAGGTTATTGGATTAATGGTTATTCCAATATAATAATCCAACTCATTAAGAGGAATACAAAGAGACAAAAACTCTTGGTATTTATGGGATGAATATAAATAGGTTTTTGGAATGAATTTTTCATAAGATAAGAATGAGATGAAAGTGAATTGAAAAGTGTGACTCTTAATCTTCCCTCTTCTTCCTCCTTGGGTGATTTTTGCTCATGGTTGAACCTCCATGAGTGGCTAGCACCATGAAGGTGGTTCTTCTCCAAAGGCTTCGTTCGTGTGACGAAGGAAGGATGTGTTCGTGTGGATACCGTAAAGACGCGGATGCTTGATCGCGCTGAAATCTGCATCTAAAGAAAAAAATGTTGATGTCGGGATAGCCAAGGGCACGCAACAAAGGTATACCTATAATGTAAAACTTAGTATATGATTGTTTTCTCCTTCGCATAGATCTTCTAGAGAGGATCTAGTTAATTTTCTGCTGCGCTTAAGCGTGTTTAGCGCGCTAGATCCCTACAGTCTTGGTAATTTCTTCGATCACAGATTCTTCTGACGATGACTTGGTGTCCATCGAGGAGTCGGATTCGGCTTCAATCGATTTTTCGTGGAGCTTCAAGAACTTTTCCTAGAGTTCTTTTGTACTTTGGTAGTTAATGATTTTGTCGAGATCCTCCACCTATATTACACTTATGAGATGATATTCAGCCTTACTGTTTAACATGAAATCGTCGCGCTGCTTTTTGGTCCAGAGGCATTTTTCAATTTCTTCTCCGTTCGTATTCTTTGGTGCTTCATAACCATATTTCATTATTAGTAAAATATTGAAATCTGTTTTAAGAAATACCACCATTCGTCGCTTCCAAAACGCAAACTACCCCTCGAACATTGGTGGATAGATGTTAGCTCTGGCCATCTCGTTGCTTCGATCGGCGGTTAGTCCTCCTGAAGTGTCTTGGCTCTGATACCTGATGTGCGTAGATATTATGATAGTTTATGCATGTTTTAACACACATTCACTTGCTTAATTTGCATATATTGTTTACACGATCATCTCTCCTATGGTTTATTCTGCATTAATTACTCTTTTATCAGAGATCTGCTCTTTGTTTGGCTTTGTGTTGACAGGGATAACTTTTGGAGCAAAAACAATGATTATCGACGCATCGGAGCAAAGCAGGGAGCCACTTGACATCGGTCGTGCAACCCTGCATAGTCGTGTGGCCATTCCCGAGAGAGAGCAGCACACGGCCGTGCAACCTCGCACGGTCGTGCCTCACGACCAGTAGCGAAGAAGCACATGGTTGTGTGAACCTCACACGACCTTGCAATGCAGGCCCAAGCTGAAGGAAGACACGTCCGTGCTGGTCTCGCACGGTCGTGCCACTCAACTCGAAAGGAAGACGAAGTTGGCCATGCGGATCTCGCACGGCCGTGCCACTTCACCCGAAGAGAGAAAGGAGCTGGCCGTGCGGATCTCACACGGTTGTGGCACAGGCCGTGTGACACTCGTGCCCTAGCCTATAAAAAGGGCCTTTAACCCTTCTCCGAGGGAAGAGGCGAGCCGTCAGAGAGAGATATACCTTGGTGTCGTTCCACGCCGTCCCGGACCTACATTCAATGATTCGAGATCACCTCCATCACCGCATCAACTCTAGAAGCAAAGAATTGGATCCGAAGATCACTGGACGACATTGAATAAGCATCTCTTTTCCTCTCTCTTCTTGTTTGGGATTATATGTCTAATTATACCATGTCTTCGGGTTTTCTTCCGCGTCTATAGAGTAGATTCTTTGTTCTAGGATTAGGGAGTAGTTGTGGATAGGTATTGATGTAAGACTCATGTTTATGCCTTTTTCTCATTGAATGATTTCACTTGTCTTGTATCTATTTGATATGCATGAAACTTGCCATGTCGTATTAATTGATTGTGTAGGAATTGCTAATTTCATAAAGATAGGATCTTAGATCGTATACCTGAGGGGCCCTAGTGACAGGGGTAATTCGTTCACGAACATCTAGGACACTCCCTTGAAAGGAGAGGCAATTTCACACAAGGAAGTAGGAAACCAAACCAAACCCTTATCTCTATACTTAATGATACCAATCATATTCACATTCTTGTGATCTACCGAGGTGTCATAGTAACAGGGGTTAACCGTAACAGGATTTCACAAGAATCTTCTCTGTTTAGTGGTTAAGGATAGTAACTTGAACTTTTGACGAGTACGTATTGATTGACAATGAGGAAAGGATAGAACATGATACATCTGTTGGATCATGGCGACCGGCTAGAAGGGGGGTTGAATAGTCTGCAAAAACAAAAAGCACAACCCTTCTCGACTTCTTAAACTAACACTTGCATATAAAGAGTAAGTAAATAAAACAGAAAGGACGAGGCTCACAATTTACTTGGTTACAACCGGAAAGATTGTTAATCCAAGGCAGATGAAAAGTGTACTAACAAATCTCCTCTAGGCGGAGAAGCCTCTTACTGCGTTGATGTACAAAAAACAGAAGTTTAACTCTAAAAAGAAGCGCACAAGTGTCTGAAATGAATTGCTTAGAATTGTTGAAAAGCTTCTGGACCAAGGTTGTATTTGTAGCCTTGGTCGAGGCACCCTGAAGGGGTTCTGGGCACCCTGGGGGTGATAAAACTTTATCCCCCAACGTTCAGATCACGATTGACGTGTTCTGGTCAAAAAGTCAACTCCAGGCACCCGGAGGGGTCCGAGCACCTCGAACAGTTCCGAGCACCCCGGAGGGAAAAGTCAACCCCATTGACTTTTTCCAGTCCGGGTCTTCTGATCCGGCTCCGTTTGCCTCAAACCGAGTCTTCCGCTCGCTTGGGTGATCTCTGTCATCCGTCTCTTGCTTCTCAAGCAGTCTTCCGCTCCGGCTTCTCATCCCTCAGAACCACCACACGCTTCCTTCTCATCCGCCGGTGTACTCTTCCGCAGTGCTTCGTCCCTCGGACGCACCACGTGCCGTCCTTCTCGCTAGTTGTGTCGTCCACTCGACTACCTGTGCTCCTAAGTTTTTGCACACTTAGACACAAGGTTAAAAACACACAGGACCTAACTTAACTTGTTGATCACACCAAAATAACCTTAGGGTTCCAACAATCTCCCCCTTTTAGATGTGAGCAACCCAAGTTAAGATAGGGTAAATAGACATAAAAAAATAAACTAACTATTTTTGCAATAAAGTGCAAAAAGATAGAAAGTTTAAATTTTAGTCTATCTCCCCCTAGACTTATTCTTTTCCTTCTTCCCCTTTGATCACAAAAAAATAGGGTTCCGAAAAAGTCTAAGGTTAAAAGATTTTTAACTTTCTTAAAAAATTCTAAGTTGAATAAGCTCTAAGTTAGAGAATTTGAAAAAAAATATATATATATTTTTGAAAAAAAAAAATTCTAACCAAAATTTTTTGTTGAAACAATGTATAATTTTCAGAAGAATTTTTTTTTTAGGGAAAAAATATTCTAAGTTAAACAATTTCTAAGTAAAACTTTAAGTAAGAGAATTTTAAAAAAAAATTCTGACTTAAAAAAATTTTCTAAGTAAATATTTTAAGCAGAAATTTCAGAAAGAACTTTTAACTTTTATGTAAAAGTTTTATGCAAAAATAAAAAATTTCTGAGTACAAAAATTTGAAAATTAAAAAAAAATGTTTAAAAACTTTTTAAAGCATTATTAAGTTTCCACCTTAATGCTTTTATCAGAAAATTAATTAAATATTTTATTTCAATATTTTGGCTTCCAGGTCGTGGTGAGACACTAGGCCTTCTTGGTTATTGAAGCAACAACTACTTCCTTAGACAAAATCTCATAAAGAAATTTTAATGTCTAATTTTTTCACTAAAAGCTCTAAATCTGATTCATTCAAATTCAAGTCATACAGGACTTTGGAACCCAATATAGGTTCCAGGCTACTGGATTAACTAAAAATTTCTTAGGGACATATTTCTTTGAAATATTTCTAATCTGTTCCTTATGATATTGAAAATATCAATTTAAATTATTAAATCTTCTAAAATTTGTATTAGATGAGCATGCACGGTTTTTCAAGTTATCTACTTGAATTTTCATATTTTCATTTTCTGATTTCAAATTTTCATTTTCTAATTTTGATTTGTCTAAATCTTCTAGAGGGCAAGATTTAGCTAGTATTACTTTTAAACTTTTATTTTCTTTTTCTAATTTGCAGCAATCTTTTGTTAACAATTTAACAAATTTAAAGAGTTTATCGGGAAAAAGAGATCGTACCTGACTTACCTTGTCGATCTCGTTGTCCGTGTCTCCCCCTGAAGTGTTGCTTTCTTCCGACGTAGCTCCCCCTTCATCGATGCTCTCAATGCTCATTTCGAAAGAGCTAGAATCGCAGTCGTCGTCTTGATGACTCACCATTAATGCAAGCCCGGAGAATGCCTCAACTTCCGATTCGGGCGACGTATCGTCCCACGTCGCCTTTAGGGCTTTGCGCTTTTGGACAAGTTTCTTATCTTTATCCTTGTCCTTGTTCTTTAGCTTGGGGCAGTTGTCCTTGATGTGCCCTTCTTCGTCGCAGTGGTAGCAGCGGATGGTCCTTTTCTTTTTCCCCTGCGGATGGTTAGATTTCCTAGATTTACACAAATTCTTAAACCGTCTTACCATCATTACCATTTCCTTGTTGTCGAGAGAAGACTCCGACTCAGGTTCGTCTCTCGATGCTTTGAGGGCGACGTTGTTCTTGGGCTCCTTCGTACCTGCACATCTTGATTCATGCACTTCAAATGTAGAAAATAATTCTTCTAATGAAATTTTTTCTAAATCTTTCGAAATGTAAAAAACATCTACTAGTGACGCCCATTTTGAATTTCTCAGGAAAGAATTTAACGCGTATCTGAGTGAATCTCGGTTACTTACCTTTTCTCTGAGATTCGAAAGTTCGGTGATGATTTCTTTAATTCTCGAGTGCAGATGTGCAACTATCTCATCTTCCCCAAGTCGCAGGCTGGTGAGCTGATTGCGAAGTAGATCTCGTCTAGCGAGCTTGGCTTCAGACGTCCCTTCACGCAGCTCGAGGAACTTCTCCCAAAGTTCCTTCGTGGAGTTGTAGTTGCCGATTCAGTTGACTTCTTGTGGTGGAAGAACGCTTAGCAGATGGTATTCTGCTTTTCCGTTCGCCACGTAGTCGACCTGCTCCTTTTTCGTCCATTGGTATTTTTCTTTGTCCTCTGGAGCTACAAAACCAAATTCCATTATTAGAATTAACTCGAAATTTGTTGTAAAAAATACCTGCTTTTTCTTTTTTCAGGTAGTGAAATCCCCTTCAAATTTCGGCGGGTAGATACTTGGTCCGACCATTATATCGTTGCTACGTTCGGCGGTTAGTCCTCCTGAAGCGCCTTCACTCTGATATCACTTGTTGGATTGCAGCGGCCGACTAGAAGGGGAGTTGAATTAGATGTATGGCAGCATAGTCTTTTAGTATAAGTGGGAGATTGTTGGGATGTATACTATAAGCCTAGCTTTTGTATGAACATCTGTTTTGAAATATTTTAAAATGAGAATCACTTTGGTCAAATGTTTGTATTTTATATTTATATATATGTCAATGTAATTTCCCATTTAATTATATTGTAGATAACATGGTGTGTGGTGCCACATAGAAGTTCATGTTATCGGTTCCTTATAAATTATAAATACTAGATAACAACCAAGATGGATTGGGACAAACCATTGAAACGGTTGTAGTGTAATTTGGTATTAGTCTGTCTTGACTATAAAATTACACTAGTACACCATGTGTGTATTGAGCAGGACCGTTTGAGGTTGTTCGATTTGTACTGACTACATAAAAGAACAGAACCTCAGTTATTATGGATGTGCGCCCTCTTAATCCCTATATAATAACAAGCATGTATACTTAGTATTTATTTCTTTAACTTATCAATGGGTGAGATTTAATCGTTAAATTAATATGCCCAATGAGTTGGAAAATAGTACTGTTTATATGGTGTGTTGTTGATTATAGAAGAAATTTGTGTCCTAATTATTTAGGTTGATGATGTCCCCTTGAGGAGCTCATAAGGATTATCATGTGAACCCTACAGGTGGACTTAGTCTGGCATGATAATAAAGTTGAGTGGTACTACTCTTGGAATCAGATGTTAATTAATTGAGTTGTCACTAACTCATTTAATTAACGGATATACAATATCTTAAACACGGGGAGATTAATGCACTCATGATAAGAAAGAGCCCATATTATAATATGGGATTGGTGCGGTAGTTCAATAATAATCCTTTAGTGGTATGAATTATTATTGATGGACTTGAGTTGAGTGTTTGGGTCGTACACAGGAAGCCCAAGCCCATTAGGAGGCATAAATCAATTCCTCCTCTAGGTCTCTGTTGTAGCCTCTATATAAAGCCTCGCATCCACCCATCCACAACTTGGTTTTGGTCTAGTTTTTCTCTACCTTCCTAGGGCCTGCGGCAAGGTTATAAAAGGAGTAGGTGGTGCCCCCTAAAACCTATTTTTTTTTCAAAATTCTCTTCTCCTCCTTGTGGTCGGCGCCCCTTCTTCCCTTGTTAGGGCTAGCGCCCCTCCCCTCCTCCTTGCTTACGGTCGGCGCCCCCCCCCCCCCCCTTCCTCATTGCCAAGGGTCAGCGCCCCCTCCTCCTTGCTTGGGCCGGCACCCCTCCTTGCTTGGGCCGGAACCCCTCCTTGCTAGGATCTCTTGGTGGACGGCGGATTGGAGTAGAGAAGGAAGAAGATTAGAAGGTGTCCCATCCTAGAGCTTCCTTAGTGGTCGGCGGTTTGGATCCAAAGAGGGGAAGGGTGGTTGTTGTCTTGGTAGATCATCGTCCACACGATGCTGAAGAAGATGAGAGAAATACAGCAGAAGATCAAGAGATATTTAGCTACAAAGGAAAGGCACAACTAGTTCTTTAATTCCACTGCGTAATTAGTTTAGTTTTCTTTGTATTGATTTTGAATACCAATACAAGAGGTCAGCGATCTTGTACTTCGATCAAGGTGTGCTTTGATCCGTCAAGAACTTGCTTGATTGATCAAACACATATCTAATCGAACATGTGGGTTGCTAGGAAAAGTTTTGTACTTGTATAATTTTTGCATAGGGAAATTTAAACAAAACGGAATTCCAGCGCCTTCAACTTCACCACCATAAACCAGATGAAAAGGGGTTATGTTGGATTGAGACGCACGTGAGAGGGGGGTGAATCACATGGTTTTGAAAAGTTTATCTTTTTCATTTTAAAAACAAGAGTACGCAGCGAAAAAAAATAGATAGTAATGAGAAAAGACATGAACACAAGAATTTACTTGGTTCAGAGCTTTCGATGACTCTTACTCCAAGACCCAGGCCCCACAGATCTATCAATGGGTAATTTACTAAAACCTCTTTCAGAACCGCCGGAAGAGCAATCGAATACAAAGAGACTCAGATAAGTGTAACACGTTACATTTTTTGTTTACTGAAAGTAAGTACAGTAAATTAAATTAGGTTACCAAACACTTTCATAGATGGTCTACTTTGAGTTCAGTGTTTGGACGGCTTCTCGACAGCAGTCGGTCGTAGTAGAGTCATAGCAGGGCAGTGACAGCAAGCTGAAGTAGTCGGAAACTCGATTGGATGTGTAGAAGCTCATATGGAAGTTATTGAAGAAGCCTTGCGCAAAACATCCTTTTATTGAGCATGGAAGATGCCTTCTATAACCTTGAAGGTGCCTCCAATGTAAAGAATCTGATCCCGAACCACCCACTCCTTATATGCGACGAAGTCTAAATTTTATCCTATGGAAGGCGCCTTCCATGGTACTGAAGGCGCCTTCCATGAACAGTGCGAAGGTGCCTTCTATACCATGGAAGGTGCCTCGAACACTGTTTACCCAAAGGCTTTTGTACTTCTTTTGCCCTGTATAAAATGTTAGTCTAATAACCTATAAGATAATGTTAGCACAATAATAATAAGAAGTAGTAATTAGATCATGTCTCTCCGAGACCAACATCAAGTCAGGGTTTTAATTAAGGTTTCCGAAATAGACCTAAATTAGACTGACACCTATTGTCCCTTCTAATGGGGGCGCGTCTTTATTTAGTTACTCTCCTCTAGTGACTTACCTCTACTTACCAGGTGTAGAGTTACCTCTGGAATCACACATCCGGACTTCGGGAATTAAACATCCCAACCTACCAGAATCGCACATCTGGTCTTTTTCAATCCAGAATCGCACATCCGATCTTCTCCAATCGAAAATCACACATCCCGACCCTTGCTAGAATCCTACATCTGGACTTTAACCTGTCGGGAATCGAACATCCAGACTTATCGGAATCACACATCTAGTCTTTAACCAATCAAGAATCGAAGATCCTGACTGGGGTTAGTCAACCCTGCACACTCAGTAACAAGGTTAGATCACAACATGTCTAACTTTAACCTATTTGTCATTCATCAAAACTTAGGTTTGACTATTGGTGCAAATTGCACCAACAAGTTATACATGTTACTTCTCGGGGGGTTGTACAATATACCCACAGTACGCTGGTTATCTCGTCAATCCAACTTCCTCTGACATGGTCTAATTTGGTTTTAAATCCTCTGATGATTTCTCTATTCATCTCTTTTGCCTGACCATTACTCTGTGGGTAAGCCACAAATGTGAAGGCCTATGTGATTCCATAGCTTGAACACCACTCTCAGATTTTTCTACTCTGGAATTGTCTTCCATTATCTGAAACCAGTTTGTGTGGAATTCTGAACTTGCAAATAATATGTTGCTATAAGAATTTAATAATCATCTGCTCGGTTATCTTGGCCAATAACTTAGCCTCCACCCATTTTAAAAAAATAATCTACTACCACTAGTAAGAATCTTTTCTGGGTTGGTGCTAAGGAAAAGACCTCATTATATCCATACCCCACTAATCAAATGGGAAAGAAACAATAGAGGTTTTTAGCAACTCCGTGGGGGTGGTGTAGAATATTCTAATACTTTTGACAAGATAAGCAGGTTTTTACTAATCGTGGTGTATCTGCCTGTAGAGTGGGCTAAAAATACCCAACCAATATTATTTTCTGAGCGAGAGACAGGTTGCCCTCATGACTTCCATAGGAACCTTGATGCACTTCCTGTAAAATGTAATACATATCATCCAGTCCGATGCATTTGAGTAAAGGACACGAGAAAGCTTGTTTATAAAGATGGTCTCTGATCATAGTGAACCGACCGACTCTTTACTTCATGCGTGCTTGCTCTCCTTTTGCTGGTAAGACGACCTGCTGCAGAAATAAAATGATTGGTGTTCTCTAATCACTTTGTAATTCAATGTCGGCCTGTCATTCAATGCAAGCCACTAATAGTGTTTGTTCTACCAGCTTATCTAGGGTCCATGGAACTATAGAGGAAGCTAATTTGGCTAAGTCATCTACTATTTGATTTTTGTTCGAGAAACCTTTTGTATGATTGCCTCTTGGAACCTAGCTCTAAGCTTCTCGAATGCCTCTGAATAGATCTTGAGCCGCTCATTATTAATTTTGAAATTTCTTGATAATTGTTGAGCGGCTAACTAAGAATTTGAATAAATTAAAACTCGAGCAGCTCCCACATATCTTGCGGCTTGCAGACCGGCTATCAACACTTCATATTCTGCTTTATTATTAGTAGCCTGATAATTCAGCTGAACAGATAGTTGTATTTTATCTTCCCTAGGTGGTATCATAAGAATACATATTCTGCTATCCTACTGAGTAGATGACCCATCCACGTATATCTTTCAAGTTTCCTCAGACTCAAGGTTTTTTAATTCTGTTATAAAATTAGCTAAGGCTTGAGCCTTAATGACCACTCAGGGTTGATATTGTATATCAAACTCACTGAGCTCCATGGTCCACTTAATCAACCTCTCGAAAGCTTTAGGATTGACTAGCACCCAGCCTAATCTGATATTGGTTAGCATAATGATCAGATGGGATAGAAAATATGGATGCAACTTTTGGGCAGCTAAAACCAATCTATATGCCAATTTCTTGAGTATGGTGTAGCAACACTCGGCTCCTTACTAAAGAAATACATAGGTTGTTGTTGCTTCCCCTCTTGCCTTACCAATACTGTCTAAACAGCATGCTCATTAGCAAACAAGTAAACCTATAAAGATTCACCTACTATTGGCTTAGTTAATATAAGCAGGGCAGATAAATAACTCTTTAGCTCTTCAAACGCCTTGTCACAATCAGTGTCCCATTGAAATTTAGTCGCCCAACAGAGAATCTTGAAGAAAGGCAAGCTCCGATTGACCGATTTTGAAATGAAATGTGATAATACAGTGGTCCACTCGATCAGCCTCTGTGCCTCCTTTAAATTACGTGGGGGACCATATCTTGTAGAGCTTGTACCTTACTGGGATTGACTTCAATTTCCTATTATGTGATGATGTAACCCATGAAGTGTCCACTCTTAGCTCTAAACAGACATTTGTTGGGGTTGAGTCTAAGCCCGTACTACCTTAAAATTTTGTAAGTTTCTTCTATATCTACGTTAAGATCCATAGCTCAGAGGGACTTAATGAGGATATCATCCACGTAAACCTCTATATTTCACCCAATTTTCTTTTGGAAGACTTTGTTTATGAGTCATTGGTAAGTAGCTCCTGCATTCTTTAGTCTGAGCGCTATAATATTATAATAGTAAGTGCCTTCAGTAATTATGAAGCTAACCTTTTCCTTGTCGTCCTTGGCAAGTTGGACTTGATAATACCCTTGATATGCGTCTAGCATACAAATCAACTCACAACCAGAGGTGGAGTCCACCACTTGATCGATGCCAAGCAATGGATACACTACAACAAAAACCCTCATAGACATCGGTTTTCCACCGGTGTCTATTACATTTTCGACCAATGTCTATGAAGGCGATGTAAAAGGTCTGCTATTTTAGACATCGGGTTAAAACTGGTGTAGAATCACTTAACGACACCGGTGTTCAAATCGGTTATTAACCGATGTAGTATCACTTAACAACACCATTTCATCAACGGTGTAAAACCGATGTAATATTATATGCTAATAACACCAGTTTTGGCAGCGGTATACAACCGATGTAATATTAGTTAATAACACCGATTTTGTAGCGGTGGGAAACCGATGTAATATCAGTATTTTTTAACAGCACAAATTTGATTTCCGAAACAGTGAAAACCTGACAATAACAAAAAAAATACACAAATATTCACAAATTACACAAATATTCTTCTTCCAACATTATCCATAAAATACACAAATATTCACAAATTACATAAATATTCTTCTTACAACAGTATCCATAAAATACATAAATATTCTTTTTACAACATCAAAAGGTAATAGATATTGTACACATCAAGGTAATATTCGCAGTTTACATTCCATGCAAATGCATGCATCATCCAAAGTTTTCAAAAATCAAATACCTTTCCTACTCAAATGTAATATAGCATGCATTCAGCCCACTCGAATCGCACTTCATCAATTTCAACTCTGGAGTACTTGAGATTTGTAAACTGTAAAAACACATAAATAATATATTAGTAAACCAAGACCAAAAATCATAATTGAAAAAGCAGTAAGAGCACCAGGTAACAAGATGAGTAATTGGAATGCTTAAAAAGAGAAACGTTTATCAATTATCTCAACCACAAATAAATAGAAAGAAGAATCAATGATGTAAGATACTGATATAGTCCAACACTAGCACAAATTCAAAGAAGAAATTACCTATCTTTGTAAGCTGAAGCCAAATTTGCATGGGCTTCAGGCATAGTTGGTCTGATATTCACAGCACATATATAATCCTGAATTGCTCCAGTAACTCTACCAATCTCCTTAAATGTGTTCCCTCTATTGACAAGACCATCAGCAGCAGTCTGCGAAGAACTTCATTGTAACAGGCTATCACTTCTGCATAATTTCCCTGGTGTAATACAAGAGAACTATCAATTTCCAACTAGGGGCAAAGACAGCAAAGAAGAAGATAGACAAATTATATGACTTTCTTCCATTAAATAAGGCAATATGCAGTAACTCTCAAACTAGCGATGAAAAAGGCAGATATAGTACTCTACCTGTTGCTTGTATATAATAGCCAAGTTGTTGAAGGGCGCAGATATCCCTGTTGTAACTGCTAAAGTTGGCTTATAGAATGATGCAGCAACACTCATCATGTTGCTGCATGAAGAGAAGTTTCATTAAGGAACAAAAATAAACTATCCTCATAGTTGTCATCAAACATTTCTAAAGCTTACCAGTCCATGTATATGTTGCCAAGGCTTGACAATGCTTGTGGATGGTTAGGTTGTAAAGCAAGGCATGACTTGGGAAAAATTATTAAAATGAAGTTATTCAACAAGGAAAAAAAACTTAAGAGAATAAAAATATCCAAATTAAAAAGTCACCCTATAGAAGTTGATAGCCTCTTCCACATGTCCAGCGTCTTTGAGAGCATTCCCCTTTTAATGTGCAAGAAAGTTGATCATTAACTAACCTGGCTCACCATCAAGAAGGATACCACATTTTGACATATTAGACCATTATCAACTTACCAGATTATTGTAAGCTTCAATAAAGGTAGAATCACAATTGATAGCTTGCTTGTAATGCAGAATTGCCATGTCAAGTTGACTTTGTTCATAATAGATGCCAGCAAGGTTTCCTACGTCCAGATATCCCCAATGCATAGTTGACATAATAAACTCTCTTTATAGCATAGTTTGCAGCAAAGTTATCCACAAAATCAAAAAGAGATTAACAGTCCAGTGGAAAAATAGGAGTTATTAAATTACGTAGCATATTCCAGTGAAAGTATTATGCAATAGCAATGTTATGAAGAACCTGAAATAAATAGAAAATGATTAAGAGTTCACACGAACAAGAACTACACATGGTAAATAAACTTCTCTTCTTTTGTATGCAAGTCAACAACAAATCATCATGTACTTTAAAAATGAGTAAGATATTAGTTAAAATAGAAATAATTAGAGGAAAAAATAGACATGTTTCATATAGCAGCCAATTAATACATTTTGACATGGAGAAACAACATCAAACCCTTTGTTGCAACTATTAAGGAGACCTAAAGACAAACAATGTAAAAGTCTTCACACAAAAAGTAGAAGTGTGGATACCAAATATGCAATTTCTTCTTTCATATCAAACCCAACAAAGAATCATTGGATCACTGTCATCTTTGGGAAGCAATGAGATTTCAATTAAAATAGAACAAATTTGAGGAATTTTACATTCTTGATTTGTATAATAATTGGTCAATTGATCTTCGTATGGAGAAGAACTAAGTAAAATATGGTTAGTGTAAAATCCTTATGAGTTGAAGTCGAATTATATTTCAACTAAAATATAGATTAAATCAATGACAAATGATAATCAAAGTGAAGAAATAAACAAGTAGATAATAGGTTCCATTATCACAACAGTTCACAAAACCTAAACATTCTAAAAACACTAAATCTAAGAATTTATTTGTGGTAAAGAATCTAAACTTGCTGCGCATGAAATATAATGAATCTGGAATGCAAATGCTAAACACCCTAGGAGTTGAAGTCTTATGAATGGTCAGGTGCAAGAAAAGGTGAGGAGGGCCCCTTGAGGTTTAATCTTAACAACTTAGCATCTAATATTTGGACGCTAAAGTTAATGCAGGCTGATGACTTTGACTCTGAAATCTACAATATCCACAGTTCACACATGATTACAGTACACTCTTCTTCATAGCAAACAACACAGAGTAGGAAACTACAAGTTCCGTTATGCAAGGTTGACCATAGAGAAAGTTAAAATCATGTTACTCTTACTTGTTGGTCTCACCGCAGAATTACATCTGTCATGCATTTGCTGCAATTTCATAAAAGATATCCTTAGGTCATTAAGCCATGTGCAAGCTCTGTTCATCTTTTCACCATTTTTAAGCCCTAAAATCTTATATATTTTTCATCATAAAGGACTTTTCGTTTGCTCATAGCTTGAATATGTGGTAGCGCTGATCAAGCAATTTCTTAGATTAGGTTCCAATGGCATCAATCTATATGACTGAGGTAATCTTGCAATAACTTGAACAGAAATTTGAAATATTCTGTATTTTTTCAGGAGGGATAACTCTAAAAAAGATAATAGCCATTCCATATCAACTATGTGAGTTGAAGTGCTAACTAAGAGAAAAACCACAAAGGTACACAAACTTCCAAAAAAATTTTGTAAAATGTCAATTCTGATTGACATAAAAAATCATTACCTAGGCCGAGGGCTACAACTTCTTGACCTTCCTCTTGTCTTTGGAACTGCTTCCATAATTTTTCCTTTATGTCTAGAAAATATTAAAAAAAAAAAAGATACATACAACTTATTAGATTTCATGTTAAATAGAAAAGAAACATCACATTGCTTAGTGTTTACATCCATAGAAGATGAGATACACGTCTACAAATTGACGAGATGCAGTCAAAAGGGCAGCATTACACTATGAATTGTTAAGAGATTAACTAAACTTGTAAAACTCTGCACAAAACTAACAATGTGTGAGGAAGAACCTCAAATAGTCACCCACTAACCTATTGCTAACAATGGGATAGTAGTTTAGAACATCAAAGGCTGCTTGAATTTATTAAATACTAAAAATTCTTTCAAGTATACTTTGCATTTATTGTGCAACTTGTGTTCCAAACAATCATATAAGATTTCCGATGACCGCATTAATACCCCTTGTCTTTGTCTAAGTAACTAGATGCATATCAAAATCAGATATACAAGATCAGAAGTGTTGGAGTGACAGTACTCATGTCTTTAAGATATTAAAATTTGGACCACTTATTCAGTAAATTTGTTCAAGCATTGTAAAGGAGATATACAAAATAATTCTTAAATGCAAAACCTTCCAGTTATTTCTAATCTACTGAATTCAAGTCAGTGCAACAATAGCAAAAAATAATCACTTCAACAAAAAAATCACAAAAGAATACTAGCAGTTCCATAATTTACATACGCTCAGCATTTGGTCCATATTTTGCAAACTAAACCATAATATTCCGACCATCCACATTCCTCCCTACAATATCCAATAAAAATAATAATCAAATTACAGGTTACTTTCCAGAAGATCAAACATCGTCAGAAAAATAATTATCAAAACCAAAAATAAAGTAGAAGAAACTTGCCATCAAGTCTATCAACAGCCTTCTGAGCCTCATCAACATACTTATACCTCACAAAAGCAAACCCTCGTGAATCTCCAGTCCTTTGAGTTGCCAAAAGACGAACAAATAATTTAGTAAACAATTGAAACTCAAAAATCGTATCAATAACAGCAATCTCTCACCTCCGGTCCCTTGGCATGAACACGTCAATGACTTTCCCGTATCGATCAAAGAGAGGAAAGAGATCATCGGCAGTGGTACCTAGCAATTCGAACAGAACGCGAGTCAAAAACTGGATTCCCATCAAAACCAGCAAGAGAGTCCAGGGAGAAAGGGAAAACACTCACGGAAGCTGATGTTGAGAACGAGGAGGGAGTAGGTGTCCTTGATGTCCGGCGGCCCTGATCTCCCGAAGTGCGACATGGGTGGCGACGAGACTATTCGGATTTTTAGGGTTTCAACTTTCAGGGAGAAGATTGGTGAACGATGCGGATGGGACCATCTGGCGACGCCGATCTGAAGAATTAGAAGGTGAGGAAAGGGGTCGGCGAGGGTGATCGACAGTAGAGAAGAGGGGGGGCAAAGGTGCGACCTTGTTGAACCAGATCCTGCGGATGGACTGGATTGCATGGTGGAGGTCAGAAAACGGCGAGGCAGAGGCGAGCTCCTTGGTGAAACACTTGTTGCGGCAGCACCGTAGCACATCCTCCTCTGTCAAGGAAAAAGACGCCATCTTTCATAGATCTAGCATGGGAGCATAAGGCAATGGTCGCAGCTTCATGTGCTTTCCCGGGAGCGGATTCTTCACTCGCCCATATTCTAAGAGAATGGATGCCAAGACATTAAACCAAGACATTCAGTTTAAAAAGGATTACGAATCTAAGTAACATAGTCCACGGGGTGGACCTGCCTTCCCAGAGTAAGATGTCCCAGGAGGCTGCCTAAGGGGGAAGAGGGAGATGAGGCTGAGAGAGATGGTCGGATGGCTAGCGGCGAGGAGAAAAGTGGCAGCGGCGTTGCGACGGTATATGGTGGACGGCGCGATAAAGGTTTAGGTTTAGGTTTGGAGGAAAGAGTGAAGTGTTACAAATTTCGGCTAAGTATTGGTGGGAAAATTAAATTATTTTATTTTATCATAGACACCGGATTTTAAAAACCGCTGTTAAAATCGGTGTCTATTAACAAAAAAAAAAGGCGCTCATAGACATCGGCTAAAAAAACCGATGTTTATGAGCGAAAATCTGCGCTCATAGACACCGATTTTTGGAAAATCCGGTGTAAAATACTCAAAGACATCGGTTTTTGCTTAAAACCGTTGTTGTTCCACTGATGTCTATGAGGGTTTTTCTTGTAGTGATAATAATCTTTGGAATAGGCCTTGTTAAGGTCTCTGAAGTCGATGCAAACCCTCTACTTGTTTCTGGGCTTGGACACCAGGAGAACATTAGTTAGCCAGCTTGGGAATTGAATCTCATGAATATAACCAGCCTCTAGTAATTTATCTACTTAACCTAGATGATCTTATTATGATCGGCCCCAAAATCTCTCTTTTTATGCTTGACCAGACGAGCATCCAGGTAAACATGGAGTACATGTTCCATGACAGTTGGTGATATACCCGTCACTTCTTTGGGCGTCCATGCAAAAACATCACTGTCACATGCCAAGCACTTAACCATCACAGCTTGAAGCTCAGGAACCAGGTCGGCAGCTATCTGGGTGGTGGCCTCTGGATGACTAGGTTGAATTTGCACATCTTCTTTTTCTCCATAGACTAAGGTAGGGGTG
The DNA here is from genome assembly GCF_018446385.1 of Zingiber officinale. Classification (NCBI taxonomy): domain Eukaryota; kingdom Viridiplantae; phylum Streptophyta; class Magnoliopsida; order Zingiberales; family Zingiberaceae; genus Zingiber; species Zingiber officinale. The sequence goes on along the minus strand of NC_055999.1, from coordinate 99,147,222 downwards.
CTTCCCGAACAATGTTAACCTCCATTCGTTGCATCTTTCGAGCAGAATTGGCTTCAATTTTAATTATATCCGCATAGCATTTGCTTGCTGCTAGTTGATTTCCTTTAACTTCTCTGACTTGATCATCCACGGAAAATTTTACTTTCTAGTAAATAGTTGAGACGACTACCCGGAATTCATTTAGGGTCGGTCGGTCGGCCTAGAATAATGTTTTATACTGAGGGTGTATCTATGACTCTAAAAGTTGATCGGTGCATCCTTATCAGGGGCTCCTCTCCTAATGATATAGCTAGCTTGATTTGGCCTAGCGGCTGAACTTCATTACCCGTGAAACCATAAAGAGGTGTCATCATGGACTAGAGATCGCTGCAGTTGTTCAAATGCTTGCTTGAAAATGATGTTGACCAAATTGCCCATGTCAACAAAAGTCCGATAGATATTGTAATTGGCTATGACGGCCTTGATTACTAGTGCATCATCATGGGGCACCTCGACCCTTCTAAATCTTTAAGCTTGAAGCTAATTTCAGGCCCGGTTACCTACTCTATTCTACATCCAACTGCATGGATCTCCAATCGACGAGTATGAGGTTTTCTTGCTCAGTTGAAGTCTCCATCAATTGGACCCTCGGCTATCATGTCGATATCTCCCCAGGTGGTGTTATTGTGATTTTCATCTAGTCATGTTAGGGGCTCTTGTTGGACTCGAGCAGGAGCCTATGCTTAGTCTGCTGACAGTTGTGATGTCCTTTGGTGTCGCTCGACTTCTTGTTGGTTTCTTCTGGGCAAGCCATTTCACCATTGAAAAGAGTGATGGTTGGGTGATGGGGTGCGTCGGCAGAATCTTTGATTGTTGGTTTGGTGATTTTCCAAATTATAACACTCCCAAGTGTCATGGGTGGTTCACCAGTGGTATGTGCACCACTATCACGGGACTTCTCGAGGGGGTTCGAGATATCTTTCTAGCTCAACTTTGACATACTGCAAGGCCTGGGATCGTGGTTCTTGTTGTTGAAGCTGAGACCCGTCTAAGGTCCTTTATATGGAGGAGTTGGTAATGCTTAGTGCTTGGGAGCTAGAGCCGAAGTAGGTGTGGTGACCTCCTTCCTCCGGGCGGACTGCACCTCTTCAACATTAATAAACTTGGTCGCTCAGTCGAACATATGGTCGAAGTTCCTTGGAGGTCTTTTAATTAAGGAGCAAAAGAAGTCATTATCAGCGAGGCCTTGGAAAAAGGTACTCACCAGAATTTTGGTGGTGGTTGTAGGACATCAATGGTTACTTGATTGAATTTTTTGATATAGGCTCTGAGTGTATCCTTGGGCCCTAGTTTGAGTGAAAAAAAAGTTCAAAGGGGGTCTTGTGGTAACGTCGATGACTGGTGAAATAATGAAGGAAAACCTTGTGAAAATCTTTGAAATAACAAATCGCTTGAACCATCTTTGTGCTGAACTAACAAGTGTAGTGAGAAACACTCAGCACTTTACACCGTCCATATATTAATGAAGGAGGGTGACATTCTCAAATTTGAGGAGGTGATCCTCAGGGTCAGTTGACCCTCCGTACTTCCCTATTGTCAAGGGCTGATAATGTTTTGGCAACTTTTCTTTTATCACCCTCTAAGAGAACGGGGTGCTAATCTGATTGGGAGAGCTACAAGTTTGCTGAAAGATTCTTGGGGTTGTCCTTCTTGGCCCATGTACTCAAGCAGTGTACGGAAAAGCGCTCGATGGAGTGGGATTGGTGAGTGAGGCGCAAGAGACAGATGGGCGGGCGAAACATAAGGAAGGTCCATGCCAGCCACCGGAGGAATGGGTTGATGCTCTGCCGGGCCTCCCTCCCGAGCTCCTCTTTCCCTCTGATGTGTCGTTGTCGACGTGATGAAATTAGGTGGCAGAGTACCATCAGTAGCTATTTTTTGTCGTTGTTGCAATAGTTTTTATGCTCAAACATTAATCAGCATTCCAACTTCTCTTGAGTCAATGTGATGGTGGTGAGTCGTCTAGCTTTTCTAAGCTTCAGATTCAGGCGAAGAAATTTCACAAAGGGCATCAAATATGATTCTATCTGAAAGCTAAAGATATGGTGCGCTAGCAATGGTAGCTTGGTTGTTGATTGGGAGAAGAGTTTTTTACTCTGAAAAGAAGCTTTCTTTCACTCCTGCACACACTCGAATGAGCAAATAAGATGTTAGTACCCAAAAACTAGGGAGGGGGTCCCTGATAAAGACCCTCTTGTTGGTGCAGCGGAGGCCGGCAAGAGGGGGTGAATTGCCTGCAATAAAAATTATACCCTCCTCGGAGCTTTTCAACTCAAAGAGATGCAATAGCTATAAAGTAATAAAGCAGTAAGACTTAACAAAAATGAAAAGGAACTCAGCAGTTAACCTAGTTACAACCAAGAAGGTTGTTAATCCAGGGCAATGAAAAGAGCACACTAGAAAGAACTCCTTTGCTGAAGGCGGAGAAGCCTTTTACACTTAGAGCGCACAGAACTATTGCTTTGGAGAATGAGAGTACAGAGTTGATAAAAATCGTTGTTCTGTAAAGTTGCTCGAGACCCTCTTTATATAGGGGTTCTAGAGCTTATCGGATAACCTGATCTTCGGGATCAGGTTTTGACTCGAGAGGGATCGGTCGACCGATCCCCAGGTTCGGTCGACCGAACCTGCTGTACCTGCCCAGTCTTCTGTCCAGGTGCAGTCTCTGTGGATCGAGCTTAGGTTCGGTCGACCGATCCTTTTGTTCGGTCGACCGATCGGCCAACGGTCTCTAGCTGAGTTGGCCCGATCAAACTGCTCGACTTGGTCTCTGGATAACCTTGGGTTCGGTCGACCGATCAGTAGGTTCGGTCGACCGATCAGATTCACCAACGGTTAGCTTCTGACGTGGCAGTCGACGTGTCTGTTGCGGTTGGCTTCGGTTAATGAAGGGTTCGGTCGACCGATCAATAGGTTCGGTCGACCGAACCGTTGTCAAGTCAACTCCAGTTGACTTGCTCCGGTTCGGCTCCTTGGGTGATTGCGGCCATCCGGAATAGGGCTCACCCGAACCCAGTTCCCGGCCTTCTCCTCGAGCAGGCTTCCTCCCCGGCTTTACGTCCCTCGAACGCCGCGCACGTTCTTCTCGCCCACCAGGTGTACTCTTCCGCAGCTCTCCCGTCCTTCGGACGCACCGAGCCCGTCGACTTCCTTCCCGTGTCGTCCTTCTCGCCAGCTGCGTCTTCCGCTCGACTTCCTGTGCTCCTAAGTTTCTGCACACTCAGACACAGGGATCAGACAAAACGCAGGACCTAACCAACTTGGTTGATCACATCAAAACTACCACGGGGTCCAACACCTCTGACCCTTAAATCAGTACAAATTTCGGGCGGGCAAATGAAAAATAGTAGAGAACATGCGCGCGAAAGTAAGCCTGAGATGTTGGAAAAACCTACCTTGCCAACAGAGAGGACCTCCCTTTATATACCACCTCTCATAACCTCAGTAATCATGAGGTGACGAAGAATGTCGGAGGTTGTCAGGTAATGGAAAGTGTATAATCTAGGTAATGTGCAATAATTATCCAAGGAATCTTTCATTACCTATATGTATACCTCCTTTGTCGTTTATAACTTATACCATCGACAAGACGATTAAAGGAATATGCTATCATACGTGATCGGCTGATGACAAACATGATAATCCTCGAAGAATGTTCCAGAGGAATATTCTCTGACATATGGTTGTTATTCTGACAGGTTATTAGGATTCTCTAATCATGTTGTCTACTGAGTATATCTCAACCAGTTTATAAGGCCAGCTGTATTTATTTCTGTCCTCGCATTAAGCTGTTTGGTTATATACTGAATGATGTTAGTAATCAGTTTAGAAAATAATATAATGCATTGGGCATGCTGAAAATCCGTTCGAGAAGCAATATGATAAACTGTTCATGTTGAAAATCTATTTAGGAAGCAATATGAAGCTAAGTGTCTCGGGCCTGGTCGGCCTTGTATTCAACTGGGCGTGTAATGGGTTGCCCAGAGAAATGGAGCTGAGCTATGTTCTGAGAGGTTCGATCGATACTTTAAACCGATCGTTCGTATAATAATTTGTAGGTAAGGTGAACCTAAGATCTAGTCTAACCAGGTTTATAAAGAGAGTTACCTTACATTTGTGCGTATAGGAGATGGGTATGAAGTCATATCAACCCGTTTGACCCCATTATTGAACGGATACACAGGTGTATGGTCTCACGGAAACTCGTATAGTTGGCCAATAATAGAGTTGACCGAGTGTGTGTAGAGGGATTTATAAGAAACGGGGATATCGACCTTTATACTGACTAGATCTATGGTTGGTCGATTGTGAGGTCGGTCAGACATCCCTTAAATTGAGTCAGTTGTTAAATGACCGAACATGCTACCTTCTCAGTTCAAGAGTGAAGCACTAAACTCCCTATGTTCGACTGGCTTACGGGTCAGTCGACCCTCTTCCAAACGGCCTATAATTTGATCGGGTTGGCACTGAGAGTCTTAACGTTGGGCGAATAATAAAGCCAGATGGGGAATGCCCTCTTCCCTTGATTTTGAACATCACGTTATCTTGACTTTGACCTCCATATTATCCCCTGAATATACTCGTTACATCCCATATCATTAAGATTTATCATTCCTAATTTATCCGATAGGTAAATCATGGAAACACCTCATTACAAGTAAATTTGATAGATTAATTGGATCAATAAAGATTTAAATATATGTAATAAAAAGATAATTCGTTCATCCAAAGCCTCCATTAACTTGTCGATAGACTAACACAAAAGATTTGGATATATGGAACAGAGAGTTTATGTTTGAACTTGTCCAAAATATATTAATAAAAGAATAAAAATGTAAAGTATATAAAATAAAATAAAATAAAAAATCTAAAAATAAAAAAAGATAAATCCATCACGGTACAACGTGTCGAGTTCACAAAGCATAAGTGCCCTCATGCTATCTGGCCTTGAACAGCGGATCTGACTTTCAGCATCCCCTCCAAACGGAAACCCTAATTTTGCTCCAGGGCTTATGGCAATCCCGTGATAAATAGCCCTCGGCCGTGACATTGTTTAATCCCGTCTATTTCCTACTCTCTCCAACCTTACACCATATCGCGAAACCCTAACGCTAAACATATCCTCTTATTCTCCGCCAGAGGTCCGTCGGGAACTGATCCCATCTCCTCCCTGGGCGCCGGAGTCTCCGGGAGCAGAGAGATGTCGCTGGACGGGGTCGTCGATCGAAGGGAGGGCTCTCCAGTGGGCAATGGGAACGGGACGGCCAGGCCGACGTACGGAGACCGGCGCCTGAGGCTGAATCCCAACACGGAGCACAGGCCGGAACGGTACGATGATGTTGGGTCAGAATTGGTCCCGGCAATTTTCAGCTCCTTGGAGCGGCACCTCCCTCCGATCATGCTCGAGGTGCCGCGGGATGCCAAGTTGCAGTTAATGAAGGATATCCTTGCGCGTTACTTGCCCGAGGGGGAATGCAGCAGGGTAAGTTCTTCGCTAATGTGTTTTCGTAAAAATGTTCAACTATTTCCTGATATAGCATAAATACCTTCGCATACTTTGCTGTAGGAAATATTTAGTAACCCGGTGCTTTGTTGGCCTGTTGCCATTTAAATGAAATATCATGGTTTTCTAGGTGGGTACTCTTCCTAACTTGTTGGTTATCCTTCCCATGGCGAGATCATGCTTTGTGTAGGAAACATGTAGTCACCTGGTGCTTTTCTGCCATTCGTATGAAAGAGCTATACTTTCGTAGAAAATAAGGTGGGGTGGTTTGACCTATGTTAATTGGACTCAATCTGAAATAGGTGTGGATCAAAGAATCTGCCATGATTATTTCTAAAAATTTTAATTGTGAGTGCTTACTTTCTGTATCAATATTATAAACTCCTTGCTAACTTGTGTTTTTGCAGCTTCTTTGATTAATTTCCACCATTTCAAGTTGAACATGTCTTCTTAGTCCTTCACTTTCTTATTAATTTTAGTCTGCTCCCCATTAACTTAGTGGTCATTTAGTTGTTTTAATCTTGAGTGCTTACTTACTATACCAGGTTCAGAAGCATAAAGCATACAGGCAGAAATTGATTTCAGCTTATCAGGTTTGCCATTTGCTCATGCTAATTTCTTTAGTACTTACTGGTTGCTAAATTATAACCCTTTTGCTTGTTTATCTGCAATAATTTCTGATTCAGCTATTGAATATTAATGATTTGAAAATGGCAATCTCTTTAAAAGTTAAGACAGTTTTTCTGTGATTTACTTGCATGATTCTGAAAATGTGTTTCTTATATTATTGCTATAATTTCTTGAACTTTCGTTTCAGATTACTTTCTGGAGGAACTCCATGAGTGGTGTTTATGCTCAACATTATCTATTTTCTGAAGATATTTACCAATTTTTTTAGAGAAATTATGTCCCTAGTAATATTTGTGTTTTTTTTCCAATTTCACTGTAGTGTGGTGCATCATACTCACTCATATTTGGAGCGTTTGGTGGATGAGCAAAGTCATTCCTATGTGTGTGTGTGCGCATATGCACACATGCATATCTTTGCTTTAAGAAGCAACATCTAGCAAATATTAGTATCTTGAATATTTTGAGGATTGGTCTCTTCATTCGTAATTCTATTTCACACTTGTTTTCCACATCAAAAATTTAAGTTATTGAACATTTAGACTGCCAACCATTATCTGCAGATGATGATGAGATTCATTCTCATCTGTTGTGATTCTCAACTTGCTTGATCTTCATGAATTTTTCCTTCTTGATTCTTAGATAGTGAAGTCGCCTCCTCCCTTGAAAGGAGGTCTGTGAACTTGTGTGTATTTAGGGACACTGTTATTATTCTGCAAAATATTTAGGCAGGTTTGGTTACTACTTACTAGTAGTTTCCTTGCATTTTATATAACAATTTTGTCTTATGTTCTGCACAGTTGAGATTGTGTTTAGTTGAGCTATATGATTGATGCTGTTAAGATGAATGTCACACTACTTATTTTGCTTTCATCACTTAATAATTAACTATTCCATTTTATGCATGGATAAATTGGTGTTTGTGTGATTGGTTTCCTGCCTTCAATTGTTTTGATATCATGTAACCTTTTTACTTCTTTCCTGCTTGAGCAGCCTTTACATAAAGAACTATACAATCTGCAACCATCAACGTTTTTTATGCCATCATTTCTTAAGGCAATCAATGATAACACAGAGGAGAGCTTCAGAAATATACTGTCAGAACCTTCTCCTGGAATTTATATATTTTCTATGCTGCAGCCAAGTTTATGTGAAATGTTATTAGATGAGGTATTACCAACTCATCTGTAAAATTACACAATTACTGTTTTTTAGGCATGACCTTTTATTAATTGGATTACTTCTTAGGTGGAAAATTTTGAAAAGTGGGTTAATTCAGTCAAGTTCAAAATAATGCGACCAAATGCAATGAACAAGTATGGTGCTGTGCTTGATGACTTTGGCATGGAAACAATGCTTAACAAGCTTATGGATGACTTCATCTCTCCAGTTGCTAGAGGTGATAAGCATGTCTTCGTTGTCTGATATATATACACGTTTGTTTCATCAATATCTCTTAGAACCTATTCCCATGGTTGCAGTATTTTATCCTGAGGTTGGTGGGTCAACTCTGGATTCACATCATGGTTTTGTGGTTGAGTATGGCAAGGACAAGGATATCGAACTAGGTAACTACATGATAGCATCTTCTTTAATTATAATGAAATGACATGAGTTGAACATAGAGCCATTTGCTTTTGCCCCATATTAAGTTTGACTTGATCACCATTTGCGCAAAAGCTTTAATTATTAAGCAAAAACAGTTATTTGGTAAATACATATAATTATGATTGTGGACCATGTTAGCACAAAGAAAATGACATGTTTCACTAGTTACTAAGCATGTAATACGGCTTTTGTGTTAATCTATGTTTGGCTAAATTGACTCTACAATAGGCGAGAAGGTAAAATAGAACAAAGGTAAAGGCAAGAGAGAGAGTGCTCAATATGGAAGTTCACAATAAAGGGCCAAAGACAGGATGCACCCACAGACTTTTTATGAGGCCTTTTATTTAGCAAGGGAGGAAGTTCAATACAACTTTGGAGATCAGCCATGGAGGCAGTTAGTGGTGAAGCTCAGTAATCAGTGTTTATGTAAAGGAGAAAAAGCACAGGAAGCTTGAGAATCTGTGATCAGACATGTTTTAGTTAATGGGCATATTATATACCTATATTATGTGTTGGCTCATCTTGTTTATGCTTGTATAACAATTTAATTCAACTCAATTTTAACTTTGGTTTAACCCAAATTGAGCTTGAGCTTCTACGATGAATTTAATTTCACCCAGTGATTTAATTTAGCTTCAATTTGAGCTAATTAATTTTCAGAATTAATCTTAAATCCACAATTAGAGCTGAAACTAGGTTGCCTTACTTAACATTAAGGGAATAACTAAATTCAACTTTATTTTGACTTTGGTTTGACCCAAACCAAGTCTATACATCAAGTAATTCAATTTTCACCCATTAGAGATCTAATTAGTCCTCAATTGGAGCCAAATAATTTATGAACTAATCTTAAAGTTTTTGGACAGTCTGTGTTGTAGTTTGATTTCTATTTAAAGTGACCAAACTGATGCAATTCATTTATACTCATTAAATCATTTGTGTTTTTCTAATGCAGGTTTCCATGTGGATGATGCGGAAGTCACTTTAAATGTATGCCTGGGAAAAGATTTTTCTGGGGGTAATTTGTTTTTCCAGGGAGTTCGATGTGACAAGCATGTGAACACAGAGACACAACCAGAGGTTTGTATTCTCATGTTATCTTGCATATTCCTGTTCTTGAAGCTTCTGTAATCTGTAGCATTTGACAATTCTATGCTGGCATGGAATTTGAAGCATATATGAAGTCTTTGGTTGGTATAACTTACCCATTTTCACGCATTCATTTGCTGGTAGTCTTGAAAATGATCGTGAAAGATCAAAGGCAAGGTTCCATTCCGATCCACAATGCCAAGAGCTCCTTTCCTACCCAGAGGCTCTCTTTTTTTATTGTACTCCTTTAAGAAAGGTTATAATTTGCTTGTGCCATAGGATCATACTCCTTTAAGAAAGATTGTAGTGATTGTACTGAGTAATGATGGATGCAGTTCAATAGAACTGTTCTTGGTATCATGAGAATTCATGATATGTGTTTTAATTTGAAAGTTTTCTGGACTCCACTTGGGGTATTTAATAGAAGAATGAAACAGGCATGCAATGACCACCATAGCTGTTGCTTCTGCTGGTGGTGTCTCCTCTGTTTGGTTATAGCCAGGATGGAATAGTAAAGACACATTGCAGTGCTAGTTTATTCATTGGCCATTATTGAGATAGGACCAATATTTTGAACCTTTTTGAAGTAAAGTATTTTAAAAGCATAGAAACTCTTTCTTTCATCAAACTGTTACAGGAGTAGGTTGAAGTCATTGGTGCCTTATTATGGTTCATTTTACAAATAGAATAGCTGCTACAAGTAGTTTGTTTGCTGTTTTCATTATTAAAACTGTCTAGGCATGTTGCTGAAACCCTCATCAATTTTTACTGTAGGAGTTCTTTGATTATTCTCACGTCCCTGGCCAAGCTGTACTCCATCGTGGCCGTCATCGACACGGAGCTCGTCCGACAAATTCTGGACATAGAATCAACATGCTTTTATGGTGCAGAAGGTATATTTTCCTCTGTTTTTTTTTTCTTCTGAAGTGCATGCCATTTGGTAAAAGCCTCTCCAATAGCATTATCAACAGCTGTTTGTAAATCTGAGGCACTGAAACTATTCAGGATAATTTTTACCAAGGAACTAGTGTTGAAACTTGTGGTAATCCATCTGATATTTGTGATTTCATGGATATATAATTCTGCACACACTGTGCGTTTATCATTATGTTCACTATTTTACTCGCAATTACTACATTCTTTATCTGTCAACGCTTTGATAATGGTTGAGAATGGATAAAGTACCTAATCATGAAAACTCCATCATGTAGAAGGAAGATGTCATTAGACTTGAGATTGATTAGAGCATTTCTTGTCATCATCCACAGTTGATTTAAAATGTGGTTGTAGAAGCATTCCCACCCACTACCTTTAGTGCCTGTTTATTTGGACAAGAATGGGAGGAAAGACATAAGAGGGGGATAAAGTTATAATGTAATTGTGGACGGGGAACAAAAAAAATCATTAATTCAAATGTTAGTCATTTAACGCTCTTTTTTGTTCCATTGTTCTTTTTAACTTTGTAATAGTAATCTCTGATTGTCCTGCAGTTCAATCTTTAGAGAGAGGAGGAAATTTCAGAAGGATTTCTCTAGTTGGTGCGGCCAGTGCCAGCTTGCGAAGAAAGAAAGGCAGCATCAGTGGGTCACCACTACCAAGCTGGTACAATCACATTTTAGAAATATATTGAATTTATTTTTCTGGAAATTGGTTGAGCTAGCTTTTATTCCTGCTTGTTCTTGTGTAGTAACTATGGTGATTGGTTATTTGACAGGCATTTCTTAGAGGTTGTGGAGGAGGCAAGATTTGAGTTGCTTTCATATGTACTGTGTTATGGGTGTGGCTGTAAATTAACTCGCCTATCACCCAGATGGATTCTTTACCTATATCAATGGCTTGGATTTCACTAGCTCCAGCTTTAAGTTGAATTTGGGAAGGAACCTGCAACCTGTAAAAATTTCCTTCTTCCTTTGATTTCACCTGTCAATTGGCCTCTCTCAAGTTTTAACTCTTTGTCAATTGTGTTGTAGGTTGATTTAAGATTGTAATTCTTTAGAACTAAAAAATTTTAAAAAAAAACAAGTTGAGGTTTTAGTTGAAATTGAAATTGAGTTTGATCGGAGACCATGTTAATTGACCTGGTCGTGGCCCGAGATTAGATTTGTTAATAAACAATACCAGATATTATTTGCCCTGGAGAAAGAAACAGCTAGAAGAGATGAGGAAGAATCACAAACATTACCCGATATTTGTCATCCATTACATCACCCTCTTTCTTCCTCCTTCCGATCCCTATCGGCAAAACCCACGCCGCAACTTCCCCCCTCGCTTTTGCTCACTCCCAAGCCCTCGAGAGCAGGACGACGACGCTTCAGATTTATGTCTGCAACTGCTGCCGTCGCTTCATCACGCCGTCGTTCTCAGCATCTCCGCACCTGCACCCTCTCCTCCTCCTCGGTTCCTGTTCTCAAATTCATGGTATCAGGCACAGACTCGATGCGGTAAGTGTAGTAGATCTTTTCTGCCTTTTTGATTTGCCTCATCTGTCAATCTGTTGATTTTGAGATCTTTGTTCCAGAACTGGTTTTGAAGCGGAGAGTTTTGGGTTTCCTCATGTCGATACGTGTCTCTTCATCTTCTTGCTCTTGTTTCGAGGGGGAACCCTTCCTTGACGTGCGCGGATTGCTCTACTTTCCTTGTTTTTGATCTGTTGTTTCTTTTTGACGGCTTTGTTTCCGGGATTTGTGGAGTTGGGCAGGAGATTGAGATGGTTGGGCAGCGGATTCAACGGATCTGGAGCCGGTACAGGATGCGCCGGAAGAGGAAGATGAAGAGGTTAGATAGTTTGGGCTCGAGTAGAGATCTGAAGCCGCCGATGGTGGTGGTGAAGGAGAAGAAGGCAAGAAAGTTGGATGGATTGGCGGTGGTCAGATCGAGCCCGGTGAAGAAGATCCGAGTTTTGTTCGCGGACCCTGACGCTACTGACAGCGACGACGAGGGTTCGACGATGATGAACAAGCGAGTGGTCCGCGAAATTGTAGTGGACCAGAGGACTAAAACCTTAAAACCCCTAGAGGATCCGGTGAAGAAGAGGAAGCAGGCGGCGGCTGTTCCTTCTGCGTCCTCCTGCAAGCACAAGGGCGTCCGCCAGCGGCGGTGGGGGAAGTGGGCGGCGGAGATCCGCGACCCGATCCGCCGCGCCCGACTCTGGCTCGGCACCTTCGCCACCTCCGAGGAGGCTGCGGCCGCTTACCGAGCCGCAGCGGCCAGGCTCGACGAGGAGAAGCGCCTCCGGCAGTCCAAGCCCCGCCTGGCAACCGAGGACTCCGCTGTGTCATTCCACATCTCCGACCGGTCGCCATCGTCGGTTCTAGCTCCGGCTGAGAAGTGCACCACACTGGAAGCGGAGGAAGAGAGGTACATCGATGAGCTCTTCGCAGGTGCGGACCTCGTCGGGCTCGACGCCGTCGACGCGCCGTTCCTCGTCGGCGAGCTTGGCGACGACTTCATCGGCTTCGATGATCTTCCTCTTTGGGAGTCACAATTGGACGGCGGAGATTTTTTCCTCGATCTCTAATCCCCATCCATTTTTGCTAGAGGAAAAAAAAACTATATTAATCCTAAATACATATCGAGAGATTATTTGTTACTCAAATTAAAGAGGCACTGAGAAAGGTCAAAAAGCTATATTATAACACGTGACCAGCGCGTGTGTTGGAGTTTGTAGTGCTGCTTTTAAGTCTCCGCGTGCTGTGCCTCACTCGTGCCACCACCTGGCGACTCGGTTAGGTAGCGGCGTGGTGGGAATACGCGACTCGGTCAATTAAATAGATAAACGCGATTTGTTAATTGAAGAAGTTAGCGGTTAATCAATATTATAATCGTGTTGCGGTCTGCTTTGGTTTGTGGTTGCGTGAATCAAAATTTATTTGATTTTTTAGTATGACAATACAAAGCTTGTCTGGCTTGGCTTATGACATATCTTTTGTTGGTGAATTCCACCACGAACGGAAGGGATTCTTCCATTTTTATTATACTTTTTGATCCATGATTGTTCGGTTTGGTATTGACAGCTCTACCTTTTCCTCTCTCCAAAACTGTAATGTGCTTTAACAAATTTTAGAAGCTTGATAACTGTTGAGGAAATCATTAAAATCTGGATTTCAGATGTCAAGAAATTGATTTGTTTATTTTGAAATTGGCTTGTTTTTGCTAAACTGCATTAAAAAATATTATAAAAATATCCAAAATGAGGGATGAAGATCTGACCAATTCTACAGTTCGTGGCCGTTAGAAGGCTGAGGACTTCAACTGTGTGCCTACCTTTCGTGTCATGATGAACAGGTGGGTTCCTAGTAGTGAAGGTGTCATGGATTTGACTGAGCTACTTGAGTGAATCAGTGCAATGGGCAGCGGTGATTAGCTACAAACATGGTTGAGGTGAGGTTTTCTTGATTGCTATTCTTTTTAATCATATTATCAATAATTATTATTCATCCTTTTGCGAGGTAAATTGTGTGATTTGTGTACTTTGTAAAGGTATCATGATTTTTGAAGATGTCATTGATGCCCATATTGCCAGTGTTTGTTGTTTTGCGGTATCAAATTCGCTGTTTACTTCATCTGATTGTTGTGCTTTCGCTTGATGGGTGGTTCTATTGAAGTCATGTGGATTGTCATTTTGTTGCTTTGGCCGTTTGATTGACTAGTTGGCGTGGACTTTGCACTAACTTTTTACGGTTGTGCCTTGTGAACTTTTTGGCTCTCTTTTCATCTGAAATGAGAGAACCATGAGCCTTTTTTTATCTCTCCCTAGTGTTAAGACCTCATCCTCAGGGTTTTGCTTAGTCACAACAATGTTCTTCAACATCTCCCCTTCGGATGCCTCCGATGCTTTGGGAAGGCATGGAGAAGTAGGGAGATTGTTGTTTGTAAATCCAATAAGAATTCGGATCCAAATCAACTAGGTGAACTGACTTAGTTTCGCACTGAGTGTGGGCTTTAACTTGGTCCTAATTGGTATAGAGAATCAAACTTAGAGATTGAGTCCAATCGTGTGTTGGATTGAATCTGAGTTAGGAATGGACATATACATCGACACTAGAAGATGTAAACAATGTGTCCAGGGTGAACTTTGTCACTTACCTTAGTGAGTCTGCATCAGCACTAGAAGATGTAAAACAATGCCACAATGAGAGGTTTGGACTTTATAATCACGATACCTTGTTGCCAGTTGACTCTCACTCAATTCATATATTAAATTCAAAAAATAGCTCATGTTTAACCTGTTAAAAAAAGGATGACATATATAATACAGAGGTAAATGTTCAATCATGACTGCATCTTTATTGAAAGCATGTCATCTGAGCAATAATTCTTATTTTCTTTTAGATTTGATTTAGTTGAAATTGTGGAGAATTATTTTTAGATTAAAAAAGTATTCAAAGGTTGGTTAGACTTTATTTGAAGGTTAGTTAAATTTATGTTTGACATGTCCAAATAAATTCAACGAACTTGATAAATTATCAGATTAGATCAGTCGAATCTTACAATGGCTAGTTTAGATCTGTCCAACCTAAGTATTATATAGGCAGTGTTCAATGTGTTTATAGTTCAACTATTGCAGTCGAAGACTTTCTATTGCAATCGAAGATTCACCTCTACCATTGCCATGCGTTTTGTAGTGCACCTACGTAGAGTAGGACAGGTTAAGTTGTAGTGTCTTCTTTTGATATTATATTAACTAAAGTTAATAATGATTTGCTTAGGTTTTGCTGTATGAACTTTTATTTTTATTTTTATTTACAATGGATGCGATGTGGATGTCGGTCAAGCGAATAGCAAGCGTGACACGAGTCAGAAAGTTTGTCATCCACATCTGCTCAAAGAAACAACTCAAGTAGCAGATGGGCCTCTGCTCCCCATTCAAGACATGACACAGAAACATGCAAGAAAGAGATAGAAAGGTGAGGAAAAAGCATCATGAAAATGGATCCTAAATTGGTTTAGTTCTTTCAAGCAGCCCACTTCCCAACAAATCAGTTGTACTTAAAGCTGAGAAACTAGCAAAGAGGTTTTGTGTTACCTAGTGCTCTGCACTCTCGCACCTTTTGCCTGCATGCTCTACTCCTTGTTTTGGCTTCTCATGTAGATCTCTCTCTCTCTCTCAGCACCATATATTGCCACACTCTGCACTCTGCACTCTGCACTGCCCTCCCCTTTTTCTCTCTCACATGGTTGCTGGAGCCCAGCCTTTGCATCTCTTTCATAGCTCCTTGTGGTGCCCAGTCCCAAGTGACCCTTCTCAGGATGGTTATACTTTACCAACGCTTCTTTTCCTGTGAAACTTGTTGACCATGGAAAGGGCTTTCATTTCTTTCTGTAAACACATTTTCAAAAGTTCACTCCCCTCAATCATGTTTGTCTCTCCATGAACAAGACATGTGTTGCCATGCATTTTAAACCGCACCCATGCGCTAATGACTATTTTATATGAATAGTTTCTCTATTGCTTTATGCTATTGCCATCAAAATGCATTATCCTTCAAGACTAATTACTTGCAGTTCACTGCTTTTCTTTTCTGCAAACTAATCCTTTATTCTGTTGTTCTCAGGATTCATTATCTTATCCACTAAGGTAAATTATCCTTCGTTAAAGTGAGCCAGATTAGGGTGATGCAACTGCCTTCCTCCTCCTGCCATCATAACCTTGTACCAAAAGCATGCGAGGAAGTCTGCCAGTAAACCCAAGTTGGACTCCAACCCTGTCATAAACAATCAATTCAAAACTCATCCCTAACAGGTATGCACCAAGACAGACTTCAAAGCTAAAACCCCACATCAATTAAGCATAGTGGCAAGCGTTAATACAGACGGATGAGTAAGACAGGATGGCAATGCATTAATAGCTGCATGAAGTAAATATTCTGCACTGGCATCGAGTGTCAAACACAGTCCCCACACTGAAGTCATTCGGACCTACTTTTTTTTCCCTTCCCCCTAGCAGAAAACAAAAGCCAAGTGACGAGAAACAGTGCACACTTCATCACATTCCCCTACAGCAATAATGACATTACATTACCACACAACCGCTGCTGCATTCATCGCTGAGAGGATGATGATCGCCATGGCCTACTCCTCCCCCGGTCTCTGGATGATGGTTATAGTACAGACTTTGGTAGTAAGGACATGGGTAGTAGTAGCCGGTGTAGGGGGGTATATGTGGAGACTTATTGTACATCACTTGGGGTTGCATGAACCTGCTCTCGTTCATCAGCATGCTGCTGTTGTTGATGTTGGCCATGGGGTTGTTCATCCCCCTCGAGTTCGTCATCATGGAGGATGGCTGGTTTTGATACCCCTGGCCCTGCAAGTTCACCATCAGAGGTGCTTGGTGATTTCCAGTAGTTGGGAAAGCTGTGGAAAAGTTTGCACCCAGCTGGTGCTGAGCCTGGAGACCATGTCCTTGCAGAGCTGCTAGGCCCATGAGGCCATTATTAGCCATTCTGTTGTTTGGTTGTGCAGCATTTAATCCCTTTGCCTGTGGCATATTTGAGTACTGCGATCCAGTAGGTCGATTGGGATAAGTTTCCCCAGGCCTTTTGTTACCATTCCCACCAGTGTGCAGAGTTTTCTTGGCACCCGCAGCATTATTGGGCAGCTTCAGCTTCTTCAATAGATCAAGGCCCAGATTCTCATCATCTTCATCCTCATCGTCAAAGTCGTCCCTTTCCAAGTCTTCATTGTCTGAACTGAAGGAGTCAGCCGTGCTGTGCTGGTGCTTGAAGGCCTTGAGGCCTTGGATGAGGGCTTGGTCGCTTTGGCCTTTGTTCCAGTTGTTGTTCTTCTTCTTCCCATCCTTGGCTTGATGTTGCTGCAGGTGCTGCTGGTGCTGTGGGTGGCTGGGCCTGTTGCTTTGGCTGGTGGACTTGTGAGGCCAGAGCTCTGCATGCTTCCCTGACCTGGCCAGCTTCTTGATCAGGGTGCCGGAGTCCACATCCCCTGCGACCGTGACCTTTTGCTGCTCTGCGTCTATGATGACAGTGTATATTCCTGATCGAGGAGGAAAAATGAGGTGAGAAAGCTCAATTTGATTTTAGCAGATCTACGCGTTTCAGGAGATGAAATCCCAAGCAGACAGTCAAAGGATAAATCAAAACACAAGCCTATTGATCAAAAGCTGAGCAGTATATTCTTGATGGTAAACTATTATTCAATACACCTCTCTTTGAAAAGAAAAAACTTGAAGCGTGATAAGCCAGAACTGTGGATTTTCCAACAAAGTTAGTGGAGATGAGCTACCAATGCAAAGATCCAGCAAAGGGAAATTGGGAAAAGAAAAAAAGAAAAAAAAAAAAAAAAAAGAACCAAGCAAGACAACTTGTTTAAAGAAGAATAAACTCTTGATCATTGAAGAAAACAGAGGGGAAAATCAACCTTCAATTTTCTGAAGTAGCTTCTTGACCTCTTGCTTGCATCCATCACAATGTATGTGCACTTTGAGGACCACAGTCTGCAACAAGGCGAGCCCAGCCAAAAGGAAACTCTCAGTTGCCTTCAAAACTTGGCTTGCACAATAATATTTTTCAAGAAAAACAAAAAAGAAAAGAAGAGAAAAGAAAAGAGGGAAAGGAAATGGGGATGCCTGGATTTTGAAGAGCTTAAAGTCTTCAGCTTTGCTCATGGCTCGTCTCACTGCTTTCTTCTTTCCTCTCTTCTCCTGCAAAATTAATTTTGTCTTCTGCTCTGCTGCATCCTTCTTCCTCTCGGTTATATAGTGAGAGTGAGGAGGAAGCTCGGCTGCCTCAACATTCTGGCAGTGAAAAGCCATCCAACGGCCAAAACAAAAGTTACCAGCAGGAAAGAGAAGAAGACATGATGTGATTTAACGTCTATCATTATAATAATTCAAGAACAAATGTATTTTTGTTAGCCTTTCTTTTCACTATTCTATCAAAATTCTAAGATATGAATAAGTCAGATCTATATAAATTTCTGTGAAATTTCTTTTCACTATTTCTTTTTTTTTATTTTTTTATTTTTTTATTTTTTTATTTTTTGTTGTATCTAGGCCTGATATCTCCCACATATCATGTCCACATTAGGCCTGATATGAAGAGATATCAGGCCCAACGTGGGCATGATATCTCTTCATATCAGGCCTAAACAAAAAAAAAAGGAAAAAAAGAAGAAGAGAGATTTAGGGTTTTTCAAAACCTCTGGTTCACCACTAGGAGTGTCAAAAATAATAATGGACACCATATTTTCACTCCTTGTAATTTTAGAAATTCATAGAAACTGAAATGGGTGCAATCGGAGCTTTCTAGATCGATCAGTGAGTTTCGGTCAAAATTCACTTATGGACTTAGAGAGCTCCGATTCCACCCATTTCAGTTTCTATGGATTTCTACAATTGCAAGGATTTCAAATATGGTGTTCATTATTTATTTTAGCTTTTTATAGATGTTAACAAGCAAAATTAAAGAATCGGCAAAAAAACCCACATTGTGCCTGATATGGACTCAAATCAGGCCCAACGTGGGTCTGATATGGACTGATATGACGTGGGCTTTTATGCCGATTCTTTGATTTTGCTTGTTAACATCTATAAAAAGCCAAAATAAATAATGTACATCATATTTGAACTCCTTGTAATTTTAGAAATCCATAGAAACTGAAATGAGTGCAATCGGAGCTCTCTAGGTCCATCAGTGGGTTTTGACCGAAACCCACCGATTGCACCCATTTCAGTTCCTGTGGATTTCTAAAATTGCAAGGAGTCTAAATATGGTGTCCATTATTTATTTTGGCTTCTTCAAATGTATTAAAATGTGATTAAAGATTGACTAATGTTATTCATATATTCTGCCGACTGAGGAGAGAGAGAAGTGAGAGAAATATAATGAAGAAAAGAAAAACAATAGAAAAAGTCAAATTATCAGGAGGGTAAAATATGAAATAGTTTTAAAAAAGTACGCTCTTTGGTAAATAACAAAGTAATATACGTCTTTTGATAAATTCAGATTTTCAAATGCGCCCTTTGGTAAATTGCCGAATTAAATTTATCTATCCGTTTAAAGTATCTTCATTTCAAACAATATTATGTTAAGTAAATTGTTTTTTTTTTCTTTTGAAGAATTTAGTGCATTCTGTAATTAGTAGAATTATTTTTTCGAATAATTATTTTAATCTAAGGCAGAAGACCTTGACCTTTGGATAAAAATAGAAAAGGTTAAGAACAGATGTGGCTATGAGAGTGAAAGAAAATAAAAAGAGATGGCCCAGTCCTCCCTTGTTTTTTGGCAGAGGGTTTGTCCTCTTTGCTAGGAACTGTTTACTAGAGGGGCAAGTAAAGGGAAGGGAGGATGGAAGTGAAAGGAAGGCCAGAAAGGGACATAATATTTTTAGTTTTACATGGAAAAAAACAGGAGAGAGAAAGGTCTTCAAAACAATGAAACAACAAATGGGCACATAAAGGCAGTGCTCTTTACTTAATATATATATATATATATATATATATATAGAGTTTTGATCTCCTGCGCGCTCGCACAGTGCGCGACTGTGCGCGCGCGCAGGAGATCGGTCAATTTTTTTTTATTTTTTTAATTTTTTTAATATTTTAAATTTAAAAAATTAATTAAAAAATTTAACATTTCCTTATATAAATTTTTAATACCTTAATATATCCCCTTAACATATTACAATACTCAATAAAAGCTTAAATAAAAGCTATTTTAATTTTTTTTTAAAACCAAACACTATAACCTAATTGAAAAGCCTAAACCCCAAAGGTAAAATCTAAAAAAAAAAATAACTTTAACACTATACCCAAAGCCTGAACCCTAAAAATAAAATTTTTAAAAAATTTTTTAATTATTTTTTTTAATTCAAAAATTAAAAAAAAAAATAAAAAACAAATTAAAATCACTGATATCCTGCGCGCGCGCACAGTCGCGCACTGTGCGGCGCGCAGGATATCAAAACCGTATATATATATATATATATATATATATATATATATATATATATATATATATATACACACGCAAGTGTATCACCATTCTTTTTCATTAAGAATAAATTTAAATAGAATTTGTGAGAGAAGTAGAATTAAGGAGCTTTTGTGGTCAAATTATCCATCTCAAGAGAGTAAAAAAAGTTTCATTTTATTATTGAATCTCCAGAGGGCATTTGATTTATCTTTGTATGGCCCGGGGTAAGATATTGTGGTGACAAATAGCAAGATTACGGTTCGAATCCTGCTCAGAAACTATTTACTGGGATATTATAAACAGTGAATGTTTGATATTACTTTCTGGATTTATTATGATAACTGATGAAAATTATTTATAGGACCGAATTAATTATCTTCTAAATAAGTCTATTCAAATAATTAAATTTCTTTATTATAAAAAAATTGAAAGACAGATTATATATAGAATAAACTTTTGCCTTTGTCTCTTTGCTACAAAAGAGACGTTTCATAAGTTGTTTATTTAAATTAAAAATCTATTTATTATGATATTTGCATTGCCGGGTAGTTAATTAACTCGGCACTCCGGAACACGAGGCTTCCATGGGTTCGCCTTTTGAGGACCATCACGTTTTCTTTACCACTTTCAAGTCGAAAAATATTATTATTATTATTATTAATAAAGGTTGGGATTTTTTTTTAATTGATTCAGATAAAGACTATCGATCATTAAGTTTGTTGAAAGGAATAAACTAATAAGCCAGTTAGTGATCTTATTGGATTGATGTTTAATTCCTTCTTCAATATCGACTTGAAAATAAGGTTTTTATTTTTTTTAAAAATACAAATGTATAGAAAAAATCCCAAGATAATTTAGAGAGGGGTAATGCTAAATGGCCAGAATCTGGCCAGCTAGAATCAATACATGCAAGTGTACACATGGGTATTTTGGTAATATCATCTGTGTACATTAATTACATGCATGTACATGCATACATTCTAATTGGAGCATACAAAATTCTAGCTGGCCAGATTCTGGCCAACAAAAATTATCCTTTAGAGAGGGCATCTTTATTGAATAAAGAATGAGCATGTTGCTTCGCTTTGTTCAATAAAATCTCGACTCCCTTGATTTTGTCACTTACTGTGTATTTCATTACTTCTTGAGCTGTCATGCATTTAATTCCATTCTCATTTTCATTCCCATTCTTCGAACACAATCAAACAAAACAAAACAAAATATCCTCCTCTATCTTTTCAAATCCTGTCTGATGTCGTCCGGGTCGTCATCCTATTACAACCAGGTTCACTTGGTCGATGCCACTCACGACAATGGAGGCCCATCAGGCCCTAGCTTCCCCCATCCTAGCAGCTGCAGAGTCGCTCTTTGGGAAAGCAACGTCGGACTAATGGCTAGATCAAACTATTCAACATTTTTTTATTTGCAAATGCAAAACTCTTTGCAACTACAGTTATTTAAATAAATACAATAGCATCGGATAATAAGTAAACAAGGTATTCCTAAACACTTCCTATCCCTTTCCTCTGTACATTGATAATTTCATGCATCTCTTCCAAACTTTTCCTATTCCTAAAAGCATTACAAAGGCGAGAAGAAAAAAAAAAGCATCTTTTCCAGCCAAAATGAACATTAGATGGAATGATGTGATTTGCATCCTAAGGATCATACTTCTTTAAAAGAACGAAGTTGGTGTAAATACTTCTTTTTCTTCTGCTTGGCTCTCCAGAAGCAAGCCAAGGCTCCAAATGTGCAACTGGCGAGAGCAATGGCCAGTGCAGCCCCGATGGGTACTGCGACTGCATTGTTTGAGGCTGCAGTGTCATTCGACTCGTCACCATCCTTGTTTTGACTCAGAGTTGTGTCTTTGTAAGATGAAACGAGCATCCTCCCGTAATAGTGCACCAGAAATTTATACACCTCATCCTCGTTCCAGATTATTTGCTTGTTGCTGCTATTTTTCACGCTTGAAGAAGTGTAACATGATGGACAAAGCTGATTTGGCGGCCATATTATTTTGGGAAATCTTGGGTCTGTCACGAGTCGCTCGTTGACTTCGTTATGTGCTTTCCATAGCCAAATGCTCAAGTCGCGAGTGGTGTTGAAGGGTGCTGAAACACTGCAAACTGTCCCATGTCAGACATTGTTAAGATAGATGTGAAGAAAAAACATGTGAATGTTCAAGTACCGTGAAGCCATTTCGGAAAAATGCCTACGGCAATCATCGCAAACAAAGAAGTTTTGGATGAAGTCACGTATTGCAGTAAAAACCAATTGGCTTTCGCCATCTGCAACTCGAACAGACAGGGAGTGGAATAAAACCCATAGGCCACAACTGTTACGACATGATTAAAAATGTTAGTAAAAAAAACTCACTGCCTTGTTTTGTTTGATCTATCTGAAAGACGATTATAACCTAAAAATCTTTTGGGCAACCATGGAAATTCTCACTGCTGATAATGAACTAATAAAGATAAGATCATGTTATTAGTTATGGGTATGGGTAGATGCACACACGGCTGATAATGAAATATTTTAATTAAATTATATGGGCAATAGCATCTCTAGTTGAGCTTGACAAAAGGCTAGAATTCAGCTTGAGCTCAATACAATAACAAGAATAACAATCAAGTCTTTTCCCACTAGATGAGGCCAGAGCTTGAACTCAATAAGAATTTTAATTAACAAGCTCCTCATAAGTAAATGAACAAACTTGAACACAGTCAAGCTCGGCTCGATTTAGCTAAACTCGATTACATCCTTATATAAAAATGGGAATGTGTAAGGGTAACCTAGTGCACGAAGCTCTTGCCAGTACGGGATCCTAAGAAAGAGTCGGACCACATTGGGTCAATTGCACACAACCTTACCTTAGCATTTTTTTTGCAAGAGGTTGTTTTTACAACTCGAACCCGTGACCTCAAGATCACATGACAACAACTTTACCGTCGTGCCAAGACTCCCTTTTATAAAATGGGAATGTGTATAGAAAAAGAAATGGTTTGATAATGAAAAACAAAAAAAAGCTAGAGTTGGAAGTTTCAAGTACCTGAAGCCTCTTGAATGATCTTTACTCCCTCGACAAAATATCTGCCAAATGTACAGAGATTAGAGAGAGAATCTTCTAACTATGATGTACCTATTTGGGACTGTATAATATGACCATTTTGTGCACACATTTCTTTTCAAGTACCGATAGCAACTCCTAAGATGATCCATCTCATTGATATGTAAATTCACAATACGACAGGTCTGTCTGCCATTGGCAAGCTTAAGAACTCATCAGTTTTGGTTAAAGTAGGTCTGGTTTTATATCTATTGCATTAAGTTTTATGTTGTATGATCGATCATTATAGGATCGATTAATCAGTATTTTTTGAATTTCTTTCAGATTGGTCCAAAGGGAATACCTACATAACAATCATGCAAGACACATAAATTTGGACCTCCAAACGTGTACATAAAGTTTTGGGGTAAATTGATTGTACACGCCCTCTAGTTTATTCATATTCCAAGTATACCTTATTTTATAAAAATCTCCATTTTAGCCCATCATGTGACTTATTTAGTGTGTAAAAATGGGGCTACATGGAATAATCATTATCAACAAGGTGCTTGCATATAATGTAATCATTTGATGGACAAAGGTGTTGAATTGGGAAAAAGGTGCAGGGTACATGGAATATAAATGAACTAGAGAAGGTGTATATATAATTCCCCATAAAAAAATTTTCCTCCAAATAATAGAAGTAGTTCCATGCAAAGGCATGAATATAACTAGAGTAAATCAAGCATATCCAATAGCTACATGGTCTAAAATCAAATGACACATTTAATGCAGAACACTAACTTCATAAAGTACTAAATCACATACTAACAACAGCCACTGATGTTAGTTTTAACTGTCAGCTATGCCAACTGCCATTGGACTCAGGATACATGACATGATAAACTTAGTCAAAAAGTACTAGCTTTGACAAGCTTGGGTTCTGAGTGAAATGTGGTTTGATTTTTTATACTAAAGACTTTCTAAAATTTCTGGTATCCAATAAAAAATATGTTGCTTTCTTTGTTATCCTTAGAAAATATACGTATCCAAAAATAACAATTTCCCCACCCAATATCGACGAGGAACTTCCTTGCCACAAATTGGATAGGATTTCAGTATGTCATGTTCTTGCAGCATATGTGTTTCTTCTGAAAGTGAACCTGAAGGCCACATATCATCAAAGCTTATAAGTAGGTCAGCAATTCCTCTTCGACACCTAAAGCAAAGTCAATTATAATATTAGGAAACTAGCAAATATCTTAAATTTATGAAAAAGTTGAGTTGTTAACCTTTTTGAAGGATGATGTGCCACCAAAAGCTGGAGAAATTTTATGATTGGTGCTTGAGTACTTGACTTGATCATCTGCATGATGCACACATGAAGTATCACTTTTGAAAGTTTTTACAGGAAATGATTCCAAATGTAGGCAGGAAAACAGGGTCAACCTTATTTTCTATGACTATCTCAATAGCTAACGCTGTGGCTTCCTCAACATCATAAATAGCACGAGCAATCTGCCAAAATATAGAGCAAGGTGTAAGGCAATAATCAGAAATAAGGAAAGCATCAAGGACAAACATGCCAGGTTAACATATAATCTAGAGCAAATGAGATGTGAATACCTGTTCAGGATACGAGGCATTCTTGGAAAATGTGTTTTCATTTTCATATCTGCCATCAACGAAGTTGAATGAACTGCACAGAATAAAAGTGTCACCAGTCAATGAAATCACTGCAGTATTTCTAGTAATCCCAGGAGAAGTTATATTGATACGATCAAATGAACTAAACCTACCCTCAGAGTAAGACAAAAAGAGTATCTCGTGTTTTCAGTTTCCAATTGTTTCATGTCTTCATTTATTGAACTTTCATTTTCCAACTATTTTCATAATTTTTTGTCTTACTTTAGGGAAAGTTCAAGAAACAAATAAATTTTATTATACAACGATGTTAAAAAGATGATGAAAACTGTTTTTTTTTTTACCTTTTTTTTTCTGGAAATACAAAACTGAAAGCAGAAAATTTTCCATGAACCAAACACACCTACCTTCATAAGAGAAGAATATAGTTCCAAATGTTGATTTGGTTGGTGAGAATAAAATTATCATCGAGTGTCACATAGTAGATTTTCATTTGATAAATATATCCCAAAAACATTTCCTTGCCAAACAACTTGAAATTAGACAAAGAAATAGTGGGAAGCTCGATTACTAAAGAGGTAGCTTGTCTTCCTCAGTAGCATTTCACCATTTCCTTGTGAAGGCATTTGAATCTGAACAAATCCCAGGAATCTCACATATCAATAGGTTGCTTGATTTATCTAAGATCAAAGAAATCCCACCTTCATAAACATGAACAGTCAACATTAAGACTAAAGGTCAACCACAAGTGCTAGGCACTTCACCTTATTTCCCCATTAAAAAAGCTAACCTCCAAGGCAACTAGTGGATCTCTATATGCAGCATTCTAATTTATGACATTATCAACTAATTACCCTAACAGATCTGAGTATAACTGTAACTGCTTTATTAGTATGAATTAGGAAGTAAATTGCCTTAATCGATCATGATTCATCACCTTCATTAAGTTGACAGGGAAAACAATGAAACCCTATAGTGCCCTATAGGGAACTTCCTAATCTTTTTTTTATACACCAGATTACTACTGAACACCTCCATGACAAAGTCCGCATTTTAAGTCCTTAATTGGACAAGACTAACATCAAACATTTAGGGAAATATATCCAGATTCTTTCATGGAAACAAGCTAAGACACTGAGTTGATTAAATGAGCTCCAAGACACTTTGAACTTCCATCATCGAAACCCAGAATTTTGAAATAGGTATAGTCCCTCACATGGCAAAAGAGAAACATGACACTTATATTAGCTTTAGGACTGCAAGCCAGTTCCCAAGGTATCTCCACCTGTTAATGGGATACACGGCCTGCTAATTGAGTTAAAAGAGGAACAGAAAATTATTAATACACCATCAAGATCAGCAGAATAATTCTCCATTAAGGAGTAGCTACCTTGGTAAATTAGCAAAATTTCAACAAGTTGTACCTATATCAAAAAACTGAAAGTGCAAGTAAAAGTTAAGGATACACTTCTCAGTTCTCAGAAGTTAATGATGAGTCATGAGTCATAAAATTAATTTCAAGTGCAAGCGCATTGATTGAATACAATGATAATAATAGCAATACAAAAACTAAACAAATAATGAAGAGAAGCAACAACTTGCCTGCCAAGTTTTTTGTTTATCCAATTGAGTAACTGATCTGCTGTCCTTCCATCATCAATCAATTGTAATTCAGTATTTTCTTGTTTAGGAGCCCATCTACCCGACACAAATTTAGCTGGAGGACCCCACAATAGCATGGGATAGAAACCAACTGAAAATCTACCACAAAGATTTGTATTTATCTGTGTTGTCAAAGAGAAAGTATGAAAAAAGGCACGACTGACTAAGTTCCTCAAAATATAGTTTGTTAAACAGAAAAGAAGCAGCAATAATAATTATATCAAGTGAACAATTAATATAAAAACCCCTTTTCATGGTTCTGACGTTGGAAAATAGCATTTTTATTGATAAGCAATCTAGGCAATTAACTCAAAACTTAGTTCAGATAATCCTTGTTGGCCTGGTAGCCGTAGGATCCATCAAATTTTGCTATTAAAAATATTCCCATACTAACTATTTCTTCAATTTTCTTGCTGTATATTTTGAGTTTTACATATTTAAAGGTTCACCACCTTCTGCACCAGTTTACTCATTTTAGATAGCAGTCTAGAACGAATTACCATGACATCATCCATAAATCATGAGGTCAAGCAGCTAAAGCAAGATAAGGAAGTTTTACACATCATTATGTTACTCAAATGATAATGACACTTGACATATATATAACAAAGTACACTTATCATGCTATATCCCATCAGTAATTTCATATAAACAAATATGTGCCATCGTACAATGCAAAAACATGATATACTAACAAGTTGCCACACCAAAATCTTAGTTTGTCAGAGTGCCACAATTACCAGAATATATGCTTTGGAAAAACATCATCTTTATTTGATTAGATTCAATTCGAATGCGATGGAATCACAATTTCAATATTTTGGACTTGCACATGCAACCATTATATGTTGTATATCTGGCCACATAAACTGCATATACAGCCATAAATATTGCATATGCAGCTGGATAGACCTCTTGGTTCTGCATATTGAAGCCAACTCACATTTACAAGGCCACGTATGCTATGCAATGTCGTCCCCTACAGAAAATGCCTAAGAAGTTGCATAAATGGCCTGGGTGGTAGCTTTACAAGAGAATGGAAGCTAAAATAAAATTTCAAACTAACTACATCCAAATATTTGAAATCATGTTATGAATAAATTATCTATGGCATATTGTTCAATTTAAATGATTTCAAAAGATGAAATCATGTTGACAATATTTGGAATGCACAAATTTCCTTCACTTTTTGAGTTTCATAAGCATAGTCTGGAATAATTTCTCTCAATCATTAAGTTTAATTTTTGTATTACTTATTATTCTTGTAGTTTCTTTTACTTCTACAATATGTTATAAAATTCAAAATTGTTATATTCAGATTAATAACTGTACAGATTGGGCACAGCTCCCATGTTTCAATCAATCCATATAATTCACTCAATAGAGAAATAATAGGAAATTTAAGAGAAAAAAAACTAGGTCAACCTGATCAGTTATGTTTGACTAGTTCTTGATTTTTATAAGTTTGGATCTTAGTTTAAGCTACTTAGAAAATCAATTTTTAATCATATTAAAATTGATTGAAATGAATTAAAATTCATTTGCACCCACTAATATATATATTTTTTGCCTTGCCACTCTGTCGAAGAATTTAAAGAAGAGAAATAGTAAAACAAGTGGTTGGAACTAAGTAATGAACATTAGATGAAATTTATAAGGATGTCAAATATTGATCGGTATCAATCTCACAAGTAATGTTCCAACCACTAATCACCATGCTCACACAATTTTGAAGGTGCCCACAAATGCAGGGCTTGTCTTTGCCAATATTGGTGAAAGGAAGATTCTCTACCCGCAACTAATTTAGAAAAAATTGAAATACCATAGAAAAAGATGAGAGGGAAAACACCAATGTGAACGCCAACAACATTAAAGTGGAGTGACACTAGAGTTGGAGTAACCAACATGTATCATGCTTGTTCCAGTTTCAATTTTGTCAATCTTACCTCCAAATTCTAATGATTAACCAAGATACATTTATGAATATGTGAAGAAACTAGTTACAATACTAGATGTCCTATGAGCATTATTTAATCTTAGTCTTAATACATTATGAGATCGAGTCTCCAACGTTCTCATTCAATGCACAACACACAATCATTAGCCTTGTATCTATGTAAATTGTTGTTTCAAAATTTTTATTCAAATTGATTTTTCTTATTGTTATTGGCTTATTTTTGGCAGTAACCAAGCAAGGTGAAAAGAGTTGCTACAAAAATTTTATTCAATTGATTTTATGATTGCTATAGGCTTATGTTTGGCAGTAACCAAGCAAGGCAGAAAGAGTTTATAGGATTAAGATTCATTTGATTTGATTTTGAGTCTCAGCACACTTTGAAGTGTGTCGAGTGTCGATGCAGAATGATACCGAAATCCTATAAATTTGTGCTGAAATTCAGGCAACCACTGATACATGTAATCTAACTTGCAGGAACTAGACTATTCTATGCCTAGAAAAATAGAACCAAAAAAGTTATCTGGAAGCTAGAGAAAAATTACCTTCATCGCACAATCAACCCGTGCCATCAAAACAATTCCAGGATGCACAGCATTTGGTCCATTGAACATCCTTGCAACTTTTTCATAATGAGGCTGCATGATTATGGTTAAAGTATTTTTGAAGTTGATGATTTAAGAAAAGCAGGGAGCTAGAAGCCTAGAACTTCATATACCTTATAGTTTCTGCATGCAGGACACCTATTTAATCAAAAAAGTAAATTAAAGAATGTCAAATAAACAAACTTCAAAGTAAAAAAAAAAAAAAATACTAGCCTATATCAACTATGAGCTAAAAGCAAACATAAGACAAGCATCCAGTGTATCATGCAACTAAGATTGACTTAAGAAAAACAGTCCATTTAAGCTCAAAATGGGCCATTAAACCATTCGATTAAGTAAATATATATGTAAAAAAAAACACTAGTCTAATTGTTCATCTTGAGTTCACATCAATATAAACAGCAGACATATTGCTGTCAGAGAACATATGAAATGATCAAATGGTACATCTAGTGAATTATGTTTTCATTGAATGCCAATGAAATATACAGGCAAGGATCACAAGAAGAACACAACTTAAATGGAATGGAGTTGGAAAAAAAAGGTCAGCCCTTTGATTAATTTACTTTAAGTTTTAATTACTTGACTCTACAAGAAAAAAGTGAAACAAACATTGTAAAATGAATCTATAGTGAAGAATATTCACGAAGGCTCAACCTTCAAATACAACTTGCAGGTACTTAGATCAAAGAACGGCTTGAAATTTCAATCTAAACAATTTAAGACCATGTTTTATGTACTGAACTTCCATATACTCCAAAAAATTTTTTACAAATAGTGATATAGATAATACCTCACAGCCATAAAACCTAACATAATTGATCAACTAAACTACTCTTTGAATTACTCAATTATAATGTCGGATAACATGTATCAAGATTCCAAATTCTAGTGTACATTATATTTAAGGAGTCTGGATGAAGTCCATACATATAGATAACTAAATGAAAAGTTCATATGATTAAGGGTGGAGTAAAAGAAAGAATTGTCAAGTGTTAAATCTAAGGATAAATATGACATAGATAGCACAATCATCTGCTGCCTTGCAACTCTTATATATAGGCCAGCTTTTAAGGAAGCACAGTATAACATAGAAAGCACAATCATTGGACTTTGATTGTGCCACCATGCAACACCTGTAGTTGCCAAATAGGATAGCTCCTAGCAGTGCTAGCCTCTTTACGAGAATTGACAAAGAGCACGTCTTGATGGTTATGGGGGCATATCTAGAACATATGGACAGCAGTTCCTTTTTCCAAGTTTAGATGGATGGGGCACCAGTTGTTTTTTAATTCAAGGGAATAGTGAAGGTAAAATGATTTAACAACAATTCGTCCTCACCTATGATCCCTCTAAAGAAACAATTGGCAGGAAAGTTTATATTTTTTCCCCACTTCAAGGAACAATGTGAAGGCTGATAACTTCTCTCCCTTCACATTTCCATCCCCTTCTATTTCTCCATCCCCTTTACTTTTTACGCCCAATTTGTTATATCACAAAAATATATATATATATATATATATATAGGCTTAAATTTTTAATAACTCCTTAAGAACCCGTTTTTGCATAACGACAAACCAATTATCAAATTACAAATGCAATGACCCATCATTAAATCCCTCGTAATGTTTAACGACTGAGCATTTACTACTGTACTACAGGTTGTGGCTGCGCGCCTATCAAGGATATGCTCAAGGGCATGTCACGACAAGGTAGACGAGCAAAATTTACCCAATACTAACTGTGTGCCAAAATGAATGAACCAATAGACATCAGCATAGACTCCTTTTCTTTCCTCAAAACCCTCAATGATTAAAACGCCTACAAATCTCCACTTCCGGATCAAGAGGAGAGAAACCAATAACGAGGTGGCACGAGAAAAGGAACAGCGTTACCAATGAGCAAAGAACTCGACGACTGCGAAGCTCGCCGGCGAACCCCTGAGGACGGTCTCGAAATCGGAGACGTTGAGGTTCACTGCAGCATCAGGGAGATCGGTGCCCTCGCCGACGGATCCGACTGCTCCGAGGCCGCGGGCACCTAGCACGAGGAGTAGAACAGAGAAACGGAAACACCCATCGGCGAGACGCATCGGAGGGGAGCGGATCAACGGAAGAAAGGGGATCGCCAGTAAATTCGACCGCAGCAGCCAGCAGCGCCTCTGCGATCGAGGGAGAAGCTGCTGATCGAGCGTTTCCTTTCCCAAGGGAGAGGGGTGACTTTCAACGTCCTCTTTATAACTATTATACGCTCATATAAAATCATATTAATCCTTACATTTTTCTTCTAACTCCCTCAAATTTGTTAAATCTATTTATAACCGTTTTGTAATGTAAAATGTAAGGGGCATGGTGTGATGGTAAAAAATAGGATAGACTCACATATAACGAGCCTTCAAATCTCTTATAGAGTATATTATACATCCATGGTGTTTGAACTACTCATGATATTTGCCATCCGTCATCGTACTTCATGGAGTTACTTGGCTAGGGTTGTATATGAACCGAACATTCATGAACAAACTTGGTATTCGGTTTGATAAGAGTTTATTTATGTTAGTTTAATACATGTAAATCAATTAAATAAATAAATTTGAATAACTCATTAAATTAAACAAACACTTGAACATATATTATGTGTTCAGTTTATTAATGTTCATGAACAATATTCGTTCGTGAACAATATTCGTGAACTATGTTCATTAATAAAACTCTTATCAACATGTTATATAAACCCCAAAAAACTTTTAAATGAACAAACAAATTTGAATTATTAAACTCAATAATCAATCAAATAAGTAAAAATTTTATACAATCAGACAATTTTAAATTAAGAGTTCGATAACATATAAATAAATCAAACTCAAGCTAAGTTTGAATTACGAGCTCAATAGCATTTAAAAGAACCAAGCTCAAGTCAAATTTGAATTACGAGTTCAATAATATTTAAATGAATCAAACTCAAACAATCATTTCAAAAGCTTGGTTCAATTCGACTTGATTCGGTTAGCTTATCAAATAAGTATGAACACCCTAAAGCTTAGCTCAACTTGATGTTGGATCGAGATGCGCTAGAGGGGAGGTGAATAGCGCTCGTGGCTTTCACAATCGATTTCGTAATCGTAAAGCGTTCGAGTTAAAGCAGCGAAATAATAAAACGAATCAAACACACACAAAGACACTAAGGGTTTATTTGGTTCGGAGCCTAGGGCGACTCCTACTCCAAGGCCCGTGATCGTTGATCGCTTTCAGTGGGCAACAACTATATCACGCAAATTCAGTTACAAATGTATTACAATTTTAACAGTATTAAAAAGAGTATACCGACAACTAGAATTGGAGATTTGAAGCTCTGGGTCGTCGGGCACTTGTAGCAGTACTTCTGGGTCGTCTTGTTCACAACACACAAGAGAAGATTGCTTTTTAATTCGTTGTTTGAACCTGCTGCTCGAACACCCCTTTTAAATAGTGCTGGAGGCGCCTCAAAGCCCTTCCGAGGTGCCTCAAAGCAGTCGAGTCAGCCGCGTGGATCAGTGCTGAAAGCTTCTTCTCTTATCCTGCTTGAGGCGCCTCCATGGCCACTTCAAGGCGCCTCCAAGCCCTCGTCCAAGGCGCCTTCAAGCTTGCTGCATAGCCTGATTCTGCCGTGCACCCGAGGCGCCTCCAAGCTCCATGGAGGCACCTCAGACACTGTTCATCCAAGACTGGCATTGCTCATTTGTCCCTGCAAAGTATGTTAGTTCACAAAACACACACATACCCTGCAAGACAAAGTTAGCACACATAAAATATAGTAAAAGCAATATTTGACAGTCTCCGGACTGTTCGGTTCTGACTTTGGATTTCCGACCGGAAATCCTAGGTCGAACTGACGCATACTGTTCTCTCTTCCGGGGAACACATCCTCACCTACTCCCCTCAGGAGAGATTACGTAATGTCAGTACGGTCCTCCAGACCGACTAGACTGTCCACCTAGGGTTACCACCCCTAGGACCTAGGGTTACCGCCCCTTAGGATTTTTTCTCCACCAAGGGTTACCACCCCCTAGGACCTAAGGTTACCCCCCCCCCCCCCCTTAGGATTTTCCTCAACCTAGGGTTACCACCCCCTAGGACCTAAGGTTGTCGCCCCTTAGGGTTTTCCTTCACATAGGGTTACCACCCCCTAGGACCTAAGGTTGCCACCCCTTAGGGTTTTCCTTCACCTATGGTTACCACCCCCTAGGGTTTTCACCTGCCTAACCGCAATTAGGATTTTCCTGAAACCTCATGTAAACACGTTAGATAACAAGGAATCTTAACTTTGAATCTCTTTGTCATTATCCAAACCTAGGTTCGATCGTCGGATGCTTCTCACACCAACAATCTCCCCCTTTTTGATTATGACAACAAAAATTCAAAGTTAAGAAAATAATGCCATAAAAAGATAAGCATGAAAAGACAAGCATAAAATTAAGTGCAGAGCTCCCCCTTAGTAAAAGCCCCCTTAAATTAAAAAAAAAATCAAAAATTTCTATTCTTACACTTTCTTTGAATTTTTTTATATTCTCCTCCTTTGCCATATATCAAAAATAAACGAAAGAGTAAAGGATAAGTTGAGTATAAGCCTTAGCTTGTTTTGAGAATTAATAATTTTTATCCATAATAACTTTAAGAAGATAGATGAAAAGTTTAGCTTGAAAAAAACTTTTAAATAGAGGGAAAAACTTTGATAACCACTTAGCTTTTTATAACTGATTTTCTTGTAAAACTTTTTAGCTAAGTGAAATTAGAATATTCATTACAGGTGTAAAGGGAAAAATTCTGAGAAGGATTAAGTTTGGAACATACTTTAACTAAGAAAAACTATTTTTGACTTTGAAGAGTAGCTTAGCAAATTTTGAAGTAGTTTTGAAAAATTACTTAGTAAATTTTGATAAGCTTTTGAAGAAAAACTTAGTTAAATTAAAAAAAAAACCTTTTTGAAAAACTACTTAGCTAAATTTTGAAAAAGCCTTTTTGAAATACTTAATTAAATTTGAAAAACAACTTGGCTTTAAAAAGATATTGATAAAAGCTTAGTTAAGATAATAAACAGTTTAAAGCTTAATTAAAAAGCTTATTTTTCTGGATAAAAATAATTGGATTTCCTTTAATTTTTCAAAGAGTTTAATTGTTAAATAAAAAACTTGGCTTGACTCCACTCACTCCCTCTTAATTAATGCCAAAATAAATCCCTAGGATCCTAGAGTCCAAGCATGTAATATATAAAAACATAATAGGCATTTTATATTTTCCTAATTTTCCATCTCATCCATTTTAGATTATCAAGCATGTTCAACTTATGCGTGAGTATGAGATGGAATTATCTTTATTTTAAATTGATATTTAAAATAAGTTTGAGCATCACTTTCAAATGAGTAAAACATTTAAAATTTTGAAAATTGAGTTTGAAATTATAATTTGAACATATGGTTTGAAAATTAGTTATGATTTAAAAATTAATAATCATTAATTTTTTTAAAAAATAATTATGATAACAAATCAGATTTTGAGATAATTTTTAAATTGATTTTCAAATGGATTTTTAAAATAATTTTTAAATGATTTTCAAAGGATTTTAAAAATATTTTTTAAAAGGATTTCCAAAAGGATTTTTAAAATAATTTTTAAAATAATTTTCAAAGGATTTTTAAAATAATTTTCAAAGGTTTTTTAAAATATTTTTCTAAAGGATTTTTAAAACAATTTTTCAAAAGGATTTTTTTTAAATAATTTTTAAATGATTTTCAAAGGATCTTTAAAATAATTTTTAAAATGATTTTCAAAAGATTTTAAAAATAATTTTCAAAGGTTTTTTAAAATGAAGTTCAAAAGGATTTTTAAAATAATTTTTTTAAAATGATTTTCAAAGGTTTTTTAAAATAATTTTTAAAATTATTTTGAAAAGGATTTTTAAATAATTTTTAAATTGATTTTCAAAGGATTTTTTAAAATAATTTTTAAAATAATTTTCAAAAGATTTTTAAAATAATTTTTAAAATGATTTTCAAATAATTTTTAAAATGATTTTCAAAGGTTTTTTAAAATAATTTTTAAATGATTTTCAAAATATTTTTAAAATGATTTTCGAAAGTATTTTTAAAATAATTTTTAAAATGATTTTCCAAGGATTTTTAAAATAATTTTTTAAATGATTTTCAAAGGTTTTTTAAAATAATTTTGAAATTTTAAAATATTTTTTAAAAATGATTTTCAAAGGTTTTTTAAAATAATTTTTAAAATAATTTTAAAAATGATTTTCAAAAGGATTTTTAAAATAATTTTTTAAAATTATTTTCAAATGGATTTTTTAAAATAATTTTTTAATTTTTTTTCAAAAGGATTTTTAAAATAATTTTTTAAAATGATTTTCAAATGGATTTTTTAAAATAATTTTTAAATGATTTTCAAAAGTTTTTTAAAATAATTTTTAAAATGATTTTCAAAGGATTTTTAAAATAATTTTTAAAAGATTTTTAAAATAATTTTTTAAATGATTTTCAAAGGATTTTTAAATGATTTTCAA
Source organism: Zingiber officinale (assembly GCF_018446385.1). Taxonomy (NCBI): domain Eukaryota; kingdom Viridiplantae; phylum Streptophyta; class Magnoliopsida; order Zingiberales; family Zingiberaceae; genus Zingiber; species Zingiber officinale. The sequence continues at coordinate 99,111,968 of NC_055999.1, read as the reverse complement.
AGGATTTTTAAAATAATTTTTTAAAATGATTTTCAAAAGGATTTTTTAAATAATTTTTTAAAATGATTTTCAAAATGATTTTCCAAGGATTTTTAAAATAATTTTGTAAATGATTTTTAAAGGTTTTTTAAAATGATTTTGAATTTTTAAAATATTTTTTTAAAATGATTTTCAAAGGTTTTTTAAAATGATTTTCAAAAGGATTTTTAAAATAATTTTTTAAAATGATTTTCAAATGGATTTTTTAAAATAATTTTTAAATTTTTTTCAAAAGGATTTTTAAAATGATTTTCAAATGGATTTTTTAAAATAATTTTTAAATGATTTTCAAAAGTTTTTTAAAATAATTTTTAAAATGGTTTTCGAAGGATTTTTAAAATAATTTTTAAAATATTTTTAAAATAATTTTTTAAATGATTTTCAAAGGATTTTTAAAATAATTTTTTAAAATGATTTTCAAAAGGATTTTTAAAATAATTTTTAAATTGATTTCAAAAGAATTTTTAAATAAGTTTTTTTAAAGAATTTGATTTTTAATTATTAATTTAATTTAATTTTGATCGTTAGTCATCTCACCCGATCTAAATTTTAAATCAGGGAATTCTATAATTTTGTAAGATGAATTGGGTTTAATTATAGGGTTTGGTTTAACTTTGTGTTAGATTTAGGTTTAGCTTTGAGCTCAATAAATAGGCATTCTCTGGATAAACTTCTGGGCTATGGTGAGTCACTTGGACATTATTAAAGTAACCATGCCTTCGACATTTTCCAAATAATCCTATCCACTGAACTTAATACAAAACCTTGGTCTAACTGGTTAGGATCCATAAAGGGTAGCTTCGGTTAGTTTCACTTAGCCAAATGCACCAGGTCGAAGTCATATCTTCCTAGACATGCATAGACTAAATTTCCCTAATGTACTATCATCCAAAATTTCACCAGTACCATAGGTCAAGTTAAACTTGTTCCCTTTCTAATTAGTTCTAATTACCATGTCGGGTAAGTTAGTTTTGGAGGTGCCAACTATTCTGGAGCCTCCCCCTACATTGTTGATAATTTTATTTAAATTTATAAATTAGATTTGAGTTATATTTAAATTAAGTTTAGTAAATAAAAGGTACTTGATTATAGCTTGGTTTGTAGTGTTTAAGTTTTACTTTAGACTTATAACCCAAGTCTAAATTTTGTTGATTAGTTAAATTATTAATAATCTTTTCTAACTTATCTATTTTATCTTTTAAGATATTACTTTGTTTCTCTATTTTTCTCAACGTTAATTTCTTATGTTTATTAAATAATTTTAAGTTATTCTTATTTAGATTTGAATTAACTCTATTTATCGTATTGTTAGCATGCATATCCAATTTTGAAGAAAAATCTATACTAGAGCAAGTAGGATTATTTAGAGTACCGACATGTGTTGAAAAGATTGAATTTTCATATAATGTAAATTTATTTACCTTTATTTCTCTTCCTGGATTATTGGTTCTTCTTCCTGGGCATTGTCTTTTGCAGTGACCCATTCATTTGCACTTAGAGCATTCAATGTGCTTCTTCCCTTTCCTGATCATTTTCTCCTTCTCCTCCAATTGAGCTGACCGGATCTTATGAGTAGGACACTTGTTTCTATAGTGCCCTCTCTCCCTACACTTAAAACAAGTTATGTGAAATTTAAAATTTAAATTTATAATTTTACCTTTAGGATCATGATAGGATTCTCCCTCTTGACTGTTGCCATTTCAAATTCTGACTCAGATTCAGATATCTCGTCTTTGGCCAATAGGTATGCTCTGATTCTTCTAAGTCTGGTTCAGAGGTTGACTCTGGGGATTCAAATTCAGATTTGGACTCAGGTTCTATTTGATCTTCTGGCTCTTAAGGGATCTCATAAAACTTGAGCAATTTCTCCCAAAGCTCCTTAGCATTGTTGAACTTTCCAACTCGATCAAGATCTGAATTTGTTAGTCTGCATAAGAGAATACAAGTTGCTTTTGCATTTGCCTCGAATGTCCTTATTGTTTGTGCATCCCACTTGTCACACGTGATGGGTACACCTTCTTCAATGGGGAGAATAAATCCAATATGGACTATAGTCCATATTTCTGCTTCGGTCTTCAGTTGGTGCTCCACTTGGTCTTTCCAGTATTTGAAATTCTAGTCGGACAGAAGTGGTAGGCATGTGGAGCTGTACTCATCTTCGTAGGCCATTAAGAAGGAATCTCGCAAAATAAAAATAATAAAACTTGTTCCAAGACTTGGTCTTGGATTAGTAGTGCGGAAAAAATAGAAACAGGAATTCACGAATTTCGAGAAAAAATAATAAAATATTATATAAAAAATATTTAAAAAATATTATATCAAATTTTGCTAAATGCGATATTTTATCAATACTAATCAGTGGTGAAGAGATGAGAATGAATTTTTCGAAAATAATTTTGGAGGGAAAAAATGAAAGGCGTAAGGTTTTATTTTTACCCTAAACGAACGAGAAAGCGACGAAAAAATGCTCGAACGGTAGTTGTACCAATTCAGAGCAACCCCGCTCTGATACCAATTGTTGGATCGAGATGTGCTAGAGAGGGGGGGGTGAATAGCGCTCGTGGCTTTCACAATCAATTTCATAATCGTAAAGCGTTCAAGTTAAAGCAGCGGAATAATAAAACGAATCAAACACACACAGAGACACTAAGGGTTTACTTGGTTTGGAGCTTAGGGTGACTCCTACTCCAAGGCCCGCAATCGTTGATCGCTTTCAGTGGGCAACAACTATATCGCGCAAATTCAGTTACAAATGTATTACAATTTTAACAGTATTAAAAAGAGTATACTGACAACTAGAATTGAAGATTTGAAGCTCTGGGTCGTCGGGCACTTGTAGCAGCACTTCTGGGTCGTCTTGTTCACAGCACATAGGAGAAGATTGCTTTTTAATTCGTTGTTTGAACTTGTTGCTCGAACACCCCTTTTAAACAGTGTTAGAGGCGCCTCAAAGCCCTTCCGAGGCGCCTCAAAGCAGTCGAGTCAACCGCGTGGATCAGCGATGAAAGCTTTTTCTTTTATCCTGCTTGAGGCGCCTCCATGGCCACTTCAAGGCGCCTCCAAGCCCTCGTCCAAGGTGCCTCAAGCTCCGTCTAAAGCGCCTTCAAGCTTGCTGCGCAGCCTGATTCTGCCTTGCACCCCAAGGTGCCTCCAAGCTCCATGGAGGCGCCTCAGACATTATTCATCCGAGACTTGCCTTGCTCATTTATCCCTACAAAGTATGTTAGTTCACAAAACACACACATACCCTGCAAGACAAAGTTAGCACACATAAAATATAGTAAAAGCAGTATTTGATAGTCTCCGAGCTGTCCGGTTCTGACTTTGAATCTTCGACCGGAAACCCTAGGTTGAACCGACGCATACTGTTCCCTCTTCCGGTGAACGCGTCCTCACCTACTCCCCTCAGGAGAGATTACCTGATGCCAGTCCGGTCCTCCAGATCGACTGGACTTTCCTCCTAGGGTTACCACCCCCTAGGACCTAGGGTTACCCCCCCTAGGACCTAAGGTTACCCCCCTTAGGATTTTCCTTCACCTAGGGTTACTACCCACTAGGACCTAAGGTTGCCACCCCCCAGAGTTTTCCTTCACTTAGGGTTACCACCCCATAGGACCTAAGGTTACCGCCCCTTAGGGTTTTCCTTCACCTAGAGTTACCACCCCTAGGGTTTTCACCTGCCTAACCACAGTTAGGATTTTCCTAAATGTCACGCCCCGGAGGAGTCTCTGTCCGAAGAAATTTCGACAGCATCTCCCCTGTACGGCGGACAATCTGAAACTTTTCTACAAGCACTATATACCTCAGCCACATGCGGCTGGAATAATAACACAAATAAAAACAATCACCACGCAGTTTATATAGATATTCAGCCTCTGGCTGTCACAACCACGCAGTTAATAATAGTAATCACAAACGATAGTACTCTGACTCGAAATCCACCCTACTCAACTACACTCGTAAAACTCAAATCCGACGAACTCACCTCTTCTGCCGTCCAGGCAAGCATGTAGTAGAATAAAATCCAAATCATACCAAAAGTCCATCAAACGGAAGGATTCATACAATATCCATATGTAAAATCCAAAACAAGACTAAAACAAAGTCTGATAGAGAAAAGCTAAAATAAAATAACAACTCAAAAACCAGCAGATGGGGACCAGCGACTGGAACTGCTCCGGACAACCTCAACCTGAAAATATACCAGCAGTGAATTGCAATGCAGAATGAACCATACCAGCAGCGACACAGGCAGTATAATAGCAAGGAATATGAGTGCTTTGGCTGTCAATGAGCAGACTGAACCTACACACCAAAACCTGCACCCACCTGATAATCAGCCTGGATCCAGTAATCACATGAAGGATATGACTTCTGAGAAAGGAAGTGACCAAGAAGACAGTACACAGCAATCAGATTCTGCTGGATGTAGTGCCAGCTCATCAACTATGCAAGTTTCTACTGGAAATAGCTATGGGAACACTGAAACCAGTGGCTCAGGAAATGGCACAGAGAAAGATTTAGACTTAGACCAGCAGTGGACAGTGCAAACAAGAGCCAGAGCTGCAAAAAGGCAAATGCATGCCAATCAAGCACATATCAGCATTCTGGAAGGACAGAAGATGGAGCTAGTCTCAGCCTTGCCGGCATCCGACTATCACCAAAGCTTGCATGCACCAAATGTTGACAATACTGGGCTAGAATCTGCAGCCACGCAGGAAGCAGATTTGGCAAGAATAAAGGACAGCAAACAGCAGAACAGCAGAACAGCAGCAAGCATCATCTCCGTTCAAACCAGACGACAAAAGGGGCTGCTGAGTCACGTAAGAACAGGTTCCTGCCACCGAAACAGCAAGGCACAGTAGGCAGTAAATCTGGGTTCTCACTGCTCAATAGAGAGGTTGGTATGGATGATAGAGTACAAACTCGAAACCAAGCGGCAAGGCGGCCTAGGCCGTCTACCTCCACATGAAGATTGCTTCTTGGAATGTGAGGGGCTTTAACCAAGCCCCCAAACAGAGGGAAGTACAGAGCTTCTTTCTGAAACACCGGCTAGTAGTGATGGGCCTTATGGAGACGAAATTGACGGTACGAGCATTTGAAGCAATGAAACTACGTAGATTTAGACATTTGGAGATGATACACTACATCAAAGAGGGTTCTTCAAAAAGTCGAATGTTAATTATTTGGGATCCCCAAAAGGTTACCTTCAACACACTAGAGTTGAGTGAGCAACATATTCATGGCAGCCTTACTTGCAAAGTTACACAAAAATCATTCCTCATCACCTTTGTATATGGTCAACTCAACATAAGCGGCCGGAGGGACCTATGGGAAAGTCTAAACATGATTGGCATGGATATGGATGCACCTTGGATACTACTTGGGGACTTCAATTCCCCCTTAACCTTTGAAGACAAAAAAGGTGGTATGCCGGTCACCTCCTATCAAATTACAGATTTTCATGATTGTGCCTTGAGAAATGGACTTGAGGATCTCCCACAAATTGGGTGCAAATACACTTGGTCCAACAATGAAGTTTTCTGCAAATTGGATAGATGCATGGTTAATAAAGGGTGGCTTGAGCAAGACATGAGGGGATTGGCGGAGTTCCTTGCACCCGGTTATATATCTGATCATACACCATGTGTGGTGACAATTATGGGGGAATTGGAACGCACCAACAAGCCTTTCAAATACTTCAACATGTGGACTACCCATGAGGAATATAATAGTGTGGTAGAAAGGAAATGGGCAAGCTTGGCTAGGGATATACATGGAGGCACAGCACAGTTCCGGCTGAAACAAAAATTGCAAGGTTTGAAGGGTGAGTTTCGGCAATTCAATAAACTCCATTTTCAGCACATCAAAGAGAGGGCAAACCGAGCACAAGAGGAGCTCCTTCATATGCAGCAGCAGGGATACATTTCTGGGCAGTTTGAAGAGACCTACAAAATGGTCCGGAAGCAAGCAGATCAATTAAACCGAGCAGAGTTCCTTTTTTGTGCTCAAAAGGCAAAGTGCCGATATCTTCGTGAGGTGGATCGAAACACAAACTACTTCCATGCACTAGTCAAAAGAACAAATCGGAGAAGAGAAATAGTTGTCCTTGAGAAGAGAGATGGTGGTACCACAACAAGTCTACATGAAATTGTGACCGAATTCCTAGGAGCCTTCCAAGGCTTGCTTGGCACAAACATCCAGCGTACCCCAATCCAAATGGAATGTCTAGTTTTTGGGAAGATGTTGAGTATGGAGCAGCAAGAAGCCCTTCAAAAAATGCCGACTGAAGATGAAATCAAGAAGTCTCTCTTTAGTATTGGTGATCAAAAAGTACCGGGGCCGGATGGGTATGGATCTAAATTCTTCAAGCACTCATGGGACATCATAAAGAATGATTTGGTGGCGGCAGTGACTGAGTTTTTTAGACATGGGCGACTACTTAAGCAATGGAACCACACACTTATCTCCCTAGTCCCAAAAGTGCCACATGCTAGTCGAGTGGAGGATTTTCGACCCATTTCATGTTGCACAGTCTTCTACAAGATAATTTCCAAGCTACTTTCTTCTAGGCTTGCAGAGGTCGCTGAGCATATTTTTCACCCAGCACAGGCTGCTTTTGTGAAGGGAAGGAACATAGCAGATAACATCCATCTAGCACAAGAGATTATGCGGAATTATACTAGGAAGAGAATCTCCCCTAGGAGCACTATGAAGGTGGATCTCCAGAAGGCTTTTGATACTGTTCACTGGGAGTTCTTGATGGATGCCCTTGCAGGACTCCAGTTCTCTCACACCTTTATTGCTTGGATACATGAGTGTGTTACTACCACTAGTTTTTCCTTGTCCATTAATGGTGGTATGTATGGTCACTTCAGGGGAGCTAGAGGACTACGACAGGAGGACCCTCTATCCCCGTACCTCTTTGGGATATGTATGGAATATTTGGCCAGGCTCATAAGCCAGAGGACGAGGAGAGCAGATTTTCACTTTCATCCGAGATGTCAGAAGCTCAGAATCGCCCACCTTGCATATGCTGATGATCTCCTACTGTTCTCTAGAGGCGACAGATCCTCCACGACTGTTCTCATGGGTTGCTTAGAGCAGTTCGGAATGATGGCGGGTCTGCGGCCGAATTTGAACAAATCATGTATTTATATGGCCGGCCTAGAGGGAGACGCACGACAGGAGTTGCTTACCATCACAGGTTTTCAGGAGGGACATATGCCTTATAGATACCTGGGGATCCCACTAGCATCAGAAAAGCTCAAAATTACAGATTATGGTCCCTTGATGGATGCGTTGAGCAGGAGGATCAGTATATGGCCGAAGCTTACCCTTTCTTATGCTGGGAGAGTTCAGTTGATACAGTCAGTGTTGCAAGGAGTGGAGTGCTATTGGATGTCAATCTTGCCATTACCGATGGGAGTTGTGGAGCGTATTTATAGCATATGTTGGAGCTTTATGTGGACATCCAAGCACCCCCCTATCGCTTGGGCTGAGATGTGTAGACCGAAAGAAGAGGGAGGGTTGGGATTAAGGGAGCTTTCTGCACGGAACACTGCTTTACTATCCAGGGTACTATGGCGAATACATGATAAGCAGGATGCTCTCTGGATTCGATGGGTCCATCACACTTACTTACAGGACACCGACATCTGGCGATGGAGAAACCGGCACACCGACTCTCCACTTCTGAAGAGGCTAGTACAGATACGGGACCGCATGGTTACTTCAGCTGGATCCATACAGATGGCACAGCAGACCCTGGCAGGTTGGTTTGGCCAGGCCAGTTCGACTCACAGGGGCGTCAGTCAGGCATATGATTTCTTCCGAGATACTGGAGCCCGTGCACCATGGGCACGGACAGTATGGAGGAAACATATCCAGCCCAGCCACAGCTTCACCCTATGGTTACTTGCACATCGTAGGTTACCTACCAGGGATCGATTGGAGTACCTTGGGGAGGCTGACAGGATCTGCTTATTCTGTGGCTTGGAGGAGGAGACGCAGGATCATCTATTTTTTGGATGCCCGCAGATACGACGGATATGGGACCGTATCAGGGATTGGCTACATATGACACATGAGATGACTACGCATCGACGGATGTTGCGGGTGTTCGTCCGGCGGTACCGGGGGACGGGGATACTGATGCGAGCGCGCCACACTGCTATGGCTGCGATGATACATTATGTTTGGCAGGCCCGCAACCGGTTGCGATTTGAGGGGGAGTCATTCGTTGGGGAGGATGTTTTCAGAAGGATCCAAACCCATGTCTACCGTTCTTTGGATATTCACTCGGATATTGTGCTCCATCAGCCACCTTGATGTCTGCCACACTTGGAGGGAGGTCCTAGGGGAGCTGCACCAGCAGGTGGAGTGAAGGAGATTTTGGTATTATTTATTTTTGGTTTTTTTGTTTTCTTTGTTGTCTTGGTTTTCATGCTATCTTGCTAGTATTGTACTGCTTGTTTTCTTTTGGGAGGAAAAAAAAAAAGAGGAGAGAAAAAAAAGAAAAAAAAAATAAAAAAAAAGGAAAAAAAAAAAGAGGGAAGAAAAAAGGAAAAACAAAAAAATCAAATCAAAATCCGATTTCAAGCAAATTCTGTGCAACTCCTCCTCTCCACCATTGGATGGTTGCAAGCTCCTCCTCTCCACCACTTGGAGCCACTTGATGTTTCATTCTTCACCACATGGATTTTGAACCTCCATAGATGATTGCTACATGGTTCTGAGCTCATCCCTTCAAGATTGACCACATGGTTTAAAGTTCCATTTTCCACCACGTGATGGAACACATGGAGCCACTTGATGTTTCATTCTCCACCACATGAAGGTTGAACCTTCACAGAAGCTTGACACATGGTTCTGAGCTCCTCTCCTCAAGTTTGACCGAATGGTTCTAAGTTCCACTCTACATCACCTGATGACTGCCACTTGAAGATTGACCACATGGAGGCCACTTGATGTCTTAAGCTCTTCCCCTTTCACCATTTGGAGCTCACCTTGATGTTCCATTCTCCAGTACATGATGTTCTCCACTTCAGAGAGAGAGATGCAGTCAATGGGCGCCTCAAAGAGTGAGAGTGTGAGGTGAGGCCAATAATGTATGTGTGTGAGTGATATCATCTTGGGCATGTAGGGAGCTGTACAGAGAGGGGAAAATGAGAGTGAGGGTGGTAAAGGTGTATTTGGGTTATTGTGGGGGGTGAGGTTTGGGTGAGCAAGGTGAATAGATCCACCATAACGATTTATCTAGTCCGCAGCAAACGGCTCGCGGTAAAGACAATACCAAATTCGTTGATGGCTGGGGTTTTGCCAAAAAGCCCAAGAGGGTGAATAGGTCCACCATAACGACCTATCTAGTCCGCAGCAAACGGCTCGCGGTAAGGACAACGCCAAATCCGTTGATGGCTGGGGCTTTGCCAAAAAGCCCAAAAGGGTGAATAGATCCACCATAACGACCTATCTAGTCCGCAGCAAACGGCTCGCGGTAAGGACAACGCCAAATCCGTTGATGGCTGGGGCTTTGCCAAAAAGCCCAAGAGGGTACATAAATCCACCATAAGGATCTATCTAGTCCGCAGCAAACGGCTCGCGGTAAAGACACGACAAATCCGTTGATAGCTGACCACTTGCTAAAAGTGGGGCGACGACACTTTGATGCAGGATGACATCCTTGGCATGGTGACCTTGTGGGACTTTGCAGAGTCATTACAGGAGATGGACTGCACATTATAGGGTTTAGGGTTTAGGCAGACGGATGCATGTACGGGCGGTTGCTGCGGTTGGGAGCAGGGCAGTGGATGAGGTGCAGTTGAGTTGCGGCCAGGGTCGGACACACCCTTGATGCAGACACTAGTGGGCCTTGCATGCTTGAGATGCAGGATGTGGCCAGTGTTGGGCCACCTTTGCATAGACCTGAGGCAAATGAGGTCAGATACATGGAGGATGAGCACGGTGATCTTGGCACCTCATGGTACTACAGAGCTTAGTGCAGTGGAGTGCGAGATATTGATTGTATTTTGGTGGATGGTATAGTGAGCACATGTGAGACAGGATGTATTTTGAGAGGATGGTACAGTGAGAGTACATTGCATGTACAGGGGCTTCTTCGAGGCCATACCGCAGATAGACATCTGGATCTGACACTTCGTCAGATCTGAATGGATATCCTAGGTCATGTAGATTGTACACATTTCTTTGATGATATATAATTTACCTTTCATCAAAAAAAAAAGAAAAAAAAAACAATGGAAACGGGGTGAGTCCAACACTCAGCAGGTACAACTGATATGCATAATAAAACAAATAACATACAACACTAATCATGCGTACAGTCTCCTGAATACGAGAATGATAAATGCAACTGAAACGAAATCAGGAGATAACTGTACTAACCAGGATCAAAGTACAAAGGTAACAGGGTCGTCAGACCGGGGAAGTCATAATCCTGTATGCATGTCAATCATATGCATCCATATAAATGCAGCAAATAAATGCAGCAATCACAAACAATAAATGCAATAAATGCATATGGTGACCGTGCACTCTGACATCACTACTCCTGCAGAGCGACCGAGTGGACGGGATGCTGTCGGAGTACTCCTGTCCTCTTACCCCAAATCATAAATGGGGGAGCTCAATGCTCTCATCTCCCGGTACACGATGACGAGGAGGATATCTCTGCCGGCTACCACGCTGAGTCATCTGACCAACGGAGCCAAACAGAGTCCACCATCTGCCGGTTACTACGCTGCTACACTAAATGCCAGCGGAACCAAACAGAGCGGAACTGACTACCGGCTACCACGCTGAGTCACCAGACCAATGGAGCCAAACAGCAGAACCGCCACACACCTGCCTGATATACCACTAATCCATGGGTGGTGGTGTGTGCAGTACATGTAACTGGCGATGCGCTCACAATAATGGAGCAGACAACCGCACAACATGCAATTATGCTAGATGATGCATGACTCTAAACATGGCAATATCATGAATAACATAGCAAGATCCATACATAAATAAAAGGTGTACCACAAGTCAATGTATCAGATGGAAGGTACACAAACAGATAGGGTATTATATAAACCCTAGGTCCTGAACATGATGTATCACATGGTTGGGTCACTACCGAAAGCATGTATGGTCAGATAAATAATAACATGCAGTGCATAATAAATAAACAAACAACATGTAACAGATCATGTAGTGACCAACCGAATCAAATGGAAAACAAAATTCTTGCTATATGTTAAACACTTTATTATGCATATCAAAAGACATAAGTCAAAGTACCCGCCTCCAATAAAGTGGTCCAATCCGGTAATCAAGATACTCGTCGAGATACCGTCCCGAATCAAAGTCCTGTGTCGAACATATAGATATATTTTATTTAGCTACAATTCAAATGAATTTAAATAGCTTAATAAAATCCACGAAACTAATATCAAGGAAAGCCCTAATTAACATCACCAATTGCCTACCCAAAATTAATTCTAACCATTGACTAAGGTTAATGGTCTTAACCCTAATCGTTCCATTAGATTCATTTAAAACCAACTCAATCTACAATAAGGATCCACCATCAATGTATCATCCTATAACCAAATTATGTATGTATCATTTCATACCTAAAACAACATGTATCAAAAGCGTGCCAACTCAATCCATAAACTAAACCCTTACCTTACTGCTGCTGGACCAAGATGCTGCTGGAAAACAAAACTTTACTGCTAGCAAAGATAAATTGCTGCTGTAAATCAAAGGGTTGCTGCCCAAACAAACACATGTACCCAAGTTAACAATTTTTTATAACACTTCTCATCTACAACAAAGATCAATTCCTACACTATACCTCATCCACAGTCGCTGTGGCTCAATAGCAAGGATTGTTGCTGCTGAAGCTTTAAAAGCTTTGCTGCTAAAATCCACCTCACAGATTCTGTCCAGAACAGGATCAAGAACAAAACAACTCTTAGTTGGGAACGATTTACACTGTTCGGATAAAGAACAGAAGATGCAAAAATCGACATTCCAAACTTACCTCAACCGGAACCTAGGACACAGAGGAAAGCTCGGCCGCACCTAAACTAGGCACGACACAGTAAGGGGAGGAGTGGTGCTCTACCGGGGTGCTCTGCCGTGGGGAGAAAAGGAGGCTCGGTCGCTGTCACAGAGAGAGTCAGAGAGGTGGCTCGTCGCCGACGGCAGAGGGGGTCAGCCTCGCGGCAGAAGGCCGGAGATAGGGCACAGGAAGTCGGCTCGCGGTGTGCAACGGAGAGGAGCGGCGGTGGTGGCTCGCTGCTCTCTAGGGCACAAGAGAAGAAGAAGAGAGGCGCGGTGAGGACACGGGGGGGAATGAAACAGCCAGCGCCGGCGGTTAGAGTTTTTCGGCGTCGGGTTCGGGAATGAGGAAGAAGAAATCGGCGCGATGGGGAGAGGAGAGGCTAGGGCATGGGTGGCGTCGGGAGGACAGGCTCGGCTTCACCGAGAAGAGAAGAAGATGAAGGGAGGAACCGCTGGGCCGGCGGTTAGGGCACACCGGCGGCTCGGTTGCGCGAGGGAAGGAGCAGCGGGCTCGGGTATGGGTTCGGCGTCAAGGGAAAAACCGGAGAAAAGAAATAAAAAAAATGAAAAAGGAATTTATAAAATAAACAATTCCTCGTTTAAATGGGTAGCCTAAACAGGCTTTTCCCAGGCCCTACTTTTATCCCCGTTAACTCGTCCGTACGAGCTCCGAAAAATTTCCAAAAATTCCGGAAAAATCCCTTATTAATATTCGCCTATTTTCCGGTATTTTACATTCTCCCCCACTAACAAAAATTTGGTCCCCAAATTTCGTTATCTACCATCAGCAAGTACTAACAACAGATATAGAGTATAAATGCTGAATGATAAATAAATCACATACTTCAAGTGAAAAGATAGGGATATCGAGCTCGGATTGTATAATGATGCTGCCATCCGACTTTAACCAGCCGGATAGTCTTGTTCCGCAACTGACGCTCTTTCCGGTCGAGAATCCGTACCGGAACCTCCTCATATGTAATGTCAGGCTGAACTGGAACTGGAATATCTGCCAGCACATGCGTCGGGTCGGGCACGTATCTCCGCAGCATAGATATGTGGAATACATTGTGGACGCCTGCCAGGGACGGTGGTAGTGCTAGCCGGTAAGCTACTGCTCCGATCCTCTCCAAGATCTCAAAAGGACCAATATACAGCGGGGCTAGCTTACCTCTGATGCCAAATCTCTTCACCCCTTTCATGGGTGAAACTCGTAGAAATACATGGTCACCAACAGAGAACTCTAGTGGTCTGCGTCTCCGATCAGCATAACTCTTCTGGCGGTCCTGCGCCTCTGACATCCTCCGTCTGATAGAACGGATCAACTCTGCATCCTGCTGAGCTCTATGAGGTCCCAACAACTGGGCCTCTCCTACCTCATCCCAGAGGACGGGTGTCTGACAAGGTCTACCATACAACGCCTCAAACGGTGCCATCTAGATAGCCGAATGAAAGCTGTTGTTGTAAGCAAACTCTACCAACGGCAGATGGTCCTCCCAACTGCCTCCGAAATCCATAACACATGACCTCAGCAGATCCTCTAGAGTCTGAATGGTCCGCTCTGACTGTCCATCTGTCTGTGGATGGAAGGCGGTACTGAAACGGAGCTGTGTGCCCAAGGCCTGCTGCAGACTCTGCCAGAAACGAGACGTAAACCGTGGATCTCTATCCGAAATGATACTCAACGGAACACCATGTAGTCTGATAATCTCTCGGTAATACAGATCTGCCAATCGATCGAGGGAATCAGTCCTCCGGATCGCTAAGAAATGCGCGGATTTGGTTAATCGATCAACGACTACCCAAATTGCGTCATGGGCTCGTCGTGTCCTCGGCAAACCCACGACAAAGTCCATAGTGATGTGATCCCACTTCCACTCAGGAATAGGAATCCGCTGAAGTAATCCTGCAGGTCTCTGATGCTCAGCCTTCACCTGCTGACAGACAAGACATCTAGCTACGAAATCCGCGATGTCTTTCTTCATGCCGTTCCACCAGTAGGAACGTCTCAAATCTCGATACATACGGGTCCCGCCTGGATGGATCGCAAATCGAGAACGGTGAGCCTCCTGAAGTAGCTCCTGTAAGACCGGATGAGACTGAGGTACGCATAATCTGCCTCGGAAGTATATAACATCCTCCTCGTCTCGTGTAAACTCGGTCTGCTGCCCGGAAGTTATCTGACTTCCAATGAACTGACAATACTGATCACCAGCCTGAGCCTCTCGGATCTTCGTCCTGATCGACGACTGAGCAACCATGGTAACCAGAATACCTTGCTCTGTAGATCCCTGATCCTCAAGGTCTAACTCGGAAAAATCCTGAACCAAGTCTGTGACAGAAACTCGGTGGCAAGCCAAAGTCCCTCTGGACTTCCTGCTGAGTGCATCGACAACCACATTAGCTTTCCCCAGGTGGTAATTAATGGTACAATCATAATCCTTCAGGAACTCCATCCATCTCCTCTATCGGAGATTAAGCTCCTTCTGAGTGAAAATGTATTTGAGACTCTTATGATCAGTGAGAATCTCAAATGTAATACCGTACAAATGATGACGCCAAATCTTCAAAGCATAAATGATGGCGGCTAACTCTAGGTCATGAACTGGTAGTTCTTCTCATGCTCCTTCAGCTGACGAGAAGCATAAGAGATTACTCTGCCGTGCTGCATCAAAACAGCACCCAAACTCTGAAGAGAAGTGTCGATGTAGAGTACAAATCCGTCCTCTCCAGAAGGTAGAACCAAAACTGGAGCCGACACTAATCTCCGCTTCAGCTCCTGAAAGCTGGTCTCGCAATCCTCGGTCCACGTAAACTTCACGCCCTTCCTGGTAAGGCGTGTTAGCGGCATAGCAATACGCGAGAAATCCTCGACAAAACGTCGGTAATATCCGGCCAATCCCAGAAAACTGCGGATCTCCTGTACTGACTTTGGCTGCTCCCAACCGGTGACAGTCTCAATCTTCTGAGGGTCTACTGAAATACCTCTGCTTGAAACCACGTGTCCCAGAAAACCGACTGAGGATAGCCAGAACGCACACTTGCTGAACTTCGCGTACAGCTGATGTCGTCGAAGAATCTCCAAGACTATGCGAAGATGCTGTGCATGCTCCTTCTCGGAATGCGAATAGACCAATATGTCATCAATGAAAACGATAACAAACTGATCAAGATACTCCAGAAATATGCGGTTCATCAAATCCATAAACACCGCTGGAGCATTGGTAAGCCCAAATGGCATTACCAAAAACACATAATGACCGTATTGAGTACGGAAAGCTGTCTTCTGAATATCTGAGTCTCTGACTCTCAACTGATGATATCCGGATCACAGATCAATCTTAGAATACACTGATGTACCTTTGAGCTGATCAAACAAATCCTCGATCCGTGGTAATGGATATTTATTTCTGACGGTAACTGCATTCAACTGTCTGTAGTCAATACATAACCTCATAGTACCGTCTTTTTTCTTGACAAATAATACCGGAGAACCCCATGGGGAAACACTAGGGCGAATGAATCCTTGAACCTTCAGTTCGTTCAACTCTTTTGGTGCCATACGATACGGAGCTTTCGATGTCTGCGGTTCCCGGAATCGACTCAATAGCGAACTCCATTTGCCTTCCGGGAGGCAAACTTGGCAGCTCCTCGGAAATACATCCGGGTACTCGGACTACGGGAACGTCGGAGAGTTGAGAACTGCTGCCGTCCTCAGATCGATCAAAGATAACAGAAAACCCTGACACCATGAAATAGCAACTCTCAGCCTGTATCGCCGAAATGATCGATAAGCCGTCGTCTCGATGCCGGTGAAATCCCACGAGGGTTGGTTCGAGGCGAAATGTGACCACCCTCGTCTGACAATCATCATGCCAAGAATAATATCAAAATCGACCATTTCTAATACTAAAAGATCCACTGTAAGTATTAGGTTGCCAAAATCTAACGGGCAACCTCGACCTCCTGGGTGACATCCAATGAATCGACGGTAGGGAGACGGTCAATCACTGGGGTCCGAAAGTGGGTAATCTACCAACCTCCCGCATAAAAGTGCGAGATATAAATGAATGCGAGCTATCAGTATCTATCAGTATATCCGCAGATAAGGCATAAATAGAAATCATACCGCTGAAAACGGATCCATCGGCTCGCATCCTCTCTGGTCATTGCATGAACACGTCCGGTCTCAGGCGGAGGAGGAGGAGGTAACGTTGCCAGTGGCTGCTGCGGCTGGGCTGGATACTACGCCAGAGAAGACTAAGAGGACGGTGTCGACATCGGTACCGGCCGAGATCGAGTCTGCATCGCCTAAAGGTCGAGGTCGATCCGACACGCTTCGCGGATAATAAAATCCGAAGAACTCGCATGGAAGCACCGAGTACTCTGCCCAAGCATGCCAAATGTCGCTGCTGCAGGTGAACAGGCCATGCGAAGGTTGGGCTCTTCGCCTCCTCGATAAGTTCTTGTCTGACCGGGCCTCCATGATCGGACCCTCCGAAGTCATATCCGAGTCTTCCGGACAATCTCGGCTCTGGTGCTTTGCAATGAAAGCAAACCGACTGTCCCAAAGAAGTGACGTGATATCTGGAACCACATCTGAAACAGCGAATGTCGCCGGCGGTTTGTTTCCTGGGAAGACCGAACGCTCAAGAAGATCGCCTCGATTTACGAGGTTTACGTGATACCCGATGTACTCGATCCGATCGACTACGCCGCTGTGTAGCTCGAGGTCGGATCTGCCGGATGTCGACTCCGCCTTTTCCTATCGGAAAACTCTGCTGAGCTGACTCAATAATGAGGGCTCTGTCCAACATCTCCGCATAAGATGTGATACCAAGACCGACAAGTCTTAGTTGCAAATGTCCATCCAACCCCTGAATGAACTGCTACATACGTGAACTGTCCTCAGCAACTAGCTCTGGACAAAATCTGGCCAATCTGTCAAACTATGCATTATACTTAGTCACTGTCCGATTATTCTGTCGCAAACTCAGGAAATCCTGCCGGCGAGCCATCTGATAAGCTCGTGGAAAGAAACGGCTCTCAAAAGCCTCTCTGAATCTGGCCCAAGTGATGTTCTGCTCACCGATGATGGAACGTTGGGTAAGCCACCAAGTGTTGGCCGTGTCCCGTAAGTGAAAAGCAGCCAACTCTGCTTTCTCCCACTCGGAGCAAGCAATATAAAAGAAAGTCCGCTCCATAGTCTCAATCCAAGACAAGGCCACACTCGGATCTCGGTCTCCTCGGAAGAGTGTGAATCGACTCTTCATCGACCGCCAACACCGGAATCTCGCTCGTGCCGTGGCAAAGTCGAGGTGTGTCGCCGTAACGATCGCTTGAATCGGTAACCACCGAGCCGGTACTATGTGTGGTACCGGCATAAACCGGAGGAGGTACTCCGGTCTGCTGGGTAAACCGGAGCATATCTGTCGATGGCACCGTAGGGTGAACATAAGTGGCCGCAATGGATGTACGGTAGGCAATGGTATCGAATGTGAAGTAGCCAGATCCCTAATGCAGTGCCGAGTACATCAGATGTATCGGGGCACAGGGCTGATACACGGTGGGTCCAGTGGTGGTGCGGATACACCGTGGCGGAGCCGGTGTCGGAATGCCAATGGTACCGGTGGTACCGAAATACAAGAGCGGATACCGCTTGGCACCGGTAGGTCCTCTAAGGGAGCCATCGAGGTTTGAGAGTCCGACGACCCACAGATCTTTGAGTCTATCCACAGTCATCAATGTAAGGCATCTCTGGCGTATCCAGAGATCCTGCGGTCCTCGTACGTGCTCGTCCAGCACCACGTCTCGCAGCAATATGTGTAGATCGCCTCATATCTGTTAAATTATATTACAGATATTACTACAGGTATAAACAATTACCAAAATGACACCATACCTAATTGCTGTCTGGAGATGTTCCGTCGTTGTCTAGTCCCCAAAATGACCTCGGAATTCCGTACGAGAAAGAACAAACACCAGAAATCCATATAAATCCAAAACGGAAGTCCATAACATAATCGAAACGGAAAAATCCGTGCAACCCTAAATAACTGCCTAGACCAATATTTCTCGCAACAAGGGCTAGTATAACATATCCAGAATACTAAAAGCAGGTATCACACCCTGCTCTGATACCAATAAATTGGTATCAGATAAATCTCAAAAATCCACACACGGAAACCCAACAAGTATCGCCAAACTTTGGCACTCTGATACTATATAAATTGGTATCAGGTTATCCCAAATATCCAAAATACGAAAACAACGATCGCAAAAACTAAATTGGTATCAGATAAATCAACGAAAATCCAAAACACATAGCAAGTATCGTATACCTGCTCTGATACCACTAAATTGTCATGCCCCGGAGGAGTCTCTATCCGAAGAAATTTCGACAGCATCTCCCCTGTACGGCGGACAATCTGAAACTTTTCTACAAGCACTATATACCTCAGCCACGTGCGGCTGGAATAATAACACAAATAAAAACAATCACCACGCAGTTTATATAGATATTCAGCCTCTGGCTGTCACAACCACGCAGTTAATAATAGTAATCACAAACGATAGTACTCTGACTCGAAATCCACCCTACTCAACTACACTCGTAAAACTCAAATCCGACGAACTCACCTCTTTTGCCATCCATGCAAGCATGTAGTAGAATAAAATCCAAATCATACCAAAAGTCCATCAAACGGAAGGATTCATACAATATCCATATGTAAAATCCAAAACAAGACTAAAACAAAGTCTGATAGAGAAAAGCTAAAATAAAATAACAACTCAAAAACCAGCAGATGGGGACCAGCGATTGGAACTGCTCCGGACAGCCTCAACCTGAAAATATATCAACAATGGAAACAGGGTGAGTCCAACACTCAGCAGGTACAACTGATATGCATAATAAAACAAATAACAGACAACACTAATCATGCGTACAATCTCCTGAATACGAGAAGGATAAATGCAACTGAAACGAAATCAGGAGATAACTGTACTAACCAGGATCAAAGTACAAAGGTAACAGGGTCGTCAGACCGGGGAAGTCATAATCCTATATGCATGTCAATCATATGCATCCATATAAATGCAGCAATCACAAACAATAAATGCATATGGTGACCGTGCACTCTGACATCACTGCTCCTGCAGAGCGACCGAGTGGACGGGATGCTGTCGGAGTACTCCTGTCCTCTGACCCCAAATAATAAATGGGGGAGCTCAATGCTGTCATCTCCCGGTACACGATGACGGGGAGGATATCTCTGCCGGCTACCACGCTGAGTCATCTGACCAACGGAGCCAAACAGAGTCCACCATCTGCCGGCTACTACGCTGCTACACTAAATGCCAGCGGAACTGACTGCCGGCTACCACGCTGAGTCACCAAACCAACGGAGCCAAACAGCAGAACCGCCACACACCTGCCTGATATACCACTAATCCATGGGTGGTGGTGTGTGCAGTACATGTAACTAGCGATGCGCTCACAATAATGGAGCAGACAACCGCACAACATGCAATCATGCTAGATGATGCATGACTCTAAACATGGCAATATCATGAATAGCATAGCAAGATCCATACATAAATAAAAGGTGTACCACAAGTCAATGTATCAGATGGAAGGTACACAAATAGATAGGGTATCATATAAACCCTAGGTCCTGAACATGATGTATCACATGGTTGAGTCACTACCGAAAGCATGTATGGTCAGATAAATAATAACATGCAGTGCATAATAAATAAACAAACAACATGTAACAGATCATGTAGTGACCAACCGAATCAAATGGAAAACAAAATTCTTGCTATATGTTAAACACTTTATTATGCATATCAAAAGACATAAGTCAAAGTACCCGCCTCCAATAAAGTGGTCCAATCCGGTAATCAAGATACTCGTCGAGATACCGTCCCGAATCAAAGTCCTGTGTCGAACATATAGATATATTTTATTTAGCTACAATTCAAATGAATTTAAATAGCTTAATAAAATCCACGAAACTAATATCAGGGAAAGCCCTAATTAACATCACCAATTGCCTACCCAAAATTAATTCTAACCATTGACTAAGGTTAATGGTCTTAACCCTAATCGTTCCATTAGATTCATTTAAAACCAACTCAATCTACAATAAGGATCCGCCATCAATGTATCATCCTATAACCAAATTATGTATGTATCATTTCATACCTAAAACAACATGTATCAAAAGCGTGCCAACTCAATCCATAAACTAAACCCTTACCTTACTGCTGCTGGACCAAGATGCTGCTGGAAAACAAAACTTTACTGCTAGCAAAGATAAATTGCTGCTGTAAATCAAAGGGTTGCTGCCCAAACAAACACATGTACCCAAGTTAACAATTTTTGCTAACACTTCTCATCTACAATAAAGATCAATTCCTACACTATACCTTAACCACAGTCGCTGTGGCTCAATAGCAAGGATTGTTGCTGCTGAAGCTTTAAAAGCTTTGCTGCTAAAATCCACCTCACAGATTCTGTCCAGAACAGGATCAAGAACAAAACAACTCTTAGTTGGGAACGATTTACACTGTTCGGATAAAGAACAGAAGATGCAAAAATCGACATTCCAAACTTACCTCAACCGGAACCTAGGACACAGAGGAAAGCTCGGCCGCACCTAAACTAGGCACGGCACAGTAAGGGGAGGAGTGGTGCTCTGCCGTGGGGAGAAAAGGAGGCTCGGTCGCTGGCACAGAGAGAGTCGGAGAGGTGGCTCGTCGCCGACGGTAGAGGCGGTCAGCCTCGCGGTAGAAGGCCGGCGATAGGGCACAGGAAGGCCGGCGGCAGCGCTGGGTCGGTGGCGATGAAGCGGGGGAAAGAAACAGCCAGCGCCGGCGGTTAGAGTTTTTCGACGTCGGGTTCGGGAATGAGGAAGAAGAAATCGGTGCGATGGGGAGAGGAGAGGTTAGGGGCATGGGTGGCGTCGGGAGGACAGGCTCGGCTTCACCGAGAAGAGAAGAAGATGAAGGGAGGAACCGCTGGGCCGGCGGTTAGGGCACACCGGTGGCTCGGTTGCGCGAGGGAAGGAGCAGCGGGCTCGAGTATGGGTTCGGGGTCAAGGGAAAAACCCGAGAAAAGAAATAAGAAAAATGAAAAAGGAATTTATAAAATAAACAATTCCTCGTTTAAATGGGTAGCCTAAACAGGCTTTTCCCAGGCCCTACTTTTATCCTCGTTAACTCGTCCGTACGAGCTCCGAAAAATTTCCAAAAATTCCGGAAAAAACCCTTATTGATATTCGCCTATTTTCCGGTATTTTACACTAAAACCTCATTTAAGCACGTTAGATAACAAGGGATCTTAACTTTGAATCCCTTTGTCATTATCAAAACCTAGGTTCGGTCGTCAGATACTTTCCGTACCAACACTTGACTTAATTATAGCTCTACTAGTGGCATGTGATATTTTAGTCGGGTCAAGCTGATCACCTCTAAAATTAATTGATTCGAAAACTGAAATGTTGATTTTAAAAAATAAAATAAAATAACTAATGGGCTGTGTGGCATGGTGGACAGAGTAAGCGTCCGGCCGTTGCATGAGCCGATCTGGGCCGAGTCTGGACCCTCCATGGGCCATTTTAAATTTGTGTGTCTCCGATCTTGAGTTATTAGGCCATTACGGGTGTTAAGATATAATTGTTTCTGCAATGATCACTCACATTTGTGAACACCAATTCTAACTTCTAAGATTCTAACGGCAAACCCATTGCATAGATGCAATGTTAATTGATACAAAATACTTTATCTAATCCAACGCAAAGTGACTTTCAATAAACTTAGCATTCGCACGATCCTAATCGATGATGATAAACAATCGGTAAAAGGATCGCAAAGGTAGTTGAGTTATAAGCAAAAGTTTAGTGGAACTCGTATAAATAACTATTAATAAACCACAATGCCCATACGTGCTCCCAAAGAATAAGTGATCAAAACAATTAAGTAGGATTGTTAGGCTAAGTGACCTGATGCCTAGAACACTCAAGATAACTAATTTTTTAATAAGAAACCGAAGAGTGTTGATAAAATACTTTATACAATTTATCCATTGAAAAGCCCTTTGCAGAAGAAGAAGAACATTTTTGTAGTATTTGTTTTTTTTTAAATGTTTGAATGATAGAACAAAAAAGTTATTCTCCTATTCAATCATTTCAGTTTTTCATTTGCTCGTCAGAATCTATATATAAATGATTAGGAAAACTAAATTAATACTTTCAAGACGATCTAGTGACTAGCAATATCAATTTGATATCTCAAATTTAAATCTCAACATAATTGAAATAAATATCTCTTATATGTTAGTCATTATTTTAAAACTACTAGTCATCTATGATTTTATTTTATCCTTATTATTCTGGGAACGGATTGATAAGAACCTGGGAAAGCTAAACTAAATATATATATATATAGAAATGATATACTGCGGATAAAGTCGTGCGAACCGCTGCGGATATCGATCAGGAAGGCATGTCCACAGCGATCCGCTCGACTTTGTCCGCAGCATATCATATATATATATATATATATATATTTTTTTTTTTTTTTCAATTTTTTTTATTATATTCAAGGTAAAATTTTGTGCCAAAATTGAGTTCTTAATTATCGAAATTAATTATTTTCTATATTCTCACTCGCGTGCTGGAAAAGTGAGGGGGGTGCAGCGGCATTAATCGAAGGCATTTAGTACGTCGCGTGTGCGGCAGGGCCGACGGCGGCGATGGCCGCACTCCTCCTCCAGTCCTCCTCCTCTAGGAATCGAGCCACCGCACTAACGCTGGGCTCCGCCACGTATCTCCTCCAAGGTGCAGACGGGAGGTTCCCGGAGAGCCTCGCCACCACGGCCGGCGTGGCGTCCACCCGCAGCAGAGGCCAACCCATTGCCGCCAGTCGCTCGATCTTCCGCACCTGCTCCACCGTTAGCCGCCTCGCGTTCGCCTTGATCGCCGCTAGCGCCGCCTCGAACGCAGCAGCGGTCCGGCAGCCGCGCCCGGTGAAGTAGCTCCGGAATTCCGGCACCCCGATGGCTTTCCCTAGCCCCGGGTGCCGCTCCACTTCCCCCTCCACCACGAAGTAGCGTTCCAGCTCCTCGACCATACCTTCCGCCACCATCTCGTCTACTCTCCGGTCGATATGCTCCGCCAGCGTCGCCGCCTCGACGTGCACCCAAATGAAACAACACCGAGACCGCAAGGCTTCCTTCCTCGCCGACGACCGCTCCCTGAACGGGTCAGACCGGGGATCAAACCTGTCCGAGAGCAGAGCGTGGATGAAGGAATTTGACCCACCGGCAACCACCGGAATCCGACCGCGGGCGGAGATGTCCTCAATGGCGCAGCTCGCTAAGGCCCGGAATCCACTAGGAAGGAGTTCCCCGGCGGCGGGGTCCAGCTCGCCGAGCAAATGATGTGGTACTCCACGCCGGTTCGCCACCGGTATCTTATTAGTGGTGATGTCGAGACCGCGGTACACCTGGATCTTATCAGAGTTTATGACCTCGCCGGAAAACATGGACGACAGCTGAACAGAGAGCTTGGACTTGCCGGTGCTGGTGGCGCCCATGATCACCACCACCCTCTGTTCCATCTCCTCCTTCCCCCACTTCACATTGCCTCCGTCGTCTACCATGCCTCCGTACCCACAAAACCTGCGGCTTTGCTGCAGCGCCCCGGCGGCGACGGTGCTCTGAGAAAGGAGCGCTCTGCCTCCGCCGCGGCAGAATAAAATCGACATATATACAGACAAACGTTCACTAAAAAGCACCTTCTCTAATCCGATCTCTTCCAAATAAAATCACAGTCAATTAGCAGGAAGAGGACTGAGGACGAGATCCGAGTTCTCTGTTTCAGGCGTGCAGCGAAACATTTATATATCGAGTTGCAGAACAAAACTACTTTAATTTAATATGTCATTATCATCATTCCACTATCGGATGCTTAATCCTCTACTATCTAAACCTCTCTTAATTCCTTCCAATGGGCTATTCTCTCTTCCTCCTGAAAATCTCTACTTACAGACAGCCTTTGGGATCGACTCCATTCTTTAAAAGGTTCTGATTCGTTGCAATGCTGATCGAGAGAGAGAGAGAGGAGGAGGAGGAGGAGATTCAGTTGCAGATTGGTAGCAGTGCGTGGGGCGAGGAATGTTTCGAACAGGAATCTTATCAGGAAGGAACTGAATATCGAGATTGACCAGCACTTCTCGCAAATTGCACCCCGGGAGGCGGCGAGCATCATACGACTCCTTGCAGCTTTTCTCCTCGCTCCGCTCCACTCCACTTGCACGATTCGCGATCAACGACTGCGTTGACAAATTCGGATAGCAAATTAAATGGGCATCATGGTTTGACTTTGATGACGTAATTTTGATTTGGCTGAGGCGTGGAGCATGCCCCGGGATAATAATGCAGCGCGTCTTCTCAGGTTTTTTTAAAAGCAAGATTGCTTAGAAAAGTGGAAAGTAAATTATGAAAAAATTTCGGTCGTTAAAATTTTTTCATTATTTATTTTATTAAAATTTAAAGAAAGAAGAAAAACATAATTTATCCTGAATAATTTTAGAATTAAAATTAAATCTCAAAATTAAATGAAAAACAAGGATTAGGAGTGTAATCGAGTCGAGTCAAGCCAAACTCTTGGATATTTGAATTTGACTTATTTATAATCGAGCCAAGCTCGAACTTTATTTAACGAGTATATTCATGACTCACGAGTTTATTCGAACTTTTATCGAGCCTAAACGAGCTTAATAAATATAAATTATAAATTTAAATATTCATTAAAAATTAAATTATATATTTTTTAAAAATTATAATGTTCTGGTTAAAATTTATAATTTTATTCTAATAAATAAATTTAATATATTTGTCTATGTTTTTCATCAGTAGAGTATAAAATCTATAAATTCAATATCAAAACTATTATTTTTTTTATTTAAAAATTGATTCATGAGTTTAACGAACATATTCACGAACTAACGAGTCGAATATTTTGAAACTTGAGCTTGATTTATTTATTTTAACGAGCCTAATTAAACGAGTTCAAACGAAATTTTATCGAATCAAACTTCGAATAGCTCACGAATAACTTTACTTATTTACATCCCTAGCAAGGATAAAAAAAATATGATGCATCAATGAATTAAATCTATAAATGTTGAACTGTTGAGTCATGTACTCCTAACACTTCTTAATTAACACTTCTTAATTTACTGGTTGATGGAAAATTTCTGAGTACTGACGGATAACCTTAAGATTAGTTGGAGATTTGATGCCAACTAACAAATAAATCTATCGTGAAAATATTTCCTTAGGGAAAGGGAGAGGAAAGACGAAGGAAATAAAGTAAACTCGAAGAAGAGAAAGGAAAGAAACGATACTACAATCTATTCATGGTGAGCCCATGGCCTCGTGACGAGGTCATGGAGCGCCTGTGACCTCTCGGTGACATCGCAGGCTGCTCACGACCTCTTTGCGATGTTGCCCTTGAGATGAGGTCGATGTCGGCCACAACCTCGAGGTCAGGTCGCTCGCGTCGACCATGACCTTGCGTCGGCATGGGTTGCGCCTTGCTTCGACAAGGTCGCACCTCCTCCCAGCAAGGTCGCAGCGGGCAAGGCCAAGATAGGTTGGCAGCTCCATCGTCGAGATGTTGTGATGATGAGATCGAGATGAATTAGATGCGACGGTGAATAAAAAAAGTTGGTTCTATCTGATTTGAAGGATTAGAAAATGAGTTAAATTTAATCAGCGGATAAATTTAATATAATCCTCTTATTCCATACGTTTTTTTTCACGAGTAAAAATAAAAGAAAGTGGGTCGATCAACGCTCCGAAGTAAACATGACATAACTTTTGCCCATTAAGTATACAAGTTATTCCGTGTGCACGTTGTCGTAGCACTCGATCCAGTCGTTTTCAGGATTATATGCGAAACATCGCCAATGGAGTATAAAGCACAGCACTGAAAGCTATTTATTTATATCTATATTTTTTGAACTCGGAATATTAATTTATCTTGCTTTGAGGAAAAACAAAGAACACAAGTCGTGGACGAACAAGAGTTGATGGAAACAGCATAAACAAAAGGAAAAGTTGCATAGAATATGCATTTGCATCAATGTTCCACTAACAAGTAAGTTAAGGGACATTTTGAGGAGAAAAGAATGTAATGAAATTTATTCTCTATTTTTTTAAAAAAATATTTTTTTTCTTCTTTTAATGTTTGAATCTACTTTTGCTAAGCCCATGCGTTTGTGGTCCATTTAGGACAAATGGAAACCTTTTTCTCCATGCTGAAGTTTTACTTGCACAATTCCATTTATTTTTAATTTATTTTTGTTTTTCTTTTAATGTTTGAATCTGCTTTTGCTAAGCCCATACAGTTGTGGTCCATTTAAGACAAATGGAAACCTTTTCTCCATACTGAAGCTTGTTTTACTTGCACAATTCCATTTATTTGTGGCCACTATTTAGAAGCTTGATTTACTTTTATGGCGAACTCAAAGTCAAAGCTAAGTGCCATCAGAATCTCTCGAGTCAAAGCATATTGATTTGCATGGTCCAAGGCATCATATACATATATCTCAATCACCATTTCGATATGCCTTCTATTTTGTTTCATCTTTTACAGGGAATAATTGATTCCTGTATTTTGCAATACAAAGCTCTCCTGCTGGAGAGAGAGAAGTCAACTCCAAATATAGGAGTAAGATTCTGCATTTGACTGACATTTTACAAAAAGAAAAAGACATCTATGTTAGGTAACCTTGGAGAAACTAAAGAACAAGCCATTGCAGCCTGCACAAACTCTGTAAAAGAAAAAGATGAATCTCACGGGTCCCAAAATTCCACTCTGCCATTCCTCAAAAGCTCAACCAAGTGTCCACAGTCGCGTCAATAATGATGATGATGATGGTTAGCTTGCATTTGACTGCGCCCGTCCCAGCAGTGCTTCCTGTGAGGCTCTCTGCCTCTGCTCATCTTTTGTGCCTGTTCCCTTTCTAACTGAGCCATGAGATTTGCGCCCCATTCATTTCGATTCAGCAGGAAGAGAGGATTGTACCACCTGGGCTTTCAAATCAAATCATTAGCTTATTTATGATAATTTATCAAACAGTATATTTAAATTTATCAAAAAACGAATGTTATTTTGTTATTTAACTAAGGACGTATCTTTTTTAAATATATTTTCTATTTTACCTTTTCAATAATCTGATTTTTTCTATCATTTTTATTTTTTTTATTATTTCTCTTTCTCTTCTTTTTTTCTCTCTCCTATGTATGTAACTTCTCTTATTTTTCCTCTCCTCTCTTCTTTTTCTTCTCTTTTTTTATAAACATGCATAACATATAAATAACATTTTATAAGATTTAGTTAATTTTTAATAATATTTTAATACATCTGGAGAAGTCAAAATAAATAATGGATAATATATTCGAACTTCTTACAACCTTATAAATCCACCAGAATTGAAATCGACGTAATCAGAGCTCTCTAGATTCATCAGTGAGTTTTGATCAAAACCCACTGATGAACCTAGAGATCTCAAATTGCACTCATTTCAATTCCTGTGGATTCTGGGGTTACAAGGAATTCAAATATGCTATCCATTGTTTATTTCGACTTCTCAAAAGTGTTAAAATGTAATAAGAAAGATCGACAAAAATTTTCACGTTGGCCCTGATATGAAATGATATCAGGTCTAACGTGGACCTGATATGAATGGTATCAGACCCACGTTAGGCATGATATGATTCCATATCAGGCCTAACGCGAAGATTTTTGACGATTATTCCATGTTACATGTTAACACCTCTGAGAAGACGAAGTAAACAATGGATAACATATTTGAACTCCTTGTAACCCCAGAAATCTACAGAAACTAAAATGGGTGCAATGTGAGATCTCTAGGTCCATCAGTGAGTTTTGACCAAAACCCATCCTGGATCTAGATAGCTCCGATTACATCGATTTTAGTTCTGGTGGATTTTTAAGGTTGCAAGGAGTTCAAATATGCTACCCATTGTTTATTTTGACTTTTCGAAGGTTTTAAAATGTAATAAACAAGAATCATTAAAAACATCCATGTTAGACCTGATATGAAATTATATCAGGCCCAACGTGGGCTTGATATCATTTCATATCAAGCTCACGTTGGGCCTGATATGATTCTATATCATATCCAACTTATTTTCTTTTTGGTGATGATATATCGGAAATAAAGCCCAGCAAAATTCTTTAGATAAATTTGAATGTCTTTAAGACAATAAAGAGTGAATTCATTAGAATGGTGGAATAACAAATAATATTGCAAGCCAGGAGCTCAATTTGGATCAACTACTATATAGGGTTGTTTTTATAAAGACTTGACACAAAAGAGTTAAAACTTGATACAAAGACTTTGTGCTGCTATTATACACTACGAGTTGAAACAATATGTTGAGATGGTTGTTGCTTATGTTTTAGACAATTTGGTGATTCAATCCCAGAGAATTGTGAACCAACTTACTTGCTTTCACCAGCTTTTGAGATAGAAACTACAAACCCTACTATAACAGTAAGGTTTATGCACAACTCCAATTCTATTTTTTAGAAATCTCCAGCTTTTGTTCTTAAAAATTCTCTACAGGACATCCACAATACATTATCTAGGATCAACTTACAAAACATAAACTCAAGCATTCACTCCTACTCCATCACAATATCAATCTCCTACTCCATCACAATATCAATCTTTTACGATCTCCAATGAATCATATCAGGCCCAACATGGAGATTTTTGATGATTCTTCCTTGTTACATGTTAACACATCTGAGAAACTGAAATAAATAATAGATATAGCATATTTGAACTTCTTGTAACCCCAGAAATCCATAGGAACTAAAATGAGTGCAATATGAGATCTCTAGTTCCATCAATAGATTTTGACCGAAACCCACTATGGACCTCGAGAGCTCTGATTGCATCCATTTTAGTTCTATGGATTTCTGAGGTTTCAAAGAGTTCAAATATGATATTCATTGTTTATTTCAACTTTTCATAGTGTAGGTGCAGCGGAGGCCGACAAGAGGGGGGTGAATTGCTGAAAATAAAAATAAAATATAGCCTCCTCGGATTTCAACTCAATAAATAACAACTATACAAATAAAATAGGAAAGTAAAGTAAAACATAATTTAACCTGGTTACAACCAAGAAGGTTGTTAATCCAGGGCGATGAAAAGCTCCACTAGCAGAATCTCCTTGACTGTAGGCAGAGAAGCCTTTTTACACTTAGAACGCTCACTTAGTTGCTAGAAATTGATTATAAGTTGGATGCTTTAGTTATTGTTAAATTCCTAGCTCCAGGGGCCTTTAAATAGCCTCTGGAAATCTAATCTCGAAGCTCCAAGGCGCCTCCAACGAGGGTCCAAGGCGCCTCTAAGCGAGTGATCGGATAGAACTTTATCCGAAGGCAAACGGTCGGATTGACTGGGTTGAAGGCGCCTTCAAGCTGGAGGCACCTTCAACCTGGCTGAAGGCACCTTTAAGCTGGAGGCGCCTTCAACTTGGCTTAAGGCGCCTTTAAGCTGGTAGCTCAACTTCTTGGCTTCATTTCCAGCTTGCTTTGACTTCCAACGCTCTGATCTTTTGGGTAATTGCGGCCAACCGGAATAGGGCTCACCCGAACCCAATTCCCGGTATTCTCCTCGAGCAGCCTTCCGTCCTGGCTTAACGTCCCTCGACTTCCGCAGCTCTCTCGTCCTTCGGACGCACCGAGCCCGTCGACTCCCTTCCCATGCCGTCCTTCTCGCTAGCTGCGTCTTCCGCTCGACTTCATGTGTTCCTAAGCTCCTGCACACTCAGACACAGGGATCAAATATAAAGCAGGACCTAACCAACCGGGTTGACCACATCAAAACACCACGGGGTCCAACAATCTCCCCCTTTTTGATGTGCATCAACCCAAGTTCAAGTTAGAGAAAAAATAGACATAAAAAGTAATTTTAAATAAAAATTACTAAACTAAACAGTTAAGCATAAATTTGCAATAAATAAAATTGTAACACACTTTAGTGAAAAATTTAATATAATCTCAAAGCATTATTTAATTTTCTAATTTTCCTAACTCCCCCTAAACTTGTACTTTTTTCTCCCCCTTTGATCACAGCAAAAATGGGGTACAAATAACAGAATATTAAATAAATTATTAAGGTAAAAGAAATTCTGAGCAATAATGATTTTTAGAAAGAAAAATTTCTAAGTTAAATTGAATTTTCAGAAAAATTTTTGAAGCAAAAAAAAATTTCTTAGTTAAATTGAATTTTCCAAAATTCTAAGTAAATTAAAATTTTGATTGTTCCCAAAAAAATTTCTAAGACAAATGAAGTTTAGAATTTCTCCAGTAAAAATAATTTCTAACTAAAATGAAAAAGAAATTTTTAAGTTAAAATTTTCAAGAAAAATTTCTAAGTAAAAGAAATTTTTTGTTCTTTTTTTAAAAAAAATGTTTGATAAACTCTCAAAGCATTATTTAATTCTTGATTTTAATGTTTTTTCAGAAAGTTAATTAAACATTTTATTTCAATATTTCAGCTTCTAGATCGTGGAGAGGCACTAGGCCTTCTTGGTTATTGGAGCAACAACCACTTCCTTAGACAAAACCTCCATAAAGAATTTCAATGTTTAATTTTCTCACTTTAAAACTTTTAACTTAAAATAAATTAATTTAGCACAAATTTTGAAACCCAATAGAGGTTCCTTCCTACTGGATTAATCAGATATTTAGGGGGCACATAAATTTTGGGCACTTTTCTAAGTTGACCCTGATGGTTTTTAATGTACCAGTTCAATTTTCCATAAGTTCTTAATTTTGAGTTTGGAAATTTATTTAAGCATGCATCATGTTTCAAACTTTCAATTTCATTTTTCAACTTTTCATTTTTTAATTTTAAATGCTCATTTTCTTTTTCTAATTGATCTAACTCTTTAGAAATTGCTTTAATAAAGCGAAAAGACTGAGTTGGGATTAGATTGCGTACCTTACTTACCTGACTCGGTGACGCTCCCCCTTCACTATAGCTTTCCTCTTCTGATGAACCTCCCCCTTCATCCATGCTCATTTCTGAGCTTGAGTCTTCTTCCGGTTGATGGTTCGCCATTAGCGCTAACCCAGAGAATTCTTCGATATCCGACTCAGAGGATGACGAATCTGACCAAGTAGCCTTCAGGTTATTGTGCTTGGAGGGTTCTGGTTTCTTGTATTTTGACTTTTCCTTTTCTTTCTCCTTTCTCTTTAGCTTTGGGCAGTCATCTTTGATATGCCCCTCTTTGTTGCAGTTGTAGCAACGAACCATCCTCTTCTTTCGATGATGCCTCTGCGATTTAAATTTGTTAGTACTGAAAAACTTATTGAAGCGCCTTACCAGTAGTGCCGCTTCGGATTCGTCGACTGAGGCTTCGGAGTCAGAACCGTTTACTTTTGCCTTTAGGGCTATGTTCTGACTGGTCTTCTCTACTCCATTGGGCTCTGAAACTCGAGATTCGTGAAGTTCAAAAGTCGAAAACAATTGTTCTAAAGTACT
This sequence comes from Zingiber officinale, assembly GCF_018446385.1. NCBI lineage: Eukaryota > Viridiplantae > Streptophyta > Magnoliopsida > Zingiberales > Zingiberaceae > Zingiber > Zingiber officinale. The sequence continues at coordinate 99,080,252 of NC_055999.1, read as the reverse complement.
TACCTCGAGATCCTTAGAGATGTAGTACACATCTACTAAGGAAGCCCACTCTGGAGTTCTGGGGAAGGCGTTGAGCACGTACTGGATAGAGTCCCGGTTTGTTACCTCTTCTCCAAGATTAGTTAGTTGCGTGATCAGCTCTTTGATCCTTGCTTGGAGCTGTGCTACCTTCTCGCCTTGGTTCATCTGGAGGTTCGTCAATTGTTCCGGAGGATGTCGCGCCTTGCTAGCTTCGCTTCGGAGGTGCCTTCGTGGAGCTCCAGGAATTTTTCCCAGAGATCTTTTGCAGAGTCGTAGCTTTCGATCCGATTTACCTCCTGAGGCGGCAAAATGCTGAGTAGATGGAACTCAGCCTTCTCGTTGGCGACGAAGTCTGCTTGTTCCTTTTTCGTCCAGGTATTTTCCTCCTTATCTTTCAGAACTGCATAACCATATTTCATTATTAAAAGAATATCAAATTCAGTTTTAAAAAATACCTCCATTTTGCGCTTCCATGTGACGAAGTCTCCGTCGAACTTTGGGGGATGTATATTTGCTCCGACCATCGTCTTGATCGTAGTGCTTCAGTTGGCGGTTAGTCTTTCTGAGGTAACTTGGCTCTGATACCAATTGTAGGTGCAGCGGAGGCCGACAAGAGGGGGGTGAATTGCTGAAAACAAAAATAAAATATACCCTCCTCGGATTTCAACTCAATAAATAACAACTATACAAATAAAATAGGAAAGTAAAGTAAAACAGAATTTAACCTGGTTACAACCAAGGATGTTGTTAATCCAGGGCGATGAAAAGCTCCATTAGCAGAATCTCCTTTACTGTAGGCGGAGAAACCTTTTTACACTTAGAACGCTCACTTAGTTGCTAGGAATTGATTACAAGTTAGATGCTTGAGTTGTTGTTAAATTCCTAGCTCCAGGGGCCTTTAAATAGCCTCTGGAAATCTGATCTCGAAGCTCCAAGGCGCCTCCAACGAGGGCCCAAGGCGCCTCTAAGCGAGTGATCAGATAGAACTTTATCTGAAGGTAAACGGTCGGATTGACTGGGTTGAAGGCACCTTCAACCTGGCTGAAGGCGCCTTCAACCTGGAGGCGCCTTCAACCTGGCTTAAGGCGCCTTTAAGTTGGCAGCTCAGCTTCTTGGCTTCATTTCCAGCTTGCTTTGACTTCCAACGCTCCGATCTTTTGGGTGATTGCGGCCAACCGGAATAGGGCTCACCCGAACCCAATTCTCGGCCTTCTCCTCGAGTAGCCTTCCGTCCCGGCTTAACATCCCTCGAACACCGCGCACACTCTTCACGCCCACCGGAGTACTCTTCTGCAGCTCGCTCGTCCTTCGGACGCACCGAGCCCGTCGGCTCCCTTCCAGTGCCGTCCTTCTCGCTAGCTGCGTCTTCCGCTCGACTTCCTATGCTCCTAAGCTCCTGCACACTCAGACACAGGGATCAAACACAAAGCAGGACCTAACCAACTTGGTTGATCACATCAAAACACCACGGGGTCCAACACATAGGTTTTAAAATGTAATTATAAAGAATCGCTAAAAACTTACATGTTGGGCCTGATATGGAATCATATCAGGCTCAATGTGGGCCTGATATCATTCCATATCAGGCCCAACGTTAGCCAATTATATTTCCCAGGACATATTAGGCCAAATGTTAGCCAATTGTATTTCCTAATTCTTATTTGCTTTATATTTTTATTAATTTCTTTCTGAAATTATATTTGTGTTGCTTTTTGATTGGACTTTGTTTGATCTCCTTCTTAGGATGACAAAAAATAGATGTGGTTAGGTAGTGATAGTGCCTTGGCCCATTTTGAAGCTCTTAGACTTGAGAATAAAAAAACGGTATCTACATACAGGATCTAAGAAAATTTTCAAAATTATAAATTTGATACATTTATAACCATTTGGTTCATCATATTTTGTCTATACAATTTCTGTTCGTGCTATATTTTTGGGTGACTCAGCCATTGCAGATGATGCAATGATTATAGAAAAGAATGGAGATGATAATGAGGTTCCTCTTGACGAGAAGATGAAAATTCTCATAAATCAATGAGCCAAGAAGAAGAAAAAGAAGAAACAAGTAAAAAATGACATATTTGATGATCTGGAAAATATTGACAGTGAGTTTGATATTTTGGGCGTGGTGAGAGAAATAAATTTGGACAATTATGAGCAAACTCAAGACGCAGCAACAATAGTTACATATCAGAGTTGTAGAAGTGAAAAGGTAGTTAGTAAAATCAATATCGAGAAGGAAATATCATCACCAAAAAGAAAATAAGTTGGATCTGATATAAAATCATAATAGGCCCAACGTGGGTCTAATATGATTCCATATCAGGCCTAATATGGATGTTTTCAACGATTCTTGTTTATTACATTTTAAAACCTTCGAAAAGTCAAAATAAATAATAGATAACATATTTTAACTCCTTACAACCTTAGAAATCCACAGAACTGAAATTGATGTAATCGAAGCTCTCTAGGTCCATCAGTGGGTTTTGGTCAAAACCCACCGATGGACCTAGAGATCTCAGATTGCACCCATTTCAGTTTCCATGGATTTCTAGGGTTACAAGGAGTTCAAATATGCTACCCATTGTTTATTTCGGCTTCTTAGAGGTGTTAACATATAACAAGGAATAGTCATAAAAAATCTCCACGTTAGGTCTGATATAGAATCATATCAGGCCCAACGTGAAGATTTTTGTCAATCTTTCTTATTATATTTTAACACTTTCGAGAAGTCGAAATAAGTAATGGATAACATATTTGAACTCCTTGTAACCCCAGAAATCCACAGGAACTGAAATGAGTGCAATCTGAGATCTCTAGTGCTGGGATGTATACTAAAAGCTTAGCTTTTTGTATGAACATAAGAATCACATTGGTCAAATGTCTACATTTATGTTAAATGTAGTTGTCCATTTAATTTATATTGTAGATAACATGGTGTGTGGTGCCACATAGAAGATCATGTTATCAGTTCCTTATAAATTATAAATAGTAGCTCACAACCAAGATGGAATGAGACAAACTATTGGAGTGGTTGTAGTGTAATTTGATATTAGTTTATCTTGACTATAAAATTACACTAGTACACTATGTGTGTGTTGAGCAGGACCATTTAAGGTAGTTTCTTTTTATACTAACTACATAAAAGAACAAAACCTCTATTATTATGAATGTGCGTACTTTTAATCCCGATATAATAACAAGCACATATACTTAGTATGTATTTCTTTAATTTATCAATGGGTGAGATTTATTCCGCTAAATCAATAGGCCTGATAAGTTGGAAAATAATATTATTTATATGGTGTGTTGTTGATTATAGAAGGAAACTATGTCCTAGTAATCTAGGTTGATGATGTCCCCTTGAGGAGCTCATAAAGATTATCATGTAAATCCTGCAGGTGGACTTAATCCGACATGATAATGAAGTTGAGCGGTACTAATCTTGGAGCTAGATATTAATTAAGTGAGTTGTCAGTAACTCATTTAATTAATGGACATTCGATATCTTAAACACAGGGAGATTAATGCACTCATGATAAGAAGGAGCCGATAATATAATTTGGGATTGATGCAGTAGTTCAATAATAACTCTTTAGTGGTATGAGTTATTATTGATAAACTTGAGTTGGGTGTTTGGGGTGAACACAGGAAGCTCAAGCTCATCAGGAGACCAAAACCAATTTCTCCTCTCGGTCCTTAATATAGCCTCTATAAATCCTTGTATCCATAAAGTCCACTTCTTACCCAAGTAATGGGTCGGCCACATCCTTGCTTGGTACAAGGGGGCCGGCCAAGCATGGGCTTGGAAGCCCAAGAGGTGGCTGGCCAAGCCATGCTTGGTGTCCAAGCATGGGGCCGACCACACCATTAGAATTAAAGAGAGATTTTATTTTTTTTGTTAAAATCTTTTCTTTTGTAGTCATTCATGAAGCGATTTAAAAGAGAAATTTTAATTTTAAAATTTTCTTTTATAGCTATCCTCATGATTTTAAAAGAGAGTTTTAAAATGTTAAAATCTTTCCTTTTATAGCTATCTACAAAGGATTAAAGAAAGATTTTAATTTTGTTAAAATCTTTCCTTATTTGTAGTTATCTATAATGCTTAAAAGAGAGATTTTAATTTTTGATAAAACTTTCCTTTTTTGTAACCATGATTTAAAAAGAGAAGTTTTAATTAATTTTTCCTTTTTTGTAGTTGTCTACATATTTTAAAAGAGAGAGACTAATTTTAAAACTTTCCTTTATTGTCATGTACAATAGGAAATTTAAAAGAGAGAGATTTTAATTGTTGTTAAAATTTCCTCTTTTGATCAAGCTATGACCGGCCATATAGAAATTAAAAGGAAGTTTTTAATTTTGTTTAAAATACTTTCCTTTTTTGCATTCACCAAGGATTATAAAAGAGAGGTAGAGGGTGCCTCATGGGAGAATACACAACCTTAGCTCCTCCTCTCTTTTCCTTGGTGGCCGACCCTTGCTTCTCTTCTTTCTCCTTGTTTTCTTTCTCTCAAGGCCGACGACACACCAAAGAAGTTCCATCTCCTTGGTGGCTGGCTACTTGGAGGAGGAGAAGAAGAGAAGGTAGTTTCCTATTTTGGCATCCTTTGGTGGCTCGAGAGTCTTGGAGGAGAAGAAGTGGTTCGGGTGGATTCCATCTTGGTAGATTATTGCTCACACAACGTCCAAGAGGAGGAGAGGAATACAACAGAAGATCAAGAGATCTTTAGCTACAAAGAAAGGTATAACTAATTAATGGTTTCCAATTCGAATTAATTAGTTAGTTTTCTTTGAATGAATTCTGAAACACCACCACAAGAGGCTAGCGATTTTATGTTTCGATTTTGTGCTATCGATTTTGTATTTTGATTTTACGTTTCGATCTTGTGTTTCTATTGTGGTCTCTGTAGTTAAACCTAGGGTTATTGTAAGAAGTTAAATATCCAATTTCTTTGAAAGGCTTTGTCTAGGAAGTGGTGGATGATCACATAACCAAGAAGGCCTAGTGCCTCACCATGTTTAACCTGGAAGACAATCTTTGAAATAGATATTTAATCAACTTCTGTAATATGGTTTAACTTAGGAAGATCACATCGGTTAAATTTGGAGTAAAAATGTTAAGTATCGTTTTCAATCCAAGTTTAACTTCTGAAGAGCAACTTGGATTAATAATGTTAAGCATCGTTTGCAATCCAAGTTTAACTTCAGTAGAGCACATGGGTAGCTAGCTTAAGTTCTGTGCTTGTACAAATTTTTGTATAGGGGAAACATAACGGAATCTAGGTGTAGCAACCAACATCTAGGTCCATTAGTAAGTTTTGACTGAAATCCACTGATGAACCTAGAGAGCTCCGATTACATCGATTTCAGTTCTAGTGGATTTCTAAGGTTGCAAGGAGTTCGAATATGCTATCCATTGTTTATTTTGACTTCTCCAAATGTATTAAAATGTTATTAAAAATCAACTAAACCTTATAAAATGTTATTTATATGTTATGCATGCTTGTAAAAAAGAGAAGAAAGAGAAGAGAGGAGAGGAAAAATAAGAGAAGTTGCATACATGGGAGAGAGGAAAGAGAAGAGAGAAAGAAATGGTAGAGCAAAGAAAAACAGCAGAAAAAGTCAGATTGTCAAGAGGGTAAAATAGGAAGTGTACTTAAAAAGGTGTGCCCTTTGGCAAATACTAAAGTAGCATGCGCCTTTTGATAAATTTAGAAATTTAGGTGCGATGTTTGATAAATTGCCGTTTATTCTAAGATCATAAAATGTGTTACAAGGGTGAATACTATGAGTGTTTTTTTTACTTTCTAAAAAAAAAAATTTAAGCAAAAAATAAAGTAAAGAAAAATAATTATTAACATCTTTTAGTTATTACTTGATTCGAAACTTACGACGATTCCTACTCCAAGATATATACTCGTTGAGTGGACAATCCACTAATAATTTGAATATTACAAGAAAATTTAGAATTTAAAATATAATTAATAAAAACAAATATACCGATGACTTTAGTGTAGAAGATTGAGTGTCGTCGGAGGATGAACGTTTCAGTGTCGTGGAGAGCTTTCCGGAGCAGGTCGCAAGTATAAAAATCGATTTGAATGTAGTCTTGTAGGTGCTGATAGAACTCTCTTTTTATAGCCTTGTTCGGGCACCTAGACTGGTCCTGGGCGCCCCGTCAAGCTGACGTGGTGTGATCTCAGCGAAGCTCTATCCGCCAAAGTTTATCCATCTCCGAGCGCCTGGACCCAATCCGGGCGCTTGGATTCTGACATATGCTGGCCAATCAGTATGTGTCAACTCCTCTACTTGGGTGCCTGAGTTCGAACCAATCCAGGAGCTTGAACCTTGTCCGGGCGCTCAGATCTTCGAGCGCCTAAACTCTTCCTGGGCGCCTAGAGACCCCTTTTATGGCCAACATCCAGCTTCAATTTCCTGTATCACAGAGTTAGAAAAAATAGGCATAATAATTTAGACAATCTTTGAACTGTCTAATTTTGACTTTGGATTTTGCTGAAATCCTAGGTCGAGCCGAAGCCAACTGTTCTCTCAACGGAGAACATGCCCTCACCTACTCCTCTCAAGAGAGTAGAGTTACCTTTTGCTAAACACCTGTTTGGACTCTTGCTCAACATCTGGCCTTAACCTCTGGGACTTCTGCTAGACGTCTGATTCTCGACCCATCTAGACTTCTGTCTAGTGTTCGCGACCCTAGGACTTTCTCCCTATGTCTTCAATCTGCCAAGACTTCTGTCCATGTAATGAATACCCTTCTTACTACTACTATCTAAGGGTGACCGTTACTTAACTACTAACTTTACTTAACCGGTATGATCGAAACCACGAGGAGTCCCTACCGAAAAATTTTGGCAACACTTCCCCTGTACTGGTGACCATAAACTTAGATACATACATAGTAAACATCAGCCACAGGTGGCTGAAACATATATTAAACACCCACGCAATTAAATAAGTGTCAAACACCAAAATATACCTACTTACTAAACAGAACTTATCTTAACATGCAATATAAAATAAGAATAAACTCGAATGACATGAACTATAAAGTACAATCTCAAATGTTTACAGTCCACTAAAACACAGAAAACTTAATAACATCCCAAGTCTCTCCCATAGTCCTGGCATCACACACCATCCGCACCTCCTTGTCGCCTTCCTTTATCTGCAGTAAGAGGAAATGCAAACTATAAGCAAAATTGCTTAGTAAGCGCTATCTAACTCACAAAACTCGAATATGCATGTGAATATACTAAAATCTAAAAACTGAATGCTCAAAAGGAAAACTACTCATGCTCATCTACTAGTAAAAGAACATACTGAAAAGCTAAACATGTAAAACAAATCTATACAATCATGCTAGCATAAAGAACTAAACTTGCTGAATTTTAAACCTATGTGAAGCTTATTTCACTTGTTTAAAATTTATACTTTTATACTTTTATACTTATGTGAAACTTATTTTACTTGTTCAAAAATTTATACTTTTAATACTTCAAAATAATAATCAACTTTCTTCTTCTTGGGCCCAGGCGTAGTACCATCTTATGCGCGTTCCCTAATAGGTTGGGGTAGCGAGCCACCAATCCTAAAAGAGCAGACCTTGGTCTACCAGGGCCAAGACCTCGGAATTGGTCACCTGGATTTGTTTAACGACAACCTCAGAAGTCGGGTACTAGTCTCTTAAAGTAAAATACTTATTATCTTTTATTACTTCTTCTTTAAATGCCTTGGCATTTTAACAAGCACTTTGTGTGCCAAAATCCCTAAAGTCTTGACTTTGAGATCTACTTAAGGCCTTGACCTTTTTCTTTCTTTTCTTTATCTTTCTTATACTTTCTTAAACCCAAAATACTGTTAGGGTATTTTTCCATATGCATCTATAAGTGAAATCAACTAGGTAACACACAATCATGCATATTGAAGTAGCAAAGAAACTTAAATCTGTATGCTTGGAATAAATAGTAGCAAGGATGCAAATCTAATAGTAAAGAAAGTTGCTCATAACCTTTAAAGAATTTAGTAGAACACCTATCTTTATTTAATAGAGCAACAGAATTCTTTAAGCATGCTACAACTGAAATAGAAAGGAGAAAGCAAATCTAGGAACTAATCCTAAACCTCTAACAATCCCATTAATCTGTACAGCATGTTCTGAAAGCAAGAAAAAGAACTAAATCCCTAGCAATTCCAGTTTTATACAACATATTCCACAAGCAAGGAAAGAACTAAAATATTTCTTATCTTCTAATTCTTTTAATGTAGAATGCCTCGGCATTTCTTCGAGCACTTGGCATGCTGCTGATCCCAAATTCTGAAATTTAGAGATCCTATCAAGACCTAGGCCTCCCTTTCTTATAGCTACTCCTATATCTTTAAAGAACTTAATAGAACACCTATTTTTTTTCACAAACAAACAGATCCAAGGGTTTCATAGAACAAGCAAAGCCTCTTTAAACATGCTACAATAGAATATAAAGGAGCAAATAAAACTCGAAACTACTAAGCAGATTCTGTATAACATATTCCGAAAGCAAAGAAGGATACTAAATCCCTAGGAACCATCTTGTACAACATGTTCCAGAATCAAACAGGAAATCTAAATCCCTAGCAAATCCGAAATTCTTGTACAGCATATTCTTAAAACAAACGAATGCCTAGCAACCAAAATTCTTGTACAGCATGAACCGAAACAAAGAAGGAATGTACAGCTTAATCCGAATCAAAGAAGGAAACTAAAACTCGAAACTACTCTTACCGCAGGTGAGTAGCACTTACCGAGATGTTCTTGGACTTACAACCGAAGGGGAAGGCTCTAGGGTTTCCGGAGAAGTGCCTCCTCGACGACTTCTTCGCGTCCGCGTGTCCTCTTCGACGAGAGGGATTCGTAGATGTGAGGATCTCACAAAAGAACCCCTTGGCCGACCACCGGAGGAGGAGCCCTAAGCCGACGTTGATTTTCGCCCAAGAACAGTCGCCGCGCGCACGAGAGGGAGAAGGAGAGAAAAAGATTCGGGAAAAAGAAAACCTAAGTTCTTTTCTTATAACTAGGGTTTTTATTAAATACTATACCTTAAATATTTGTCGCTGCCTATCTGATCATCATCGACCGCTTGCACACTTAGTCAGTCGGATTCTGCCGAAACCTCTGATCGCGGGTTCGATCCCTCTTCCGCCCCTTTTTATTTCAATTTATTTCCTATTCCTTAACTACTGCTTAAATAGATTTTTCTCCTTCTTTAATTAGAAACGCTTGTGTGAACACTTGGTTAGTCGGACTCGCTTAGGGTTCGGCTTAATTTGAGGTCTCGGGTTCGAATCTCGGCTTGGACATTTTTTTGTCGAAACTTCTTTCGTTTAGTAAAAATACCAAACGACCTCCAAATATTACATAAAAATACTCTAAAAATTTCTAAAAATCCCTAGAATATTTCTATAGCATTTTAAAATATTTTTAAAGTACTTTTAGGACTCTAATTGAGGAAATTTGGGTTGTTACAGTCCAGTCCACTTGACCAAGACGTCGTGCCCAATCCCCTTGACCAAAACTTCGTGCCCGATACTCTCGACCAGGACTTCGTGCCCAATCACTTGACTAGGACTTCATGCCCAATCGGTTGACCAGAACTTCATGTCTAGCCTCAACTAAACTTTTCTGTACACTTAATCAACATAATTAGATAACAAGAAACTTTAACTTTGAATCTTTGTCAATATCAAAACTAGATTTGATTATTTGGTACTCTCTATACTAACAATCTCTCTTTTTTTTATTATAACAATATGATTAAACTTAAATAATTATAGATCATAAAGTAAATATGATAAAGAATAAGATAAATATAAAAATTGCTCCCCTTAATTTAATTTCTCCCCTTAAATAAACGTCTTAGAAAATCTTAATTTTTAACCTTATCCTCTCCTCATTTAACATACATATAAAAACATACTAGGGAGTCAAAACGTAATATTACCCAACTGTTGAGCAAAAACATTTTGCTAAAATTTTCAAATGGACTTTCAAGAATATATGAAATATGAATTTTTCAAATAGAGTTGTCAAAAGTACAGTTTGTAAATGAAATTTTAAATTACAAATTTTATAGAATTTTCAAGTAAAGAATTTTCACACGTATTCATATTTTTGAAAGTAATTTACTTTACCTTTTTATATTTTCCCCTTTAACCTATATTGAAAATATTTATTAGAGGAAAAATATGTATTTTTGTAAAACATTTAACAAAATCATCGAAGATAGGCATTTTGAAAAGCTTTCCAAGAGATGATTATTTGAAAACACACTTTAATATATATTTTCAAGTTTTAGGATTTTTAAATTATGATAAAATATTTTTAAGTACTCAAATCATTATTTTCTAAGTACTTGAGGATATTTTTTTTACTTGAAGATAATTTTTTTTCAAGATGATTTTTTAAAAATATTTTAACATAAGAAATAGATTTTCAAGGTTTTTCAACATATTTGAAAAAAAGACTCCAAGTAAAAAGACATTGAAATTCAGATTAAGATTTTTCAAGTATTAAATATAAATTTTCAAAAATATTTTTAACCCCTACAAGATTTTTTGAAAAAAATTAATTTTAGCCCTTAAAAATATATTTTAATTTTGGAAGAAAGAAAACTTTACACTTAAAATCATATTCATAGAACTTAAGATAAAAATATTAATACTTACAATTAATTAACAATGTAAATCCTACAATCCAAGCATTTGATTTTGCATTATTTAATATGGAAAGAAAAAAAACTTATCTATTAATTTATCCTTTAATTTTGAATAATTTAATTTCATTAAATTTGAATTGTTATTGAATATTAATTTCAGATTAATTATTCTAATTAGATTAAAATCGTTGATTTTGGATTAATTGAATTAGATTTGATAATTAGATTTGGAATGATTAAACTTTTATTTTAAATTATTTTGTTTTAGATTAATTATATTAATAGATTAATTTGAATTAAATTGATTAAGTAGAATACGTAATTGTTTAAAAATTAATTAAGTTAAAGTGTGTTAAAATTAATCAAATTTACTTTTAATTAAGTTCGTTTAAAAATTAATTAATTTAAATTACTTAAGCTGGTTAAGAATTAAGTTAAAGTTTGATTAAATTAATTTAGTTTTATTAAACATTTTAATTAGATTAATTAATTTATTCAGAATTAAAAGTTTCAATTAAGTTTGATTAATTTAGTAGATAAATTAACTAGTTTCGACTAATTAAATAAATTTAGTTAATTAAATTGAATTGAGTTAATTAATTTAAGTTTAAGTTTAAGTTTGATTAATTTAAGGTTTGAGTTTGAATGATTTAACTATTACTTTTAACCTAAATCCATCTCATCCATGGTTAGATTTTCAAATAATGAAATTTATAGGTTTTATGAGATGGTTATTTATTTTTATCTTTATTAATTTAATTTGAAATCTAAGGATTGTTTAGTATTTGAGTTAGATTCAGGTTTAACCGTCAGTCAATTAAATATACATTTCAAAAATTAACTTTCAGACTATAGCGAGGCACAAGAGCCTTCTTGGGTATTAGAACAACGACCACTTCTAGACAAATTTTTTTTTAAGAAATTATATATTTAACATTCTTATTGAAAAATCTTAGTTTAACTAGTTTAGGATATGACGAGATAACTTTGGTTATTTCCACTTAGTTAAGTAGACCAAATAGGGTACGCCTTACCCTATTTGACTCATAGACTAAGCTTTCCTAACGTACCGTCATCTCCCTCCACCTTAGTATTAGGTCGAGCAAATGTCAAACAAGCCTAAGTCTTTATCTAACCATTCTAAATTAAGAAGAAATAAACTATACATGCATTTTAAAGCAGTAAATCAAACAAACATGCAAGTTTATTTAATAACAAAAATAGTTTTTATATTGGTTCCCCCTAGATCTTAACCTTGATTTAATCTATTTAGGTAGTAAATTTGATCCTTGGGGATCCAATATTAGTTTGGTTCAACTTGATTATTCAAGCTTAACTTGGGTCTAATATAGTTTAAAGCGAGAATTTGCTTTATATCCTAGTTTGGATCTATTATATATGCCCTTTTATTTTCCAAGAATCATATCAAGATTCTTAGAATCTAAGATAATTCATTCTAGTGAGTTCTTAAGTTCTTTGACTTAACTTTTCAAAGTGGAATTTTCTTCCTCAAGTTGCTAGACTTGAGTTTGATCTCGGTAATGTGAGCTTGTACCGATCTTCTTCTTTAGAGTCTTATGATGACTCGGACTATGTTGCTTTCAGGGCCTTCCTTTATCTTTGCTTTTTTAGAAATTTTTGAACTAGGCTGACTAGTTCAAAGGTGATCTCCTTATTGCCTTCTAAGTTTAATTTGAATTCGGGTTCGGGTCAAAATTTTGGCTACGACTTCTTAGTCATGGATTTTCCTACAAGTAAGGTAATTCCTTTCTCAGTAGAGCGTGCTTTAGTTTGTTCATGTAATTTAAATTCGAAAAATAGCTCATCTAGTCTAATAGATGAAAGATCCTTGAAAACCTTATAAGCATCAACCATAGATGCCGACAAAGTGTTCCTTGGAAATGTGTTAAGGGAATACTTTATAATATCGTGATTCTTCACTTTATGTCGGATCGAGTGGAGTTCGTTGAGCAAATCTTGGATCCGGGCGTGTAGTTGGTTAGATTTTGAGGGATGTCCTATGGCGATTCATCTTACGATTTTTTACTAAATATAGATTCACTATTTGAGTGTATATTATTTTTTGATTGTCTTAAACTCATTTAATAAATGTCTGTAATACAATTTATAGCGTGAGAGAAATTGTGATTGGATCACAACTAGTAATTATCTCTACATGTGTAATTATGAACACATTAGAATTTTCTTAGTCATCAAATTGATGCATTCAAACATCATCAATTCTGTAAGACTAGCACGGGTTATACTCCTTGGTTTGCTAAGCAGCTATTTTTTCACTGGCTGGAGACATTGGGATATCAAGAGTTAAACGTGAATGCTAGTTATGGTAACTAGTTCATTTGAGTGACTCGCTGTAAGACTTCATATGGTTATCTATATATATGAATATGTCTGTGAAGCTCTTACTACAACTCAAGTACAAGTTTCCTTCGACTTGAGGTATACAAGTTATCTTGGTCATGGATACTTATACTTTTACATCTTAAGCAAGCACTTCATTGAGGTGTGGACTCGGGATGATTGGGTATAAGTTAAAATACCCGAAGATGTTTGGATAGCCCACAGAGGATTTGTTGGATCGCGACGGCCGGCTAAAAGGGGGGTTGAATAGCCTGAAAATAATAAAACGAAAACCCTTCTCGACTTTTCTTAAACTAACACTTGCAAACACTACAACAAAATTGCTCATAGACATCGGTTTTCCACCGGTGTCTATTTGATTTTCGACCGATGTCTATGAAGCCGATGTTAAAAGTCTGCCATTTTAGACATCGGGTTAAAACCGGTGTAGTATCACTTAACGACACCGGTCTTCGAATCGGTTATTAACCGGTGTAGTATCACTTAACGACACCGTTTCATCAACGGTGTAAAACCGATGTAATATTGTATGTTAATAACACCAGTTTTGGCAGCGGTAAATGACCGATGTAATATTACTTTATAACACCGGTTTTACATCGGTGGAAAATCGATGTAATATGTATATTTTTTAACAGCACAGATTTGATTTTAAAACCGACAATAACAAAAAAAAATACACAAATATTCACAAATTATACAAATATTCTTCATTCAATAATATCCATAAAATACACATATTCACAAATTATATAAATAATCTTCTTACAACAATATCCATAAAATACCCAAACATTCTTTTTACATCAAAAGCTAACTAATAGATATCAAAATCAAAGTATAACATTCTGTTAACACATCAAGGTACAACTGTCTCAAATGTAATCTAGCATGCATTCAGCCCACTCGAACCGCACTTCATCAATTTCAACTCTGGAGTACTTGAGATTTGTAAACTGTAAAAACACATAAATCCACCATATGTCAAATAACTAAAACAAATGTGTGCATGTATCAAATAAAATAGAATACTGAGTTTTTAAAGGCTGCTGTGGAAGATAACGAATATAACAGTGAAGGAAGCATAGAAGAACAAAGAAAATGTTCATAGTTAACAAGCAAATGAAGAGATATACTATTTATTGTACTACCTCTGATGCCATCTTCCAAATCTCATAAGCAAGAATGCAACTGTGCCCTTTGTATACACATGGCTAATAGACATAATACAATAAGGAGCAAAAGCTATAAAATTCACCATCACCACGCAATCAATGAAGCAGGCAAACACAAGGTGGGTTGATATGCAGTGAATCAAAAGGCAACTGTGCCCTTTTTTTGCGGCTTTCATCTTTCCCAGATAATTCCTTCAGTGATTTTTGCTGCTAACTTGGTTTCTGTTTTTTCACATCTTTGTATTAGCGGAATGGATTAAGATTATAAAACCCTCTTACATTTCTTTTGCAGTTGGTTGATTTTGAGAGCTGGAAAATTATTTTCTCAGAATCTAAGAAAAGTGCTGGTTACTTCAGCAGAGTCTCTCTTCCAGAATATAATGTTCCTCGAGAGCAACAAGAAATGGAAATTCAAGCTAACATCTTTGCTTTTGGAGTAGTTTTACTGGAAATAATCAGTGGAAGACCTCCATATTGCAAGGAAAGAGGGTGTCTGATAAATTGGGTAAGATGCATATTTGAAAATATTTGATACTCAAAAACAGCATCAGCTTCTTGTAACAGATACTGAGGGCATAAACCCAAATTTGTTCTTATTTCCTACAAACTTCCGATAATCATTTGTTCCATGTAGTTTAGAAGCTTAATTCTCAACGAGCCCTCTAATCAGTTCATACAATAGTCAGGGTAAGTTAAAGGTTGTATTACCTCTATTTAGCTACCTTATCACATCCCAACTGAGGAAACCATAGCCTCGCTGCAAATCACAAGTTTCTTTCAACATTATCTTCCCTTTGGAGATTATTAGTTGGAAAAGACATAACATTGTTTGCCCTTTGGGTTCGCTAGTCTCAAGATATATCCTTCTTGATCCAACAGTTTGTGATTCATATTAGTAGATTCATGCTATATATCCACGGCTCATTGTTCTTCTATGTTATACAGGCCACAAAGTATCTTCAAAACCCAGAAGTGATAAGTAAACTAGTAGACCCTGAACTGAAAAACACAAAGTCAGAAGACCTCGCGGGTTACAGTTAGCCATGTGCATGAAGATGGGGGTCTAAAAGTGTATATCTGGTTAAGTAGGGTCATACTTGATGGTAGATGTACAAAAAAAAATTGGTTCTCAAAATTCAGAAAATACACTTAAACAATAAAAAAAAAACTTAGTTTAGAGTCACAGAATGAACCTTTTGCTATGAAACAGGAGCCCAACATTTAAACAATCAAAATAAGGATTAGTATTGATTACCCATTTATCTTAATAGGTTAGGTTAAATTCGAGTATCAATCCTTTAATCCTAAGGTTACCATTTAAGATAGCTTATCCAGCCACTCTACTCACTGCATCTCCTAATCTCTAATTCCTTTCTTCTTAGGCAATCATTTAGTCTCCAACTAGTATATGGTTTGTAACAAAAGCATAGCATTCGGTTTGTATAAAAAAAATCATTGTAACAAAAGCATAGCATCCGGTTTGTATCAAAAAATCATAGCAAGCACGAGTTTGTAAATCACGAATAAGTATTGGCAACATAATAGGCAATGAATGAGCCATATTGGAATTCAAGCAGGACAAATTGAACTTGAGATTAAGTATTTCATAAAGAAAGAATTGGATTTACCATATCCTTCCATAGAGATAATTTGTAAATCACCACCAAAATAGCGAGCATAGAGACGACTAATTGGAAGCCCATAACCATAACCAACCATAATTACTCCATCTGAGTTTCCTTCATCGTTTTCCTCGAGTGGATTTTTAGCAGTGCTATAGAGATATGTGAAAATCTTTGGAAGACCACTTCTTGGTATGCTACCCCCTTCATCTGATATCTGAAATAATTGATAGCATATCAAGATCAGTATTCCAAAGCTAGAAAAACTAGTGACTGGAAATCAACCAAATCTTCTAACCATCTGATCTGCCAGGATCAAATTTCAACCTTTTATGGTCACTTTTTATTAACTGGCCATCACCAAGATTTTATCCCAACCACATTGATCATAAGATTTGTGTTTGGAATAACTTTATCTAGAGATCTTCTGTACCTGAGAAAGCAAAATGAGGTTGTATATTCTCAGAAATCAAAGTTTGTTCTGGTCCATTACATGATAATTCTCCAAGATTAATGACTTAAAACAGCTGAACAAAGCAAGGTGAATAACAGTAGCTAAATGTCAAACTTGATCATTCATTTCTTTCTCTTTTTTGGGGGTTGAATTATGTCTTCAACCTCTTCTTCATCATCCTCTTCCTCCTCTTCCCCCTCATCCTCAGCATTACCACTATCATCATCGTCGTCATCGTCATCATCTTGTTCATTGTTGTCATTGGGATCCTGATCTTCAGGCTCTTCCCCTTCATTCTCATCTTCCCCATCTGGTTTGCCTCCATCATCATCCTCATCACCTCCTGCAGCTTCATTGCTGTTCGCATCATTTGGGTTTTCACGGCCCACATTGTCTTCCTCCGAGTGCTCCTCTCCTCCTCGCTCCGAATCTCCATCTTTGTCTCCCTTGCCATCCCCATCGCTACCCCTGTCTCCATCTTCTTCTAAGTACTCACTCTTCTGGCCAAGCTGGACCTCAGGCATCTTATTGACTAGGTCCTGAATGCAAAAGTCATTCAATTGAGAAGTATTAGTCTTCTTTAGCAACATTAGTGTTGAATGCAAAAAAGTCAAGAAAGGTTTCCAAACTTAAACTTGCGTCATTTTGCACAAACACTATGTTTTGCAGCGAGTTGAATTTCACTAAGAAAACACAAATTAAATTATCCAGAATTTCAACAAGGTGCATCCACTAGAATGCAGCATAAACCATCCGCAAGACCTACATCCTTAAAATGCCAATGTATATTTGACATGATTTTACAAAGCTATTGAAATTGTCTACAGACAGCAGAACATCAAGACACCCTTTTTTCCATCCACAATTCATAGGAAAAAAGTTGAATAACTAATGTTTGTCCCTTAGCCAAACAATGATTGTTCAGCAAAAGTTCAGAAACATCAATGGATACCATGTTCGTGAACAAAGAGGGAAGATAACAAAAGAGATCAGCTAGCATTGCCACCTGACCAACACAGGGTCAGATATTGATCAATGCAAGACTACATAGTACTAGGATACGAAAGAAGGAAACTTTTAATTTTCTAAGGCTGGATGATTAAAAACATTTTTAAAAAGTGTTTGTAAATATAAATTTATCAAAAAAACTGGAAGCTAAATTGGACGGAAACACATGAACAGTAATTTTTCTGTCTGATTTGGGGAGTGTAATGAGGTGAAAGTGAGAAAGTTTTTTTCAGTAAACTGCTCCTACTTCCTATTTCAAAACCAGACTAACAGACTAGTTGAATAAATTTTCGGATCATGGCTTGCAATTCCAGAAGGGAGGAGTAAGAAGAATCAAAAAGCCCCATGGTGGTCCATATCAACCATCTTAAAGAATTCTGGTGAGCAGTTATGCCCAATAGGCCCACACTCCTGGGTCCTAAAGGCATGGAAGGGCACTGGTTCGGTTCCTGACAAGATTAAAAGGAAACTTTCATTTTACCAGAAGGTTTATCTACTTTCAAAAACACTTTTAGTGTTCTAAGATCGTCAAAAAACCCCTTAAGTTTGAAAACTGGAACAAGCATTTGCCCCATTTTTCATCATTCCATTTAAGTCACTGTTAAATGTTAGTAGTTATTGTAAGATATATTTTGTTGACGAGTGACTCATATTTGGATGAAGGGATGTCATGGAAGAAAAATCTGTTAAGATTTTTCGTAATAAAATTCTATTAAGATTTTATATAACAGAATTTTGTTATGTTTTTCATAACAAATTCTGTTACGTTTTTACCGGGTCTGGGGGTTTAGCAGTATTTATAGGGATCATTGTAAACCCATTGTAGATCAGAAAATACAAGAATCATTAGATGTGATTCTCTTGTGTAGAAGAGAATTCTAATAAAGCTTCGGCCGTTTTGTGGAGTAGGCAAGTCGCCGAACCACGGTAACTCTTTTTCTTTCTCTTCTTCTTCTCCTTCCTGGTGTTTGCTCTCTTTTGTGCGTCTTTGTCTTGTTGTTCCGCGCGATCTCTTTTCTCTCTTCCTCTTCTTCCGCGGTTCAGAAAGGTTGAGAGGTATTGCCCCCTTCTTTGCACAACATATTTAAAGAACAGATAAATCTTATAGGTCGGTGCAATAAATTTTTTCCTAAAATTAACATCGAGCTTGCAAAGATGCATCTTGTATTTTTATTTTCTGGAATGACACAAAAGAGCAGTAATTGAGGGAGACAAGAAAACCTTTTAAAAGTGAAATGACGGAATCAACTCTTACCGTGAGCAAAAATCGAGCTGCGGCGAGCAATTCCGCCACCGGAACTGTGCTGTTGCAATTCAGCCATCGGAGAAGCGCCGCTTCGGCGGCCGCCTGGGCTTGGACGGCCATGATCCTGCCTGCCGGCGATGGACGGAAATGCCAAATGGAAAATAGCTGCCGTCGGATGTGATGGAAATCGGAAACCCTATTCGAGAACAAAGAAAGAAAATTCCATTTTCTTCTATACTCTTTATTTTTCCCAACTAGATCATTTTAGCAAACAAGATTTTGAAGAAAATCCCAAATAAGCCGATCGTTTTCATGCTCTGTGTTGAATGAAAACGATCTGGCAGTAGAACCAGTCGATCTACAAACCGAAACCCTTAACCGAATCCGATCACAGAGGATTTGGCAGTAGAATTACAGAGCGAAAAATCGATGCAGAGACGATCCGGGTGTCGGAGGCGTTGGCGCCGATGCGGACTGTGCGGCTGACCCGGGACAGGGGACGAGACGCAGCGACGATGCGGCGGCTGCTGGCGGTGGAGGGGGGCCTGGCGGTGTGCCCAGAGGGGACGACGTGCCGGGAGCCGTACCTGCTGCGGTTCAGCCCGCTGTTCGCAGAGGTGGCGGAGGAGGTGGTGCCGGTGGCTCTGGACGCGCGGGTGGGAATGCTGTACGCTACCAAGGCCTCCTCTTCTCAACCAAATGGAGGAGTTGGAAGAGATACGGTGTGGTTGGACGGAGAAGCAAGTTCATCGTGTCTTGATCCTGATCGGGAGAGGATCTAGGAAGGGGGGAAGAGGGAGATGAGGTTGAGAGAGATGGTCGGAGGTTTAGGTTATCGCGAGAGAGATGTCGCGCGGAGGAAGGGCGGGATAAAGATTTAGGTTTGGAGGGAATTCACAGTGTGCAGATTTTGGCTTGTGGGGAAAAATTAAAATATTATTTGGGTTCATTAACATCGGATTTTAAAAACCGATGTTAAAATCGGTGTCTATTAACCAAAAAAAGGGCGCTCATAGACATCGCCTAAAAAACCGATGTCTATGAGCTAAAATCTGCGCTCATAGACACCGGTTTTTAGAAAAATCGGTGTAAAATACTCAAAGACATCGGTTTTAGCCTAAAACCGTTGTTGTTCCACTGATGTCTATGAGCGATTTTGTTGAAGTGAAAATTGAAAAACGATAAACTAAAACAGAAAGTAGAGGCACAAGGATGCTTTACTTGGTTACAACCGGGGAGGTTGTTAATCCAAGGAAAGTAAGTGTAGCACTAAATACTCCTTCAGGTGGAGAAGCCTCTTACAGTAGTGAAGCGCAAAAACAGATAAGCTAATCTAGAAATGAAGTGTACAAGTATTGGAAATGAATTGCTTGGAATAATTGAAAGCTTCTGGACCAAGACTGTATTTATAGCCTTGGTCGGGGCGCCTCGAAGGGTTCCAGGTGCCCTACGGGGATAAAATTTTATCCCCTACGCACGGATCGCGGTTTGACCGTGATCTGGATAAATTCCAACTCTGGGCGCCCCGGGTGGAAAAGTCAACCCCATTAACTTTGTCAACCTGGGTCTTTTGCTCCGGCTACGTTCGCCTCGGTCCGGGTCTTCTGCTCCGGTTCCACTTGCTTGGGTGATCTTTGCCATCCGGAATAGGGCTCACCCGAACCCAACTTCCGGTCTTCTCGAGCAGGCTTCCGCTCAGGCTTTTCGTCCCTCGGAATCGTCATGTGCTTCCTTCTCGTCCGCCAGCATACTCATCTGCAATCTTCGTCCCTCGGTCGCATCCCGTGCCGACCTTCTCACTAGCTGCGTCTCTTACTCTTCGAGCAGTCTTCCGCTCCGGCTTGTCATCCCTCGGAACCACTGCACGCTTCCTTCTCGTCTGCCGGTGTACTCTTCCGCAGCACCTCGTCCCTCAGATGCACCGCGTGCCGTCCTTCTCACTAGCTGCATCTTCCGCTCGACAACCTGTGCTTCTAAGCTCCTGCTCACTTAGACATAAGGTTAAAAATACACATGACCTAACTTAACTTGTTGATCACACCAAAACAACCTTGGGGTTCCAACAATCTCCCCCTTTTTGATGTGAGTAACCCAAGTTAAGTTAGGGTAAATAGACATAAAAATAAACAAACTAATTTTGCAATAAAGTGCAAAAAAGATAGAAAATTTGGTCTACCTCCGTCTAGACTTATACTTTTCCTTCTCCTCCTTTGATCACATAAAAAATTGGGGTTCTAGGGAAAACTCTAAGGGTAAAAATTTTGAAAACTTTGAAAAACTTTGTAATAATTTTCACATAAGGAGTCTCTAAGTAAAAAAATTTTTAAATAAATTTTAAGTAAGAAAATTTTTCTAAGAAAACTCTAAGTAAGAAAATTTTCTAAGTGAAACTTTAAGTAAGAGAAAAAAATCCTGACTTAGGCAACTTTGCAAAAATATTTTTGAAAATTTTCCTAAGTTAAAGAATTAAGAAGAAATTTCTAATTTAATATTTTGAATTTTCTAAGTAAAAAAAATTTAGAAAAGATTTCTAAAATAAATATTAAAAACTTTTTAAAGCATTTATT
This sequence comes from Zingiber officinale, assembly GCF_018446385.1. Taxonomy (NCBI): domain Eukaryota; kingdom Viridiplantae; phylum Streptophyta; class Magnoliopsida; order Zingiberales; family Zingiberaceae; genus Zingiber; species Zingiber officinale. Next base: position 99,059,071 of record NC_055999.1, on the reverse strand, counting down.
AAATTTTAATGCTTTACCAGAAAGTTAATTAAACATTTTATTTCCATATTTTGGCTTCCAGGTCGTGGCGAGACACTAGACCTTCTTGGTTATTGAAGCAACAACCACTTCCTTAGACAAAGCCTTATAAAGAAACTGATTGTTTAATTTCCTCACTGAAAGCGCTAAACCCGATTAAAAGTTCAATTTAAACATGACTTTGGAACCCAATAAAGATTCCAACCTACTAAATTGACTAAAAATTTCTTAGGGACATATCTTTTTGAAATGTTCCTAATTTATCCCTTATGATATCTAAAATATCAATTTAAATTGTTAAATTTTTTAACACTGGTATTAGATGAGCATGCATGATTTTTCAAATTATTTACTTGTACTTTTAAATTATCATTTTCTACTTTTAATTTTTTATTTTCTAATTTAATTCTATCAAATTCTTCTATTGGGCAAGATTTAGCTAATATTGTTTTTAAATTCTCAATTTCTTTTTCTAATTTACAGCAATCCTTAGTTAACAATTTAATAAACTTAAATAGTTTGTCAGGAGGAAGAGATCATACATGGCTTACCTTGTCGATCTCGTTGTCCGTTTCTCCCCCTGAATTGCTGCTGTCTTCCGACGTGACCCCCCCCTTCATCGATGCTCTCGATGCTCATTTTGGAAGAGCTTGACTCGCAGTCGTCGTCTTGATGACTTGCCATTAGTGCAAGTCCGGAGAAGGCTTCGACTTTCGATTCGGACAACGTATCGTCCCACGCCACTTTTAATGCCTTACACTTTTAGACAGGTTTCTTACCTTTATCTTTGTCCTTGTTCTTTAGCTTGAGACAGTTGTCCTTGACGTGCCCTTCTTCATCGCAATGGTAGCAGCGGATAGTCTTTTTCTTTCTACCCTGTGGATGGATAGTTTTTATAGACTTACAGAGATTCTTGAATCGTCTTACCATCATTACCATTTCCTCATCGTCAAGAGAAGACTCCGACTCAGGTTCATCTCTCGATGCTTTGAGGGTGATGTTGTTCTTGGGCTTCTTCGTACATGCACATCTTGATTCGTGCACTTCAAATGTCGAGAATAATTCTTCCAATGCAATTTTTTCTAAATCTTTCGAAATGTAAAAGGCATCTACTAGTGATGCCCATTTTGTATTTCTAGGAAAAGAGTTTAGTGCATACCTGAGCGAATCTCGGTTACTTACCTTTTCTCCGAGATTCGAAATTCTGGTGATGATTTCTTTAATTCTCGAGTGCAGATGCGCAACTGTCTCATCTTCCCCAAGTCGTAGGCTGGTGAGCTGATTGCGAAGTAGATCCCGTCTAGCGAGCTTGGCTTTGGACGTTCCTTCGTGCAGCTCAAGGAACTTCTCCCAAAGTTCCTTCACGGAGTCGTAGTTGCCGATCTGGTTGACTTCTTGTGGCGGAAGAACGGTTAGTAGTGTTGGTGCAACCTTAGGTCAAGGTTGACCTGGTTGACCCGACTCGAGGTAACGTGACTCGAGTTGTATTTTGATGTTTGACTTGGGGAGATTGTCAGTGCAACCTTAGGTCAAGGTTGACCTAGTTGAGTTGCATGTTGATGTTTGACACTCGTGGAAGAGTTGTATTCTTGATATGAGACAAGAATAGATGTTTAGGAGATTATTGGGGCAACCGTAGGTCAAGGTTGACCTGATTCGGGAAAAAGTCCAAGTATGGAGACTTGGCAACCGAAAAGTCCAAGCAGGGAGCTTGGCACTAGAAAAGTCCAAGTATGGAGACTTGGCACTGGAAAAGTCCAAGTATGGAGACTTGGCACGGGAAAAGTCCAAGTATGGAGACTTGGCACTGGAAAAGTCCAAGTATGAAGACTTGGCACGGAAAAGTCCTAACCGGGATGTTAGGCAGTGTGGAAAGTCCTGGTGAGTGAAGCCAGGCAGTGGGAAAGTCCTAACTGGGATGTTAGGCAGTTGGAAAGTCCTGGTGAGTGAAGCCAGGTAGTGGGAAAGTCCTAACTGGGATGTTAGGCAGTTGGAAAGTCCTGGTGAGTGAAGCCAGACAGTCCTAACTGGGATGTTAGGCAGTGTGAAAACCCTAGTGAGTGAAGCTAGGTGAAAGTCCTGGTGAGTGAAGCCGGGCAAGGGAAAATCCAGATGGATCAAGGGTGATCGGACATCTGGTGATGGGAAGTCCAAGTAGGTCATAGGAGTGACCGGATACTTGGCACGAAGAGGAAAGTCCAAGTGGGTCAAAGGGATTGACCGGACACTTGGTGGGGAGTCTTAGCAGGTCAAGGGAGTGACCGGATGCTAAGCATGATGTACCAATAGGTCAAGGTTGACCGGATATTGGTTTGGAAGGTTTGGGACTTGGTTTGGGCAAAAACCAAGCTCTGGATCGGTCTGCAGACCGATCCAGTGATACGTTTGTGTATCTGATCGATCTGGTGACCGATCAGATGACAAACAGAAGGTGATCATCGGTTCTGTGAGCTTACTGATCGGTCTGGGGACCGATCAGCATGAAGCCTGATCGGTCTCCACGACCGATCAGAGACGCAGCCGAGAGAGGTGGGATCGGTCTGTGGACCGATCCAGCTGTGGCCTGATCGGTCCACAGACCGATCAGGAAACGGACAGAAAGTTGGGCAACTTTCTGTGAAGCATTCTGATCGGTCTAGGGACCGATCAGCCCAGAGCCTGATTGGTCCCCGAGACCGATCAGAAGGGTCCTGGACCGATCAGGGTGGAGCCTGATCGGTCCACGATTCGACCGTTGAGTCACAACGGGTCGCTCCGTCTTCTCCGCTGGCTTCTGTCTTCGCTGTGCAGGTTCGCAGGTTATAAAAGGAGATCAAGGCTTTGGTGCAACTGCTTCTTCTTCCTGATTACTGCGATTAGAGCTTTGCTGAGCTCTCATTGTGCTGAAGCTCTGTGTGAGTTTCCTGCTGGTTTTCTAGCTGAGTTTGGATCCTAGAAGCTGCTGTTTCATCTGGGTTCCAATCGACAACAAGAGGCAAGCAAGTGTTTTTACATTCCTGTTGTTCTTGTGTTCTTGTTCTTCTTGTACTCCTTATTGCTGTTGCAAAGATTGTGGTGAGGTTTCTCCACCCCGAAGGAGTTTATAATAGCCGGTTCTCTGGGGACTCATCCACCGACGGATTGATAGGGCTCGTCCACCTTACGTACACGCCGAGGAGTAGGAGCATCATCTCCGAACCTCGTACATCGCTGTGTTAAGGTTTGATATTCTTCCTTTCGTTTCTAGTTTATTTTTCCGCTGCGCTAACGAATTGTAGGAAGAAACGAGTGATTTGGGGCGGCTATTCACACCCCCCCTCTCTAGCCGAGTACGTAGGATCCTAACAAGTGGTATCAGAGCAATGTCGCTCTTCATCGGATTCACACCCGTGGGAGCACAAGCTAGAGATAGATCAATTCGGAGAAGACATCACCATTCCACCCTTCTACAACGACAACTTCGCATATTGGAAGGTAAAGATGATGTATTTTCTTAGGACTAATATGTGGAACTGGTTTTGTGTACAAGAAGGGTTTACTCCTCCAATGGATAAAGAAGGAGAGCCTCTAGAGAAGAACAAGTGGACGAAGGAACAAGTCCACCAATCCACGATCAACAATAAGGTAACTAAAACAATTGAATTTTCATTACCTACTAATGTTTTGTGTAAGATAGGTAAATACAACAATGCCAAGGAGTTGTGGGATAACTTGACCAAGTACCATGAGGAGAGCTCCACTTCAAGCCATGAAGAGGAGACAAGTGAGTCATCAAGTAGCTCACATCATGGAGGAGAGGAATTAGAAGTTGAGGGTTACTCAACATCTAAGGACGAAGAGGAGGAGAGTTCTTCTTCAAGTTCAGAGCAAGAAGAAGAAGCTTCTACCTCCGAAAGGGATGAAGAAGAGAGCTCGCATCCACCCTCAACCCTAGGTAACTCAAGCAATCTAAGTTCAATTAAATTACACATTATGTGCTTTGAGTGTAGGGAACATGGACATTACAAGAGTAAGTGTCCAAAGAGGGTAAGAAAGACTCCACCGGCGCCAAAGGTCAAGGAAGCCGGAGTCCCGAAACGCAAGGGCAAGGAGCACATCGTGTGCTTCCAATGCAAGCAAAGGGGACACTATAGGAGCCATTGTCCGAGGGGGAGGCAACCTCACAAGGGCAAGAGACCGGGCACATCGATAGGGAGAGCTAAGGCAAACCCTAAGGTCACCTCTAAGGTTCATTCGTGCAATTCTAGTAGGATACATGCTAGTAATTTTATTGCATTAGTCAATAATGATAAGCATGTTAACACTAGAAATCAATACATGTGCTTAGGTGCTAAACATGTCAACCTAGATAGGGATACTACTAGGAATGCTAACCCTAGGATTAACACTTCTAAGGTTAAGGAAAACCTAGGTAGAAACCCTAAATCAACTAGACACATGCCTAGGAACACCTCAAGAAAGAATGACAAATCAAAACTTGAGGTATTAGAAAAGGAGAATCAAGTCTTGAGGTCAAGGCTTGATACCCTAGAAAAGGCCCTTAAAAATTTAGAGAAGTCAACTCTAGGGCCTAAGGGTCAAAAGTCCCAGGACAAGAAAGGTTTGGGTCACAAATCTAAGTCCCAAGTGGTCAAGCCCACTTACCACAATGTTCCATTCGATTATGGAACAAAACCTAGGGCTAGGAAGACCACCACCAAGGTCACAAGGGGAGTCACCCCTAGAGTTGATCTTGATGAGTCCCAAATGACCAAGGCTTCAAAGCCTAAAAGGGTCATTAGGAGGGTTGCTAGGGAAGTTATCCCTAGTGAATATTTAGTGAACCCAATGAGTTCAAATAGGTATTGGGTTCCTAGGAGCATCTTCTCTACCCCATAGATGGGTTAGAGAGTGTCAACTCCAATAAGAAGGGTAGTTAACCCAACTTTGAGGAAATTGACACTCAAGGAGCATTTTCAAGGTTTTGAGAACTTTTGAAAATGAAATGGAATTGTCATTTACTCCTTTGAAGAGTTAAATGTGCCTAAAGATTGGAAATTTCATTTTTAATCTCAATTGGCACAATTTGGGAAAATTTAGAGAACTCTCGAGGAAAAATGAAACATGCTAAGTTTTGAGGATAAATTTGATCTTTAAGTGGCATGAATTAATCTAGAGTTCAAGAAGCGTCAAAATTAGGATTTTGGCATTTTTGGGGCAATCTAGGATTAAATTTTAGGTTAGCAAAGTGGTTAAGGATACTTAGATAGGTAATCTAGGTATATTTATTTATGCTGAATCTTGACATGATTGTTTGCCCTCACATGTCATGACATCATGTTTAGTTTTATTATCATTTGAAATGTCATGATAATGCTTAGGCTAGTTTATATGTCATGCTTTATTTAAGTTTTCAAACTTTATGCCATGACATCATGACATTGGCACATGTTTTTACTTATGATATCATTATATGCCATGTCATCATCTCTTGCATTATAATCAATGAAATTGATTTAAGGACAAACATATAATTTGATATTGAGATCAAATTGGTGATTAAAAAATGCATGAGAACTTAGCCTAAGTTGACCTTAACCCATATCTCACATCAAATTGACTTGAATGTGGTTTGATACACCTTAGATGTGTGTGAGATATTAGGATCATGAGTTAGGATCAAGGTGCATTGTCCTTGTGCCTAGATGACCCTAATTCAAGAAATTAAGGATCATAGGGAAAGCTTGTGTACAAGTCATGTACATCTAGCCCTAAGATTATGGTCCTAAATTCAAATGGTTTTAAAAGCATTTTAAAATTGATTTGAAAAACCGTGATGAAGCTTTCCTAGTGATAGCATTCATCATCGAACATTGTGATACAAAGTTGAGTTAAACTTGAACGATTTCAAAGTTTTTGAACTTTGTATCAAGATTGAAAAATGGAAGTTATTTTCATAGAAAACTATTTTTCCATGATAGTATATGTTATGAGGAATGTATCTTCAAAATTTCACAATTTTTCAAATTTTCTGTAATTTTCTGTGAGTTTCTGAACTTCTCCCGGGGAGAAAATCAGAAGTTCTGATTTCAGTGGCTGGATCGGTCCGGGGACCGATCCAGGGAAGATCTGATCGGTCTGCGGACTGATCCAGAGTATTGTGGATCGGTCTGCAGACCGATCCAGTGAGTTCCAGTAGCACGAGTGCGATCTGGTGAAGGGCTGATCGGTCTGGGGACCGATCAGGGCGTGCCGAATTTCTGATTGTTCAGCTGTTGTCTGAAATTTCAGTTATGGAAATGGTATTTTTTTTTGGATTTCTAAAGGTTTGGAACTCACAAAGACATTGTTGGTGCAATGGTCAAGGGGGAGTTGACCTTTAGGGGGAGTTTTACCTAATTGTCAAGGGGGAGTTGACTTTTAGGGGGAGTTTTTACTCCTTAAGACTTTTGAGGATTAGTGACATAGGATTGTCACTAAGTTGATTGTTGAGTTTAGTATCAAGGGGGAAATTAAGAGTTTCAATGAAAGGTATGGGACTTTCATTAGGAGGAAACTCTTGACCTTGATTCTCTCTTTTTGATGTGTGTTAAAAAGGGGAGAGTGTTCATTGGAGAATAATTGGAGAACCCAAGTTAGGTTATCGGGTTAACCTAAGCTAGGGGAAGAATGTCAAGGAATGTTCGAGGAAGAACATTGGAATTCTTTTTGATGTGTTTCAAAAAGGGGGAGAATTATTGGAGAACCCAAGTTAGGTTATCGGGTTAACCTAACTTGATTATGGGTTTTGTCAAACATCAAAAAGGGGGAGATTGTTGGTGCAACCTTAGGTCAAGGTTGACCTGGTTGACCCGACTCGAGGTAACGTGACTCGAGTTGTATTTTGATGTTTGACTTGGGGAGATTGTCGGTGCAACCTTAGGTCAAGGTTGACCTAGTTGAGTTGCATGTTGATGTTTGACACTCGTGGAAGAGTTGTATTCTTGATATGGGACAAGAATAGATGTTTAGGAGATTATTGGGGCAACCGTAGGTCAAGGTTGACCTGGTTGACCTGATTCGGGAAAAAGTCCAAGTATGGAGACTTGGCAACCGAAAAGTCCAAGCAGGGAGCTTGGCACTAGAAAAGTCCAAGTATGGAGACTTGGCACTGGAAAAGTCCAAGCAGGGAGCTTGGCACGCGAAAAGTCCAAGTATGGAGACTTGGCACGGGAAAAGTCCAAGTATGGAGACTTGGCACTGGAAAAGTCCAAGTATGGAGACTTGGCACGGAAAAGTCCTAACTGGGATGTTAGGCAGTGTGGAAAGTCCTGGTGAGTGAAGCCAGGCAGTGGGAAAGTCCTAACTGGGATGGAAAGTCTTGGTGACTGAAGCCAGGCAGTGGGAAAGTCCTAACTGGGATGTTAGGCAGTTGGAAAGTCCTGGTGAGTGAAGCCAGGCAGTGAGAAAGTCCTAACTGGGATGTTAGGCAGTGTGAAAACCCTAGTGAGTGAAGCTAGGTGAAAGTCCTGGTGAGTGAAGCCGGGCAAGGGAAAATCCAGATGGATCAAGGGTGATCGGACATCTGGTGATGGGAAGTCCAAGTAGGTCATAGGAGTGACCGGATACTTGGCACGAAGAGGAAAGTCCAAGTGGGTCAAAGGGATTGACCGGACACTTGGTGGGGAGTCTTAGCAGGTCAAGGGAGTGACCGGATGCTAAGCATGATGTACCAATAGGTCAAGGTTGACCGGATATTGGTTTGGAAGGTTTGGGACTTGGTTTGGGCAAAAACCAAGCTCTGGATCGGTCTGCAGACCGATCCAGCGATACGTTTGTGTATCTGATCGATCTGGTGACCGATCAGATGACAAACAGAAGGTGATCATGGTTCTGTGGGCTTCATCGGCCTGGGGACCGATCCAGTGAAGCCCGATCGGTCTCCACGACCGATCGAGACGCACAGAGAGGTGGGATCGGTCCGGACCGATCCGGGCCTGATCGGTCCACGCATCGATCAGAAACGACGAAAGTTGGGCAACTTTCGAAGCATTCGATCGGTCTAGGGACCGATCAGCCAGAGCTGATCGGTCCCGAGACCGATCGAAGGGTCTGGACCGATCGGGGTGGAGCTCGATCCGTCCCGATTCGACCGCTGAGTCACAACGGGTCGCTCCGTCTTCTCCGCCGTCTTCTTCGCCGGTTATAAAAGGAGATCAAGGCTTTGGTGCAACCGCTTCTTCTTCTACTGCGATTAGAGCTTTGCTGAGCTCTCATTGTCCTGAAGCTCTGTTTCCTGCTGGTTTTCTAGCTGAGTTTGGATCCTAGAAGCTGCTGTTTCATCTGGGTTCCAATCGACAACAAGAGGCAAGCAAGTGTTTTTACATTCCTGTTGTTCTTGTGTTCTTGTTCTTCTTGTACTCCTTATTGCTGTTGCAAAGATTGTGGTGAGGTTTCTCCACCCGAAGGAGTTTATATTAGCCGGTTCTCCGGGGACTCATCCACCGACGGATTGATAGGGCTCGTCCACCTTACGGACACGCCGAGGAGTAGGAGCATCATCTCCGATCCTCGTACATCGCTGTGTTAAGGTTTGATATTCTTCCTTTCGTTTCTAGTTTATTTTTCCGCTGCGCTAACGAATTGTAGGAAGAAACGAGTGATTTGGGGCGGCTATTCACACCCCCCCTCTCTAGCCGAGTACGTAGGATCCTAACAAGTAGATGGTACTCTGCTTTGCTGTTTGCCACGTAGTCGGCTTGCTCCTTTTTCATCCAGTGGTATTTCTCCTTACCTTCCGATGCTGTAAAATCAAATTCCATAATTAACATTAAATCAAAATCAATTTTAAAAAAAATACCTGCATCCGCTTTTTCCAGTTAGCAAATTCCCCTTCGAACTTAAGCGGGTAGATGCTTGGACCGACCATTATTCCATTGCTTTGTTCGGTGGTTAGTCCTCCTGAAGCATCTTGGCTCTGATACCACTTGTTGGATCGCGTGTAACGACCACCCTTCTTACTACTACTACTCTCTAAGGATGACCGTTACTTAACTACTAACTCTACTTAACCGGTATGATTAAAAATCACATGGAAACCCTACCGAAAAATTTCGGCAGAATCTCCCCTGTACCGGTGACCTTAAACTGACATACATAAAATAATATATACAGCCACAGGCGGCTGGAACACATATCAAACACACAAAAGGAATAACATCACCACGCAGTTTAATGAAATCAAATCATGCAAGTAATGAATAGCGGAAATAAAATAAACATACAATTATCTAACAGCGGAAGACTAAATGACTCATCTAATACATTCTTAATAAATGACAATCTTAATAAATTCTTAAACTAAGTCCCAAGGCTTCCATAGTCCTGGCATCACACACCATCCTTGCCACCTTGTCGTCTTCCTTTCTATATCTTTTCCTTTCCTGTATCTGCAGTAAGAGGAAGTGTAGTCTATAAGCAAAATTTGCTTAGTAAGCGCTATCTAACTCACAAAATCACGAATGTGCATGTATACGAAAAGAACTAAAAACTATATGCTCTAAAAAGAAATAAAGCATAAACATAACTGCTCATGTCAAACTAATAGCAAAGAAAAGCTAAGAAATCTACTCATGTAATTCTACTCGCTAATCATGCTACTCATCTAATAGGTAAACATGAAACTACTCATCCACTAGATAAACATGGTAGAATAAAGAACTAAACTTACTGAATTCTAAATACCTTCTGAATCTTATTCCACTTGTTTAAAGACTTATTCTTTAATACTTTATACTTATGTAAAACTCGTTTTACTTGTTCAAAAACTTATACTTATAATACTTCAAAATAATAATCATCTTCTTCTTGGGCCCGGCAACTGTGCTTTTTCTTTTGTAACGACCCGACCCATTCGGCGGCCCATTTGGCGACCCTATGGTCGTCGACCGTCGACCGTCGGCCGAGCCGTTACTACTAGGTTATATAAACCTAGGGACGACTATGGGAGCCCAGCCCAAGGACAGAGAGTCCAACACAGTGCCACTGATAAAAGTAAAATACTTGTTATCTTTTAATACTTCTATATAATGCCTCGGCATTTTCTTTAGCACCTTGTGTGCCAAAATCCTTAAAGTCTTGACTTTGGGATCTACTTAAGGCATTGGCCTTTTTCTTTCTTTTCTTTATCTTTCTTATACTCGTTAATACTTCTAAAAGAATTTAATAAAACTCTTAAAAAGAATATAGGCATGCTACAACAGAATTAAATCAAAGGAAAGAAAATCTGACTTCTATAAGCATGCTTTATCAGAGACAAATCAAAAGAAAGCATATCTAACTTCTTCAAACATGCTACAACATATTTAAAACAAAGGAAACAATTCTGAAATCTTTAAACATGCTAAAATGAAAGCTGTTCAGATTTGTTATAATGCAAGGGAAAATCAAACTAAGGAGCTACACAATGAAACTAAACTGTATGCTCCAATTTACACCATTTCATGCTCTAATAACACAACAAAGATCTATAACTGATGTGCAAAAGATATCTAAAATCTGAATACCAAACTACACAAAAACCCAATGTTCAACAGAAAGAATTAGATGCTTAAAAGGGATCTAAAATTCTGCATTGCTTCATTCATTGTGCATGCCAAAATGCAATTAGGGAAGAATTTGCTATTAGGAACTAAAGAGAAAGTATCAATTCTTCATGCCCAATGCTACAAAGATTTACTACTAAGAACTAAAACAGCAATTGTTCTTCGTGCTCACTGTCTACCACGGAAAGAAAATCGAATGTCCACAAACTCCAAAGAAAACTGCTCTTACCCTTCTCATTGCACAAACCGAAAACGGAAGGGAAATAAAAGCATCAAATCCGAATTCAAGCTATAAAAATTCGAGGTATAAAACCCACATGCTTGATCTTTACCCATCCTGTTCTTCCTTTGAAGGTCACGACAGTAAACCCTAAGCTAACCTTCTTCACAGAAAAATTCGAAACCCAAAAGGAATAGAAATCCGGAACTATCCTACTGCAGGTGAGTAGCGACTTACCTGATTCTTGAATTCAAACCGAAGGAGAAAACCTCTAGGGTTCGCGGAGAAACTTCAAATTCCAACCCTTCCTCGTGTCCACGAGCTCTCTTCAACGAGGAGACCTCGAATCTGTGAAGAACTGACGGAGAGGAGTGCTCGCCGACCGCCGGAGTTGAGCCCTAAGCTCGGCTTCGTTTCCGCCCGAGAAGGAATCGCTGCCGCGCCGTTGCAGAGGGAAGAGGAGAAAAGGAGAGAAAGGTTCGGGGAAAAAGAAAACTTAAGTTCTCTTTTCTTATCACTAGGGTTTCAATTTTAACATATATATATATCTCGCACCCTACCGTTTCGTGAATTACTCGCGGAAGAGTTGGTTGGCTGCGGTTTTGACCAAGTCCCAGGTCGCAGCTTCGATTCCTCAACCGCGCACTTTTCGTTTCCATTTATTTTCAATGTTCCTAACTATACCTTATATAAATTTGTTCTCACATCTAGTTAACAAATCGAGCATAGCTCGGTTGGTTGGGCCGAGTTCTGCTTGGGCCGAGGAGCTCGGTTCGAAACCCAGCTTCTTCAACTTATTTTCCTTGCTATTATTCTCCATTACCATTTTCTACATCATATACATCTTATCTCATATATTATTAACAAAACAACCATAGCCCAGATGGTTTAGCCGCGTCCGGTTGGGTCGTGTCTAACCCGAGACCACGGGTTCGAGACCTAGCTTCAAACACATTCGGTTTTTTTTTTTTTTAAACTTCTTCCGCTTGGTGAAAATACCAAACGAGCTCCAAAAATTACATAAAAATACTCTATAAATTTCTAAAAATCTCTAAAATATTTCTATAACATTTCTAAATATTTTTAAGAACGTTTAAAACTCCTAATGAGAAAAATTGGGTCGTTACATCGCGGCGGCTGGCTAGAAGGGGGGTTGAATAGCTTGAAAAATAATAAAATGAAAACCCTTCTCGACTTTTCTTAAACTAACACTTGCAAAATAGAAAAGCGATAAACTAAAACAGAAAGTAGAGGCACAAGGATGTTTTACTTGGTTACAACCGGGAAGGTTGTTAATCCAAGAAAAGTAAGTGTAGCACTAAATACTCCTTCAGGCGGAGAAGCGTCTTATAGCAATGAAGCGCAAAAATAGAGAAGCTAATCTAGAAATGAAGTGTGCAAGTGTCGGAAATGAATTTCTTAGAATGATTGAAAGCTTATGGACCAATGTTGTATTTATAGCCTTGATCGTGGCGCCCCGAAGGGTTCCAACCGCCCTGGGAGGGATAAAATTTTATCCTCTACGCACGGATTGTGGTTTGACCGCGATCTGGATAAATTCCAACTCCGGGCGCCCCGGACTGTTTCGGGCGCCCCGAGTGAAAAAGTCAACCTCATTGACTTTTTTAGCCTGAGTCTTCTGCTTCGGCTACGTTCGTCTCGGTCCGGGTCTTTTGCTCCGGTTCCGCTTGCTTGGGTGATCTTTATCATCCGGAATAGGACTCACTCGAATCCAACTTCCGGTCTTCTAAAGCAGGCTTCCGCTCCGGCTTCTCGTCCCTCGGAATCGTAGTGTGCTTCCTTCTCATCCACCAGCGTACTCATTCGCAGTCTTCGTCCCTCAGTTGCACCCCATGCCGACCTTCTCGCTAGCTGCATCTCTTGCTCCCCGAACAGCCTTCCACTCCGACTTCTCATCCCTCGGAACCACCGCACGCTTCCTTCTCGTCCGTCGGTGTACTCTTCCGCAGTGCCTCATCCCTCGGACACACCGCGTGCCATCCTTCTCGCTAGTTGCGTCTTCCGCTCGACTACCTGTGCTCCTAAGCTCCTGCTCACTTAGACACAAGGTTAAAAATACACAGAACCGAACTTAACTTGTTGATCACACCAAAACAACCTTGGGGTTCCAACAGGATTCGCCCCTCCTCGCGAGGAGACGTATACCCTATAGCCACTCGTTAGGATTATTACTTAAAGTCTTTATCCCAAGCATCACATGTTAAGAGTGCGAGACTCTTAGACACATGTATGAGTAATTTGAATTGGTAGAATGAGAAAATATTACTTGGGCTAGGTGTGACGTTGTCAGTTTAGTGGGGACATACACATAGACTATATCCTAAACAAAGTGGGTATAAGACGAGTGAAAGGAACAAGACACAACTCACTGTAGCTGCTGAAGAGTTTAGAATTAATTCTAAAATCAACTATGATTTTTTGGCTAATTGGGGATCATGATGTACTACTAGGTGTCACTAATGATCGTTCTATAATTAAGTAGTTAATTATGGATGACCAAGATAAATTGGGAATCTATTGGGTCACATGTACTAATGAGTCCCTAAAAGACATAAAACAAGTTAAATAATATGATTCTTAGATCAAGAGATAAATTTTTGGTTGGACCATACATAAGATAAATATGAAAATATTTGCCATAATGGAAGTATGGATGAGCTACATCTCTTATGGTAAAGTTGAACCATATTTAATTTAATCATGAATTAGTCATGAACCAACTTAATTTAGTTGTAAATCAAACCAAGGGGTTAATGGGCTAATTTTTGGTTAAGGAATAATGGGTTGGATTTAGACTTTTTAATCCAACTCATTAAAGAGGATTATATATAGATGTAATTAAGAGAGAATTAAAAACAAGTTTTATTATTTGGTTGATTGAATTTTGAAAAACCCAATCTCCCTCTCCCTCTCCTCTATCTCCCGCCGCCAACAAGAGAGTGCTCCCTCTTGTTGTCGTGACCATCACAAGGGAGAAAAACTCTCCCTTGTGTACTTCTCTTCTTTTTCCTCTTGATCCTTCTTCTTCGCTCGTGGCTAGTAACCTCCGAAGGAAAGACTTGTACTCAAGGAGTTGTCTTGAGGAACTTGGCGTAGATATGAATAGAGGCGAGGTTTGACAACGTCACTACAGTTGATGCCCTTCTCATTACAAGTCATTCGTAAGGTATACCTAGCGTAAATGTACATCTCATAAAATTTTAATTATACGATCAAGTTTGACATGTTGTATCCTTGTATGTGTGTGGTGTGTGTGATATAATAATTAGGAATTATTATTGTTTTATTTTTTGCTACGCATGTTTACGAAATGTGTTCTAGCAAGTACCCGCATCGAGCATATCCCAACATAGTTGACTTGATGATTCTCCATTTTACATTTTGATGTTATATAATTTATTCAAAAATAGATCTTTCATACATACCTTAGTGAAGGAGATTCCTTCATGAAACTCAACTAATTTTTGCTAGAGATCCTTTGTATTACTGAACTGTCCAACTCGATTCAGCTCCTCTTTGATTAAGCTGTACTGTAAGGTCTTAGTGGCCTCTTTATCTGTCTCAATCTTCCTTTTTTTTGGTTCATCTCATTAATTGCAGGTAATAGGTACTCCAACTTTAGTGGAGAGTATGAATCCTATTTGGATCACAATCCACATCTCCACTTGGGTCTTGAGATAGTACTCCATTCGGTTCTTCCAGTAGTCGAAATCCTCTCTGGAGAAAAGTGGTGGGTGTGCAGTACTATAGCCTTCTTGATGGGTCATTTCGAATAAACTTCATAAAATAAAAAATAGAATGTACCAATACTTGATCTTCCATTAGTAATGGAGAAGAAAGAGAGAAAGAAATATCGCTCAAGTGGTGTTGTACAACTTCGAGAAATTCTAAAAAAATTGATAAATTTGTCAGAAGAGGTTATTATACCAATTCAGACTTATGACGAAAATTTGAAAATGCAAAATCAAAAAAAGGCATAAGAATATTTTTCTTCTCAAAAGAAAAATAATCTTTGTTTAAAAAAAAAATCAAAAAAGCAACGAAATGCTCTTATGGTGGTTGCACAAATTCAGAGCACCCCCGCTATGATACCAATTATAGGATCATAAATTACGCTAGAGGGGGGGGGGTGAATAGCATGAGTTGGTTTTTTACCTTTTTTAGAAAACAGAGAATACACAACGGAAAATAAAGTAAATAAAAAATAATCGCTAACACTTTTTAGTTTTTACTTGGTTCAGAGACTATGACGACTCCTACTCCAAGGCCTACACTCCTTGAGTGCTTTCGATGGACAATCCACTAATAGCTTGAATATTACAAAAGAATTCAGAATTTAAAGTATAATTAATAAAAACAAATATATTGATTATTTTAGAGGAGAAGATTGAGTGTCGTCATTGGAGGAATGTTTAAACGTCATTGAGAGATTTTCGGAGCAACACGCAAGCACAAAAGTCATTTTGAATGTTGTATTTTAGGTGCTGGTCGAACCCTATTTTTATATCCTTGTCTAGGTGCCTGGATCGGTCCTGGGTACCCCCATCAAGCTGACATGGCATGACCTCAATGAAGCTCTATCCGTTAAAGTTTATCCGTCTTTAGGCATCCGAACCTGATTCGAGAGCTTGGATTCTGACGTATGCTAACCAATCAGCATGCGCTAACTCCTCTACCTGGCTTCGGGCCAACCTAGGTACCATAAAGTTAGGAAAAATAGGCTTAATAATTTGGATAGTCTTGAGATTGTCTAATTCTGATTTTGGATTTCACTGAAATCCTAGGTCAAACCTGTTAGTGTAGTTAGCACCAATGGTCAAACTTAAGTTTTGATGAATGACAAATGGATTAAAGTTAGATGTTATTTTGTCTAACCTTGTTACCAAGTGTATAAAAATTGACAGGTCTAGAGGACCTAACATCATATTGAAGTCCAATTAGGTCTGAGGATTTAATAACTGACACAAAGTCTAGATAGGTCAAGGAGTGATCATATATCTTGTAGGAAGTCCAGCTGGGTCTGCTGGAACTAACAGCTAACCAAAGTCCAATTGGGTATGCAGACCTGATAACTGGCAAGAATATCTGGTGGGTCAAGAGGCAAGTCAAGTGAATGTAAATGATAAGTAAAGATAAGCAACTGGAGGAGAGATCTAGTGAGGATGTATTCTCAGTTGAGAGAATAGTAGGCATTGGTTTGACCTAATATTTCAACAAAACTCAAAGTCAGGACTGGATAGTCCAGAAACTATTAAATATATTACTACTCTCATTTTCATGTTATTACTTGTTGTCTTAACATTATGGTGCAGGAATTAAAGTTCAAAGTGTAGGATCGATATACACGTAAGAGGAGGGGGGGGGGGGGGGGGGAATCATGTGGTTTTGAAAACTTGTTTTCTCATTTTGAAATCAAAGTATACGCAGTGAAAAAACTAAAAAGAACAACATAAGAAAATATAGGTAGTTTTACTTGGTTCAGAGCCTTCGGTGACTCCTACTCCAAGACTTAGGTCTCATGGATCTATCGATGGGTAATCCACTAAAAATCTCTTCCTGTACCTTCAGAAGAGAGAATCGAGTACAAAGAAGATCGAAGAAGTGCAACAGACTGCACTTCCCGTTTATAGAATTTAAGTACAAAAATTGTTACTGACACTTAGGGAATGAAGTAGCTTGTTCGTGTGTCGATGTCGATCTGTCCGCCACGATCAAAAGTCCTTGGAGCAGTCGTCAGGCACAGCAGCTTCGTAGCAGGAGCCTGGAGCAGTCGAAACCTCAAATAGATGCGTAATAGCTTATATATTTACTCTTTTTTAAAGGTTCCTCGAGACTGCCTTATATAGGGCATTGAGGGTGCCTTCCATACCCATTAAATGCGCCTCCAACTTGAGAAAGTTAATCCAGAAGAGTTCGGCCTCTATCTACGACTTCGTCCAAATTCCATCCTTTGGAAGGCGCCTTCGATGAATAGTACGAAGGCTCCTTCAGCTGCTTAAAGGCGCCTTCGGACATTGTTCATTCGAAGACAAATTTTCTCCTTTGTTATGCAAAACAACGTTAGTCTAATAAACCAAGTAATGACATGCAAGATAAGTGTTAGTACAATAATAATGAGTAGTAGTAATTAGTTCATGGCCTCCCTGTTGGAGCAATCCCAATGGTCCGTGTGACCATATGTTTTGGTGTTTGAGCAAAGGGTTTAAGTTAGGTTTACCCTTGTATTTGATATGTATATGTGAGTGTGCAAGTTTGCAGAATACGCATATGACTCAGCTTGATGGCTTCAGGTCTAGTGAAGGATGGAGCATCCAAGGGACCAATGACATGACAGCAAGGACAAGGGCCGAGGGAAGCGACTTCGAGGCATACGCGAAGAATGACATTAGGGACGAGTCGTGGGCTTGAATGCATCCGAGGGACGAGAGCCAAATGAAGTAGGCTTGAAGACAAGAGGTCAAGGTTGCAACGAAAAGTCAAGTGAGTCGTAAGGGTGAGGGTCCGAGTGTTGAGAGATTGTACTCGGGTACCAGTCGACTGATGGTTTCATCAGTCGACTAAGAGCTAACAGAATGCTTCTGTTCGCTCAGCCAGTGTGGATCGGTCGACTGGTACTTTCATCAGTCGACTGGTATCGAGCCGTTGGGTTGTAACGATCGAATATCCACAGAGAGCACTCAATTGATGATTTTAGCAGTCGACTGGTGACCGGGGTTTTCCAACCCGTGGCCTATATAACTAAGGCTTTGGAGCTTGGTTAAGGCTGACAAAATTAGTGGTGGTTAACCCTAATTAATAGTCAACTACCTAGCAATCATGTGATCTTGATCGAGTTATGGCGAGGTTTCTCCATTGACAAGTAGGATTGTGCTAGCCAGAGTTTTCAGGGATTAATCCACCGACGAATAGGGATCGCCCACCTCAAGGATAGTCGTGGAGTAGGAGCCTTATCTCCAAACCATGTAAATCGTTGTGTTAGTGGTTTGCTTGTTTTTCTTTATTTTTAGCTTTCTTTGTATTCATATTAGTTTGTATTTCCATTGTGCAAACTAACAAGTGTAGGAAGCTATCGATTTAGGGGCACCGACTATTCAACCCCCTTCTAGCTGGCCATACAAGATCTCCAACAAGTGGTATCAAAGCCAAGGTCGCACTTCACCATACTAACCATCGAGAAGAGCAACGCTTAAAAAGATGACCGGCTTGATAGAACCGCCAAAGTATGAAGGAGGAAGCCTAGAGGACATCACATTTTGGATGATGAAGATGGAGGTCTTCTTCGACATGGATTGGGACACCATGATAGTGATTAGGGAGTCGTTCGAAATCCTAAAAGACAAGAAAGTGAAGAAACTCTGACCATGAATTGGACGGAAGAGTAAATCTCACGATCGGAGGTAAACTCAAAGGTAATATCAATCTTAATAGATATATTGCCATCTAATGTGATAAGTGGTGTGGGTGAATATGAGAACGCCCACAATTTGTGGAGCAAAGTGAAGATGGTTCTAGGGGAAGAACCTAAACCTACACAAGAAGAAGAAGGACCCAAGGAGATGAGTTTAATTGCTCAAGTTGAGGAGGAGCAAACGGAAGTTGAGCCATGCTCAACATCCGAAGAGAAGAAGGATCAAGAAATGACATCCACAAGTGTGGATGAGGAAACATCCTCAAGGGTTAAAGAAGAATCTAAGACAAGCGAAGAAGAAGTCTTGAAAGTCAACATAGTGAGCACCTCCACCGAAGTGAAGTCAAAGGACCATATCATTTGCTTCAGGTGTAATGAGAAGGGACACTACAAGAGAAGGTGTCCATTGGGTAAGAAAGAGGTAACTCCTAAACTCAATTTAATTCCTTTAGAATCTAATTTAAGTTGTAGGAAGAAGAAGGAGAAGAAGCACATTAGATGTTTCACGTGTGGTGAAATGAGACACTACCACACAAGATGCCTAAGGAAGGGAGAGTTCAAGAAGTTGGAGCATCTAAAGATATGGGAGAAGACGAGGAGCTCAAGTCGAGGGGGAGATTCAAGGGTAAGGGAGGTATATCCTAACTTGAAGGTTAATTCAAATTTAAACTCCTCTATGCATACTAGAAATCATTTTCATTATTTACCCATACAAAATTTCAGATTTAAATATCATGATAGAAATAGGGTAAATGTAGATGATAACCCTAGGAGATCTATGCATGATAAACCTAAGGCATTAATCCCAAGAAGGGGAGACACATGCCTAGAATGGGTAGGTCTAGGAATGTCCAAGGTGGACATGTTGATTCTAGGGTTAAGAACCTAGAAAGGAAAAATCAAGCTTTGAAGGCAAAGCTTGATCAATTGGAGAAAACCCTATAAAGATTCAATGTTGGATCTAGAGGGTTAGATATGGTGCTGGGTAGTCAAATACCCATCCATGATAGATCAGGTTTGTGATGCCGATCTAATGTCTCTAAGACTAAGGGAAAGTCTTATGCTAGGGTTGCATATGACTATAGTAAGAAAAAGTCAATAAATGACAAGGGAAAGTCATTTAATGCTAAATAGAAGTTAACCAAGGACAATGTGTCCAAGGTTAAGAAGGTTAGGTTTGTAGGCTAAGTGTTACCGGAGGTGCACCGATGTGGCCTAGCAATTGTGGATGAGTCACCTAGGGAGGTGACTAAGGCTAAGTGCTCTAGGGGGAGCTCAAAGAGTTAATTTAGAACTCATGGCCAATGGATCTCAAGTGGATTTTACTTGGGAGTTTAGATTGAGTCATGGAATGTGGCAAAAGGTTTGGAGACGGATTTGAGTCTCAACCTTAGGGAATTGGCACAATTGAGTTACGTTTCATGCAAGAAAATATGACATTGGAGGTCATATTGCATGATAATTGGTTTTGGATGTATAGATGCCATATAAACCAATGCTAGGGATTCATTGTGGTTTAGTATGAGCAAATACTTCAAGAGGAAGCCTATGACTTTAGGTCAAAGTTTAATTGAACCATTTAGCTAGTTTTGAGTTGTGTGTCAATATTGGGATTGGTGATTGATATATTTTTGAATGTATTTCTCCCAAATAGACATGGGTAAAACAAACATCTCCATAAAATTTGGGGATTTTTGGATATCTATGGAATTTCTGGTGTATTTTTAAAATTGGGTCAGAAATATTGAAATGGGCTGGAAAAGAGTACCAGTCGACTGGTGCAGTTACCAGTCGACTGGTACAGTTACTAGTCTACTGATAACAGTGTATTTCGAACACAAAATGGTTCTCTATGTTAAAATTAATAGGAGCAGTCGACTGGTGATTTTGGCAGTCGACTGATACCAGCCTGAAATTATTTTCAGCACTAGATTTTTACCGGGTCAGCTCATATAGGTATATGAGATCCTAGGGGATAAATACACGAGTTTAGGGTCAATTTGTATAATAAATTTCAATAATTGAGATATTATTGGAGCTTTTTGATATTAGGTAAAAGGGGAGAAGTAAGGTTTAGTTAGGAAAACCTTAAATGTCTTTGCGTAAAATTCCTAGCTCAATGAGGAGAATTGGTGTAGGGGGAGCCTTGTGATAGGTTCTTAAATAGCCCTATGGTAAAATTCCTAGCTCAATGGGGAACATAGGTGTAGGGGGAGCCTTGGGATAGGTTCCAATGCATGTTTACATTTTTTATTCGACGGTGTAAGTTCAAGTGTGTAGTCTTGGCAATGTAAGTCCATTCGGCGGTGTAAGTCCAAGTGTGTATCCTTGGTAACGTAAGTCCATTGTTTTTAGCATGCTTATTTGCTATTATATTTTCTCTAAATTAAACGTATTACCAAATATCAAAAAGGGGGAGATTTTTGGAGCAATCCCAATGGTCCATGCGACCATGTATTTTGGTGTTTGAGCAAAGGATAGGTTTACCCTTGTATTTGATATGTGTATGTGAGTGTGCAGGTTTGTATGATACACATATGACTCAGCTTGATGGTTTCGGGTCCGGTGAAGGATGGAGCATCCAAGGGACCGTGGATAAGGCAGCAAGGACAAGGACTGAGGGAAGCGACTTCGAGGCATACACGAAGGATGACATTGGGGACGAGCCGCGGGCTTGAATGCATCCGAGGGACGAGAGCCAAAGGAAGTAGGCTTGAAGGCAAGAAGTCAAGGTTGCAACGAAGAGTCAAGTGAGTTGTAAGGATGAGGGTTCGAGTGCTGAGAGATTGTACTCGGGTACCAGTCGACTGGTGGTTTCATCAGTTGATTAGTTCAGTCGGCTAGGAGCGAATAGAATATTTCTATTCACTTGGCCAGTGTGGATCAGTTGACTAATACTTTCATCAGTCGACTGGTATCGAATCATTGGGTTGTAACGATCAAATATCCACAGAGAGCAGTTGACTGATGATTTTAAAAGTCGATTGGTGGCCGGGGTTTTTCAACCCATAGCCTATATAACCAAGGCTTTGGAGCTTGGTTAAGAATAACACAATTAGTGGTGGTTAACCCTAATTAATAGTCAACTAGTGCCCTAGCAATCCGTGTGATATTTATTGAATTGTGGCGAGGTTTCTCCACCGATAAGGAGGATTGTGCTAGCCAGAGTTTCGGGGATTAATCCACCGACGGATAGAGATCGTCCACCTCAAGGACAACTGTAGAGTAGAACCCTTATCTCTGAACCACGTAAATCATCGTGTTAGCGGTTTGCTTCTTTTTCTTTATTTTTAACTTTCTTTGTATTCATATTAGTTTGTATTTTTGATACGCAAACTAACAAGTGTAGGAAACTATCGATTTAGGAGAACCGACTATTCAACCCTCTTCTAATCGGCCATACAAGATCCCCAACACTCCCAGGACCAGGAACTAGTTAAAGTATGAGATTAGGGATCCGAAATAGACCTAAACTAGACCGACGCCTACTGTCCCCTCAACCGGGATGCGCCCTCACTTAGTCACTCTTCTCTAGTAACTTACCTTTACTTACCAGTTTGCCAGATATCCGGTTAGTCCATCGACCTATCTAGACTTTCTGTCAGATATCTGGTTAGCCTGTCGACCTATTTGGACTTCTTGCCAAATATCTGGTCGGCCCGTCGACCTATCTAGACTTCCCGCTAGATATCTGATTGACCTGTCGACCTATCTGGACTTCTCACCATATATCCGGTCGACCCGTCGACCTATCTGCACACTTGGTAAAATGGTTAGATCACAATTATACCTAACTTAACTTATTTGTCATTTATTAAAACTTGAGTTAGACCGTTAGTGCAAACTGCACCAGCACAAAGTTGGCTGGAAAAAGGAGCTCCAATTGCCCGACAAGGAACTGGGTGCCTGGAGGTCCGAGCGCTCAGACCAAGTCCAGGCACCTAGATTGGCTCGAACCCAACGAGGTGCCTAGCTGAGGTGGCAGATGTTGATAAGAAGTTACACGTCAGAGTCCAGGAGCCCGGACAGGTCCGGGCGCTCAGAGATGGATAAATCTTCAGAGATAGACTTTAACTAAGGTGCAGTCACGTTAGCAATTCAGGCATCCGGAGGTGGTCCGGATGCCCGGAGTAGAATAAGATAGTGGAGTCCTAGACCTTGTTGGAGGCACCTAGGGGTGGTCCGAGCACCTGAAAAGGGTATATAAAAAGGACTTCGATCAGAGGCTTCAGTACATCATTCACTCCAACTTTCATACTTGCACGCTACTCCTATAATACTCCTACAACACCAAAAGACTGCCCCGACAACTTGCAACCAAGCTTCCATTTCTTTTGTTGTCGGTATAACTTTACTTTTCTTGCATTGTTCTTAAACTTTTGTAATCTTTCTGAGCTTATAGTGATTGTCTAATGAAAGCACTCAACGAGTGCGAGCCTTGAAGTAAGAGTCATCGAAGGCTCCAAACCAAGTAAAACGAACCTATGTTAGCAATTGCTTATTTCTATTTTACTTCCTTTTTACTTAGTTATAATTTCACTGTGTACTTGATTTTAAAATTAAAAATAAGTTTTAAAAATCACATGATTCATCCTCCCTCTCACATGCATCGGTTCTATAGAATTGACTCCTACTGTTCCTTCAACGGGGAACGCATCCTCACCTACTTCTCTATGGAGAGTTACCTTTTTTGCCAAACACCTGTTTGGACTTTTGGTTAGCATCTAACCTTGACCTTTGGGAATTTTGTTAGACGTCTGATCCTCGATCCGTCTAGACTTCCGCCTAGTATTCACGACCCTCAGGATTTCTGCCCAATGTCCTCGATCTGCCAAGACTTCTGCCCAATCCACTTGACCACGACTTCGTGCCTAATCTCCTTGACTAAGACTTCGTGCTCAATCTTCTCAACTAGGACTTCATGCTCAATCCCTTGATTAGGACTTCATGCCCAATCTCTTGATTAGGACTTTATGCTTAGCCTTAACTAGGACTTTTCTGCATACTTAATCAATATCATTAGATAATAAGAAACTTAAGTTTGAATCTTTACCAACATCAAAACCAAGTTCGATTATTTGGTTCTTGCACCAACACTTATACCATGCCTAATGAGTTGAAATATCTCACTACTTATATATTTATGGATCCTACCTATAAAATATCTCACTTTTAAATATCTCAAATTTTACAATTAAATATCTCATCAATCAAATATTTATGAGTCTCACTCTTAATTTATTAAATTACATCTAATTTTATATTTAAATAAAATTAATCATATTTATCAATTTATCAAATTAATATAGTTAGTCTAAATTTTTATAAATATTTTTTACTTAATCTTTATTTACATATTTTTATAATTATTAAATATAATTACTTTAATAATATTTTATTTAAACATAAGAAGTATAATATAAGACATTTAAAATTAAAAAAAATACTACAATATACATGAATATAAATGTTTCAAAAATTTAAAATTAAAATAACTAAATATTTCATAGATGATAAATTAGTTATTCATTCATCACAGTGACATGTTTCCCAGATGTATTCAACCAAATTGTGACGAAGCTAATGATGCATTTAAATATCATGTAACTCAGAATTTTTTTGAATGAATTTAGCAAATTTGGCGGTTGAGCCCTGATTCACCATGATATTATCTTGTTCTTTACGATTCTAAATCGATACTGCATGACCTTCATCCTCTACAATCATGTTATGTATAATAATATATGTATACATGATTTCTTTGCATTTATCCATAAACTAATGCTGCCTTGAACATCTTATAATTACCTAATGAGCTTGGGACACCCTAAATGCTCACTTGACATCTTTTCTTGTAGTCTCTTGTCTTTCCTTAAATTTCATTCTTTTTAGATCATGGAAGCAGAAAAAACTCTGGGTGAAAGTTGCCTATTCCGAATATATACTACTACAAAAAATAGTGAATTTGTGATGAATTTTAAGATATTTTTTTTTGAAAATCATTGCAAAATTATTTTGCGATGAAATTTGCAATGAAAATATTTTCATCGTCAATCCATCGTCGCCAAAATTTGTGACAAAAATATGGAAGTATCGAAAATTCAGTGACGAATTTTCTGTGTCTCAGAATTTGTTGCAAATATGTGGCAAAAACTAATTCATCATGATCTCAAGTTTACGATAAAAATATATTTTCGTCGCAAATTGACGATGAATTATTTTTCATCCCAAAAAGCGTTGCAAATTTGTCGCTCGATTTCATGAGGAAAAAAAAAAAATCCCCTTTTCGTTATAGATTTGCGACGAAAACAAATTTTCAACCCAAATCTACGATGAATCTTTATTCGTCACAAATCTAGGACGAAGATCTATTTTCGTCGTAGATCTAAGATGAAAAAGGAATTTTTTCCTCATGAAATCACATGATTTCTTTGCAAATTAGCAATGTTGTTTTGCGATGAAAAATAATTCATCATTAATTTACAACGAAAATAATTCGTCCAAGATCTAGAAAGAATCTTAATTCATCATAGATTTGTGATGAATCAAGGTTCGTCGCAAAATTATAATAAATTAATAAATTTGCGATGAAAATATTTTCGCCGCAAAATTCATCGTAAAATTGAAAACATTTTTCACAAAAGCTCTCTACTTGTGTAATTATCATCTATACATATCATATCCAACCCATCCAATACATCATACAATTAACATTCAGCACATCCTATACAATTAACACACAACACATCCTACGATATTCAACACATCCGATACAATTAACATTCAATACATCCTATACAATTCACATCCTACAATTAACATCCAATACATCCTACAATTAATATTCAAAGAAGTCATCCAAAATGAAGTTTAACTTGAAACTATTATATGGATAACTACAAGTCATACATATCATAACTATATATAACTACAAGTTATGTAACACATATCAAAATTCAACAGCAAGTCATAATATCCAAACAACAAGTCATCAAAAATAACAAGTCATCAACACATGTCATTAAAACAACAAATCTCCCTTTCTGCTTCAGGAGACATTTCCTTCTCCTTCCGTTCTTCTTCTTTTTCTACGTCAAATTACAAACAAACATTAAGTAATATTTATAATATAAAAAACGTGTCTAATATATCAATGATATTTGTGTCTAACATTTATAACAAACAAAGCTTAATTCATTATCATAATATATCAAGGGTATATATGTATCTTGTGAGTTGTAACATGTAGATACATCATTAATTGTCAAAAGATGTCATTCATCCTTCATTGCATGAAATATATATATATATATATATGAAACTTATAACAAGTGTAAGAAAAATGTATAAGTCATGTAATTAAAAATACATATATCAAATGTTCTATGACATAATAAAAGTATCAAAACCTATATAGCTAACTTTGCATGGATTATTAGTAGGCAAGTCAAAAATATACAAAACATGACATACCATGTAAAATATCAAGGTAAAATAAAAAAAATAGAAGCAACTATAACATGACATGCAAAAAAAAAAAATCCTAACATAAAACTTCATATGTAAAAACTTACTTCATATTCCTTTTTACCAACCCTATTTGAAGGAAAATAATAGTATTAAAAAAATATATAAAAAACAAACTCAATCAAATAACAAATGTATCTTTGTATAGCTTTTAATGCCAGAAGTTGAGTAATATGCATTTTACATTCTTCTATTTCCCAATTTGAGTATTTTAAGTCTTGCAATTTAATGGTTAAATCTGGATTAATAATATTTAGTTTATAATAAACTTTATCTTTTTCTCAATATTTAGTGGGATTTTCATCAAGAATTTTTATTTTTTCTAGTTTAGCAATGACAACATCTAATGTGTCTTTCTTGCTAAGTAAAGTATTTAAATAAGAGGGTTTAAAACAATCCTGATAGTAAGTGTCTGGTTTAGGGGTGAAATCAAAGTCTTCTATGTCTTCTCTAAAATCATCATCATCTACGGGGCTTTAAGAGCCAAGTATATCTAGTTTTCCTGAAGGGAAAGCGTAACCTTAGGAACTTTAGGTGTTGATGAAGAAAAACTAGGTTTATAAGGACACAGTGAAGAAGAGGAAGTATGATTACAGCATTCAGCAGGTGGGGTACCACCATGCGACCCAGCGCTGACCTCTGATGGATAAGAGGAGAGAATAGGAGAAATAATAGGAGTAGAGAGAAAGATAGCGTAATCTTTAGTAAGTAAGAGAGCACGTTCGGAGAAATAAGAAAATTAAGACTAAGGATTAAAGGAATTGATTTATGAGGCATAGTTCGTGCCCATAGTTGAGGTAAGGGCAAAGGAGGACTAAAGACTCCACAATTAATGTAAAATAGCAAGTGGACATTTTTAACAAACTTTGAACAACTCAACTGTTGACCATCAAATTGGGTGCTCAGAAGAGGAGTATTTGTAGTTTTAATAAGGGTTGGAGGAATAAAAGAGAGAAGTAAGGTTTCATCAATAGTAGAAGTCATAGATCCACTATCTAAGAAGGCATGTAAATTTAACTCATGCCCTTGGATGTTTAGGGTACATTGGACCCGAATATCAATAGTGAGCCCCGTATTACAGATACTGGGGGTTTGGATAAAAACAAACTCTGGGTTAGGTGGTGGTTTGAGAAGAGGGCTTTTACCTTTATCCAGATAACGATCCTGAATATAAGATGAAGGATTAGGTTCTTCGAGTGGATAAGTGCCTTCTTTTAGCAGGGCAAATTCGGTTTCTAAGAGATTAAGGCGGGTTTTTAGAATAGAAACTCGGGATTCTAATAAAGTGTTTCTCATACTTTTTTGAACAGTTTGTGTTTGTGGAATATGGATTTGAAAAAGAGTATTAAGACATAAGTTGCAACATTGTTTCTTGCAAAGTTTGCAAGTTCCATGATGGAGTATAGAAGGATAATAATCACATGCAAAACAGGGAATATGATTAGAACCTTCTTTTAATTGCCAATCATGGTTACAAGTCTTTTGATCAGAACGAAGATCTAGTCAACTAGATGAAATCATTGGAGGAACATCAAATCATTACAAGGACAGAGGTAAGCGAATGAGAATAGCAAAGCAAAAAATAACTAGTGCTTTCAACATTACTTTATCTGTCAAAATTGACCAACTAGATGAGCAAAAGATGTTGAAGAGAAGGAAATGGTGGAGAGGTTTTTCTTGAGTTTAGGAATTGGGATGGAAGTCTCTCCCATGTGCAAAACCCTAGCAAGAAGGTTTATAAAGTACAAAATTGTTTATGATTGGTTACAAAATTAGAAATGGGGCAGCGCAAAAAGGTAGGCCATGCTTGCATCAGGTGCTGGCCAGGGCCATCAACCACTGGTCGTGGCCAGTAGGAGCCGACCACTAAAAGCAAGCGTCGGCCTCAGTTGGCCCCCAGCAGGGGCGAGCAGGCAGTGACTGACCCCGAACAAGGTGCCAACCAAGGCCAACAGGGAACGACAGAGGTCAGCCACGACTACCCGCTGTTGAGGAGGAGAAAAGAAAGAGGAGAGAGAGCTTACGTTCTTTGCGTTCTTCGTCTCCTGCTACGTCGTTGTCATCGTAGCCAAGGACAAGAGATCAAAGAGAAGAGAATAGAAGTGAAGGAAATAATTAGGGATTGAGAAATTATGGTTTTTTTGGCGACGAATATAAATTCGTCGCGAAAATAAAATTTTTCATTGGATGAAAAATGTTTTTGTCCCAAATTTGAGATGAGATACAGATTTGTTGCATAATCTAAAAAATTTTAAAAATCAAAATAAATGAACATTGAAATATTTTATAGAGTTCAAAATGATGTATAAGGGCATTTATATAATCAGGAGAACAAGACGAATAGATAGGAAGTGGTTTTATGTGATTTCGAGATCTCTAAACTCATCACAGAAGCTTAATTTTTAAAAAATAAAAATAAATACATACAAAATATAACACATGGACTTAGAGAGTTTGAAATGATATAAAATCAATTTATATGTATTTGTATCAATATCCTGATGATGTAAATAACCTCAAACATAAATTTTACGTAATATATTAAGATCAGTGATTTTTTGAACAATAATTAGATTTTTATACTCATTCATGTTAAAAAAAGTATAGATCTCAGTATATTAGGTGGAATTCATGTTTGTGAAGCTAGAAAGCTGGGAGGTGGTGGCTTCGCTGACCGGACGTGGACTCCGCTCTGCAAAACAAACAGCGTTAGTGTCGGGCCAGGGAAGGGGTCTCAGGCGTTGGCCTTCCAACGCTCAAGTTATTCACCGAAATGTGGAGAAAAGTGGAGCAACGGTAGCAATAGTAAAGCTCAAGAATAATGCGTACCTCCATCGATGATTGCCCTCTCTTTATATAGAGCCCTGGTGGAAAATATGTGCACTTCTCGAGGCATGGGCATGCTCTCTCATGTATTCCATGAAAGGATTTTTGTCAGGAAAGTACCTCTGACACCATATCTTACAGGGCATACATATCCCCGACGCGACAATAGAAGCTTCTGCCGTACAATCCGCCTGTCGACCATGCTCGTGTCAATGGCACTATCTCCCAAAAGGATGTCAAGAGATACTATAGTGGTCCCATTGCTTGGCCGAGCAGGGTAGTGTTGGGATCTAGCGCGCTAAACACGCTTAAGCGCAGCGGAAAATTAACTAGATCCTTTCCAGAAGATCCATGCGAAGGAGAAAATAACCATATACTAAGTTTTATATGAGAGGTATACATTTGTTGCATTCCCTTCGCAATTCCGACAACAACCTTTTCTTTTGATCCATATCTCAACGCGATCAAGCGTCCATGCCTCTACGGTATCCACATGAACACATCCTTCGTTCGTCACACGAACAAAGTCTTCGGAGAAGAACCATCTTCTTGTGCTAGCAAGAAATATGGTTTGGCCAAAACTTGAAGAATCGGCCATGGAGGAAGGAGGAAAAAGAAGAGCGTAGTCTAAAAGTCACACTTTTCATCTCATTTCCAAACTCTTATGAAAAAATAAATCCAAAAAACCTATTTATATTCATCCCATGAATACCAAGGGTTTTTATCTCTTTGTATTCCTCTTAATGGAATGGATTTATTATATTGGATTAACCATTAATCTAATAACCCAATAAGTCTAACCCATTGAGTCTAACTCATTAATCCAATGTGTCTCATTCAGATTGGACTCAATCCAATGAGGGGGTTCAATTGAGTCTAACTCAATGAGTAACCCAAAAGGCATAATCATCTTATGATTGACTCTTATGGCTAATTACTAACAATCTCCTACTAGCACTAATGCCAATCACCACTAAGATGACACAAACACTTTGGATTTACCTATTATTCTTAATATCCTTAGTATTTTAGTCAAACTAAAATACCCATCGCCAAACCAACATGTTCTTTGTGTGTGACCCTATAGACTCTCGTAACGTTGGCAATGTATCTAAATCAATATTTACGATACATAAACAATGAGTGACATCTAGCAATGCATCATTGTTATCCAAGTGACGAGAAAGTCGAGACTGACTTAACCTGTCCGTGGCTATTATCTTGTATGACTTGATCCTTCTATCCTTGATACTAGATTGATCAATGAGACATAGATCGTGTCATCCTCTTATCAATCTTTGTGTTTCTTGATCTCTAAGTAGACACACTAAGCAAATAAGCTCAATATTTCATATTGACTCATCTGAGTATGACCATACATTATTGTGTCCTACTAATCAAGGGGCTCATAGATATCACTTCCATTATATGGAAGGAATAGATGTCATCTACTTCACTCATATCCCTCATCATAAGTTATTGCATACCCAGTGATCGACTTTATAGTCCACCCTGTTACAGGTGACATTTGACGATACCAAAGTACACAACTCCTTATGTAGGGAACTGTAGTGACTTCAGGTCTAAGAACTATTCATACCAATAGTCACATGAGAATGTTTATAACACTCATATAACAATCCATGAAACATCTCATGGCGGGTCAATTCGGTACATATTCTCTAATATATACTTATGTGTAAACCTGATATCTCATATCCATGACTTGTGAGATTAAGTCATCCGTTGACCTACATGCTAGTCTTAACGCATTAATATTGTCCTTGTATATTAATGCTTGACTAGGAATAGTTTAGAGTAGCATCCTCTATAATATCTCACTATCAATTCAACCAATTGATATATTGTAGATTAGAACATTCTACTCTAGGACATTATTATACTTATTCATTTGACACTAAACTGAAGTAAATATAATAACCATAACCTTTGCCTTCTAATGAAATAATGAAATATTATACAAAATGTCCTAAGTCAATCAACTCTTGATTGCCTCTTAGGGCTTATACTAACAATCTCTTTATGTCACTAGTGTCAATCACTGAAATATCTAATATCCATTGACCTAGTGTGACCATCATGCTTCCTCGGCGCCGAAGCCTTGGTCAAAGGATCCTTAATGTTAGCATTGTTTGGTTCTCTGCATATCCTCATATCTCATATATTGACGATCCCTCGAATGAGATGGAATCGTTGTAGTATCCAATACCCAAGACCACCATTTAAGAAAAATACATACCTTAACTGCGATCTAGAATCGTCCTTGTCAATTTTGGAAGCTTGTACCACTGTAACCTTTTACAGCAATAGTTGTAACCATTTACAGCAACAACTATAACCCTTTACAGTAAGCTCTTCATTGCCTCCAAAGATTAAGAAATAATCTTGAGTTCTTCTCAAGTACTTAAGAATATTCTTGACTGTTGCCCAGTGACCTTCATCTGGATATGACTGGTATCTTCTCGTCATACTTAACGCATACGAGGCATCTGGACGAGTACAAAATATGGTGTACATGATAGACCCTATAATAGTTGCATAAGGAATCTGATCTATGTTGTCCCTTTCTTCCTTAGAAGAAGGGCGTTGAGTTTCGAAAGACTCACACCATGTGACATTAGCAGGAATCTCCTCTTGGAATTCTGCATGACAAGCACCTTGTCAATATATGTACTCTGGCTTAGACCAAGCTATCTCCTAGATCTATCTCTATAGATCTTGATGCCTAAAATATGGGCTGCTTCACCTAAGTCCTTCATTGAGAAACAATTCCCAAGCCAAGTATTCATTGCTAAAGAGTAGGGATATCGTTTTCAATGAGAAGTATGTCATCTACATACAATATGAGAAAGATGACTATGCTCCCACTAACCTTCTTGTAGATACAAGACTCATCTTCATTCTTAATGAAACCAAATGTTTGATCGCATCATCGAATCGAAGATTCCAGCTTCTAGAAGCTTACTTTAATCCATAAATGGATTGTTTGCAACTTACAAACCTTACCAACATGCTCTGGATCTACAAAACTCTCAGGTTGTGTCATGTACACATCCTCGAGTAGATTTCCATTAAGAAATATGGTTTTGATATCCATTTGCCATATCTCATAATCATAGTAAGCAGTAATAGCAAGCATGACCCGAATGAACTTGAGCATCACAATTGGTGAAAAGGTTTCATCATAGTCTATACCATGAATTTGCTTGAATCCTTTAGCCACCAATCTACCTTTATAGATATGCATATTTCCATCCATGTCAGTCTTCACCTTGAAGACTCACTTACACCCAATGGGTTTGATCCCTTCAAGTGGATCAACCAAAGTCCATACTTGGTTAGTGTACATGGATTCCATTTCAGATCTCATGGCCTCTAGCCATTTCTTAGAATCTGTGCCCTGTACAGCTTCCTGATAAGATGTAGACTCATCAAGACCAATAAGCACTACATCACCGTGGTCAGACAAGATAAATGAATATCTCTTAGGTTGACGATGAGTCCTATCAAATCTGCGTAGAGCATGTGCTACTTGAACAGGTTGCTGCTCCACAACTTCTTGTGGTGTAACAAAATCCCAATCCATAACATCTTGTGGTACCTGTTCAATTTCTATCATAGTTTCAGTGTTATTTTATGTATCTTAAATTTCTTCAAGATCGACCTCACTCCCACTAATTTTTCTAGAAATAAATTCCTTTTCTAGAAAGACACCAGTTCTTGCAACAAACACCTTGCGTTGGGTGAGATTATAGAAGTAATATCCCTCTGTTTCCTTGGGATATCTAAAAAAGTAGCACTTATCTGATTTGGGTCCTAGTTTATCTAAGACTTGTCGTTGAACGTAAGCCTTACAATCCCAAATTTTCATAAAAGACATATTGGGACTCTTCCCTGTCCATATCGTATATGGTGTATTTATGACGGCCTTGGATGGAACTCAGTTAAGTGTGAAAGCGGTTGTCTCTAGAGCATGTCCCCAGAAGGAAGTAGGAAGACTCATCATCGATTGTACCATATCTAATAAAGTACGGTTCCTCCTTTCTGATACATCATTCCATTGTGGTGTTCCAGGTGGAGTGAGTTGAGATATGATCTCACACTCAATGAGATGGTCATGAAATTCTTGGCTAAAGTATTCCCCACCTCGATCTGATCAAAGCATCTTAATACTCTTACCAAGTTGGTTATGTACTTCATTCTTGAATTCTTTGAGCTTTTCAAAGGATTTTGACTTGTGTCTCATCAGATACACATACTCGTATCTACTAAATTCATAAGTGAAGGTAATGAAGTAATAATAGCCTCCTCCAGCTGCTATTCTGAAAGGGCCACATACATCAGTATGTATGAGTCCTAACAGATCATTAGCCCTTTCGCTGCGTCCAATAAATGGAGTCTTTGTCATCTTGCTTTGAAGACAAGATTCGCTTATCTCATATGATTCAAAATCAAATGAGTCCAAAAGTCCATCCTTATGGAGTTGGGATATGCAACTCTCAATTTTGTGAACTAAGCGATAATGCTAGAGATATGTTTGATTTAGATCATTAGACTTGAACTGTTTGATATTTATGTTATAGATTGGGTTTTCAAAGTTTAGAACATAGAGTCCATTTAGCAGAGGTGCACTATAATAAAATTTGTCATTTAAATAAACAGAACAACATTTGTCCTTTATTATAAATGAGAACCCCTTCTTGTCTAAACAAGAAACAGAGATTATATTTTTTGGTTAAAGCAGACACATAACAACACTCTTCTAGTTCTAAAATAAGCCCAGTGGGCAAAGATAAGGAATAGGTTCCTACAACAACAGTAGCAACTCTTGCACCATTGCCTACTTGTAGATCCACTTCGCCCTTTGTCGATACTCTACTATTTCTTAGCCCCTGCACATTAGTACAAATGTGAGATGCACACTCGGTATCTAATACCCGTGAAGAAGAAATAGACAGATTGACTTCTATAACATATATACCTAAGACAGAAGTCTCACTTCTCTTCCTTTCAGTTCCTCTAGGTATAACTTGTAGTTCCTCTTCCAGTGTCCAGTCTCATCATAATAGAAGCAGGTTCCTTCCTTAAAAACCCCACCTTTAGGTTTCAATGCATGAGTCTCGCCCTTTCCTTTGGCTTGGGTCTTACCCTTACCTTTGGGCTTCCAATTGCCTTTGCCCTTAGACACCATCAAAATGGTACTAGGCTTTGCCTTCTTAAGGTTAAGTTCAGCAGTTCTCAACATGCTCAATATCTCAGGCAGCGATTTGTCAATTTCATTCATGTTGTAGTCCATGACAAATTGACTATAGCTATCGGGCAATAACTGCAAGATAAGATAGTGGCCAATTCTTGGCCTAGTGGAAATCCCAATCATTTTGAGCACATAAGGCCCTACGGGACTTCTTTTTTGCATTCTGCATTGAAATAGTGCTTTAGAGATCTCAAATCTCTCATGCCTTACTTTTCCTTGATATAGTTGTCTAAGGTGTTCAACCATATCATAAACATCCATGTTCTCATGTTGCTTCTGAAGTTTAGAGTTTATGACGGCGAGCATAAGGCATGACACATCTAATGCATCATCTTGATGCTTCTTGTAAGCATCCCTATCAGCTCTAGTGGCAGTAGCAGGGGGTACTTCAAGAATAAGCTGCTCTAGGACGTACAATTTTCTTTCTTTCTTAAGAACTATTCTCATATTTCTATACCAGTCGAGGAAATTAACTCCATTGAGCTTATCCTTATTAAGGACAGATCGCAGAGATAATGTCTTCTATGTACTAGATGACATGATGATCTACAACAATAAAATGTAGAGAAGTATCATACTCAGATCATTTAATTAGGCCTTTAATTAAATGATTCTCCCACTGAATTCTAAAACTTGGTAGGAGCAAGTCACTACTAGCTCTAAACCCAAAAGTAAAGAGATTCAAGTGGGATAAGATCCACATTATACCTCATCTTGAGTTAGCTTTGGCTAATCTCCCAAGACTTGTATAAATTAGGTAGGCAACGTGTACCAATTGGACAAGATCCATAGTATACCTTATCTTGAGTTAGCTTTGGCTAATCGCCCAAGACTTAGTACAACTTAGGTAGACAACATTTACTAATTACATCCTATGTAACTCTTATATCTTTAGGTGAACAAGACTATTTGTTCGTTTGACCATCTCATGAAATCTACATTATAACTCATCTTGAGTTAGCTTTGGCTAATCGCCCAAGACTAGTATAATTTGAATTTCATCATATGGGATATGCCTCTAAGTTCTCAACTTAGTTAAGTCACACCTAAAGTCCAATAGTCGGACATCACAATTGTCCTGTCGCACTCTACCAAGATAAAACGAGTCACTTTGCTTTGTCAAACTTGACTTCAAATGATCGAGGTAGTAGTGAGTAACAAACTTTGGTAGGCATATGAAAAGGACCTAATTACGATAGCTACACATGCATCACATACATTCATGGCATATCATGACATACATCAACATATATGCTAATTTAAACGTGACATGGTTATGACCCCATCACTACGATCTTCTCAAGCCAATGAGAAGAGCGATAAGTCAACCTAGGTCAAAGCAGCTTCTCCAAGCGCTTCCTTGGTCGTCGTGTGTTGTTGTCCTTCTCCCTTTTCACCCGTCATCCAGTAGACTAACTGTAACGACTCGACCCCTTGGCCCCTTGGCCCCTTGGGGGGCCCAACTGCGGCCCATTTGGAGGTCCCTTGGGGGGCCCAACTGGCGGCCCATTTGGCGACCCCTTATGTCGTCGACCGATGACCCTCGGCCGTGTCGTTACTCACTAGGACTTCCCACCCCTAGCCAGTGGATTTTTGCCTTCCCCAGAATTCGAACTCTGGCGCTCACTTGGCTACCAGGATTCATAAACTCTAGTACTTAGCCTGGAGATCTAGAGTTCAAATCCTGGGGATGGCAAAAATCCATTGGCCAGGGGTGGGAAGTTCTAGTGAGTAATGACACGGTCGAGGGTCGTCGGTCGACGACATAAGGGGTCGCCAAATGGGCCGCCAGTTGGGTTACCCAAGGGACCGCCAAATGGGCCGCCAGTTGGGACGCCCAAGGGGCCGAGGGGTCGAGTCGTTACAATAAAAAGGCACCTTTTTATTGTAACGACCCGACCCCTCGACCCCTTGGGCGGCCCAACTAGTGGCCCATTTGGCGACCCCTTGACGGTCCCTTGGGCGGCCCAACTGGCGACCCCTTATGTCGTCGACCGATGACCCTCGGTCATGCTGTTACTCACTAGGTCTTCCCACCCCTGGCCAATGGATTTTTGCCTTCCCCAGGATTCGAACTCTAGACCTCCAGGCTAAGTACTAGAGTTTATGAATCCTGGTAGCCAAGTGAGCGGGTACTCACTTGGCTACCAGGATTCATAAACTCTAGTACTTAGCCTGGAGGTCTAGAGTTCGAATCCTGGGGAGGGCAAAAATCCACTGGCTAGGGGTGGGAGGACCTAATGAGTAACAACACGGCCGAGGGTTGTCGGTCGACGACATAAGAGGTCGCCAGTTGGGCAGCCCAAGGGGCCGCCAAATGGGCCGCCAGTTGGACTACCCAAGGGGCCGAGGGGCTGGGTCGTTACACTAACTCCTTTCTGATTTGTACATTATAAAATCTAAAGAAACTCGAGTTATATTCAAGTGTAGTCTAAATTACAACAGGAATAAAAGGATGAAGGCACTACATGCAGGTCGTATTATGAATTACAACATACACACACATCCAATCACATTGGGGTTAAAGGTCATAGCCATGCACCATGTCATATAACATTCACAATATTTTATGACATAAAATTTACTATGTTTCAACAACAAATTATGGGCCGCAACGCCACGACTGTCTTGCTACCCACAATACCAACTATGTTTCATTCCAAACAAAACAACTTTGGCCAAGACCTTGTTAGTCACAACACCAACTATGTTTCGTTCCCAACAAAACACCCATTTCGGTCAAGGCTTAGGATTTGGCCGAGACACAAAAATCTGGCCAAGACTCATAGTCTGGCCGAGACTCATAATTTTGCAAATCACAGTAAACCTATCATGCAATTTCTATATCATATATAAAACTTCTAACAAGTTAGTATATGCCTTCGCAAGTGGCTCTGATACCATTGTTGGGATCTAGCGCGCTAAACATGCTTAAACGTAACGGAAAATTAACTAGATCATCTCCAGAAGATCCATGCGAAGGAGAAAACAATCATATACTAAGTTTTACATGAGTGGTATACCTTTGTTGCGTGCCCTTCGCAATCCTGACAGTAACCTTTTCTTTGGATCCAGATCTCAGCACGATCAAACGTCCGCGCCTCTATGGTATCCACACGAACACATCGTTCGTTCGTCACACGAACGAAGCCTTCGGAGAAGAACCATCTTCTTGTGATAGAAAGAAATATGGTTCGGCCAAAACTTGAAGAATCGACCATGGAGGAAGGAGGAAGAAGAAGAGGGTAGTCTAAAAGTCACACTTTTCATCTCATTTTCAAACTCTTATGAAAAAATAAATCCAAAAAACCTATTTATATTCATCCCATGAATATCAAGAATTTTTGTCTCTTTGTATTCCTCTTAATGGATTGGATTTATTATATTGGATTAACCATTAATCTAATAACCCAATAAGTCTAACCCATTAATCCAATGTGTCTCATTCAGATTGGACTCAATCCAATGAGTGAGTTCAATTGAGTCTAATTCAATGAGTAACCTAAAAGGCCTAATCATCTTATGAGTGGCTCTTAGGGATAATTACTAACAAGTAGCTGCTCGACTGGGACTCCACTCCGTCCATGGTCAGGTCCAGTTGCTTGGCCGAGCGGGGTAGCCGCTCGGCCGGGACTCCTCTGCTTTGTCGGCCTCTGTGGTTCTTCTATGTGGTGACTGTGTAGTAATATATCTTCTCCCGTTCAGACTAATTATACGATCTCCCTTGGCATCTTGCTGCTCCATATTGAGCGTCGGCTGTCTTGCGTATCATCTTAAGTCGGAATGGGGGTCGGTTCAGACCCATCTCCTACCTGTTGGGGATTGACCGCCCGACCAACCATTGTAATGATCCTTCGTTCGACCCTTTGACACCCAGTGTTGACCACCTTGACTTTGACCTCCATCCTGACAGTTAATCCTATGCTAGGTAGGCCTCCCTCCATCGCCGCATCATCGCCAAAATAAAATTTTTCATTGGACGAAAAATGTTTTCTTCCCAAATTTGAGACAAAATACAGATTCATCCTAAATTTGGGATGAAAAATATTTTTGTCATCCCAAATTTGAGATGAGATACAGATTTGTCGCATAATATAAAAAATTTTAAAAATAAAAATAAATGAACATTGAAATATTTTATAGGGTTCAAAATGATGTATAAGGATATTTATATAATTAGGAGAACAATACGAATAAAATGGAAGTGGTTTCATGTGATTTCAAGATCTCTATATTCATTGCAAAAGTTTAATTTAAAAAAATAAAAATAAATACATACAAAATATAACACATGGACCTAGAGAGTTTAAAATGACATAAAATCAATTCCTATGTATTCGTATCGATCTCTTGATGATGTAAATAATCTCAAACATAAATTTCACGTAACATATTGAGATTAGTGATTATTTGAACAATAATTAGATTTTTTATACTCATTCGTGTTAAAAAAATTATAGATCTCAGCATATTAGGTGGAATTCATGTTTGAGACCATTTACGTCATCATGAGATCGATATGAACACATAAGAACTTGTTTAATGTCATTTCAAGCTTTCTACTCCTATCTGCCATATTTTGTACACATTTTTTTTATTTTCAATAATTGCCAATCAGCGATGAATCTCTAGAATCGTCGCCAATATGCAATGAATCTAGAGATTTGTAGCAAATTTTTTTTTTTTAAATATAAATAAATGCATCCTAAATGCGGCAGATGGACGTAAAGAGTTCAGAATGATATGAAACAAGTTCCTATGTCTTCGTATCGATCTTCTAATGATATAAATGACCTCAAATATGAATTTTACCCAATATATTAACATCAATGATTGTTTAATATCAAAATGACTTTAACATTTCCAAACTCTAACTTTTTTCACTAAGTTATTAGATTTCATTAGGTCCATCTAATTGATTTAACTATGAAAAAAATATTGGGTGAAATTCATATTTGAGATTATTTATGCCATCAGGAGATCGATATGAACATATAGGAACTTGTTTCATGTCATTTTAAACACTCTACGTCTATCTGCGGCATTTTGTATGCATTTATTTTTATTTTTAATAATTGTCAATCTATAACGAATCTCTGGATTCGATGCCAATTTGAAATGAATCTTTGGATTCGTTGCCAATTTGCGATGAATCTATGGATTCGTCGCCAATTTGCGATGAATTAAAAGATTTGTCACAAATTTTTAATTTTTCAAAAATACAAATAAATACGTCCTAAATGCGACAAATGGATGTAGAGATTCGTCGCAAAGTTTTAATTTTAAAAAAAATAAATAAATAAATTTTAAATGTGGTATATGGACATAGAGATTTTAGAATGACATGAAACCAGTTACTATGTATTCGTATTGATCTCTTGATGACACAAATGACCTTAAACATGAATTTTATGTAATATATTGAGATTAGTGATTTTTAGAACAAAAAATAGATTTTTCATACTCAATTATTTTAAAAAAATTATGGATCTCAATATATTAAGTGGAATTCATGTTTGAGGCCATTTACATCAACAGGAGATCGATACAAAGATATATGAACTTGTTTTATGTCATTCTGAGCTCTCTAGTTCATCTATTGTATTTTGTAAGTCTTTATTTTTATTTTTTAAAAATGTTCAATGTGTGAAAAATCTCTAGATTTGTCGCCAATTTACGATGAATCCCTGAATTCATTGCCAATTAGAGACGAATCTAAAGTTTTGTCACAAATTTTTAATTTTTTAAAAATACAAATAAATGTGTTCTAAATGTGGCAGATGGACCCAGAGATCTCGGAATGACATGAAACCAGTTCTTATGTATTCATATCGATATTCTGATGATGTAAATGCCCTCAAATATGAATTTCACTTAATATATTGAGATTAACAAATTTTATAATAATAATTAGATTTTTCATACTCATTCATGTTAAAAAGATTACAGATCTCAATATATTGGGTGAAATTCATATTTGAGGCCATTTATGTTATTAGGAGATCGATACGAACACATAAGAACTTATTTCATTTTATTCCGAGTTTTCTACGCCCATCTGCTAAAATTTGTATGCATTTATTTTTATTTTTTAATAATTTCCAATCTACGACAAATCTCTAGATTCGTTGCCAATTTGTAATGAATCTTTGGATTCGTCACCAATTTACGATGAATCCGAAATTTTTTCACAGCATTGGTTGCATCATGTTGTAAGCTTCTGTAACAAATTTGTTTTCATCACAGAGTTTGAAAATATTGCCACAAATTTCAAATTCCAACGCTGGTTGGCAACGAAATCTGCGATGAAATATTTTTTGTTTCTATTTTGTAACGATTTTGTTCGTTGCCAATTTTGTTGCTAATTAACGATGAATTCTGTTTTCGTCACTAAATATGTTGCAGACTTGGTACGAATACTTTTAGTCCCAAAATTTCGTCCCTAAATTAAGGTTTTTTTTGTAGTGTATCATTTATAGGTAATATCCTTTTGTATATTGTGTACTGTTCATAGTAAAATTAACCTTCAATGCATTTCATTTCAAGATGTCATTAAAAATAGGCGATTCATTAAGCACATTGATGTCATTGCGGGACCTAGCAACTCTAAAAAAAGGCATGTTGTATCCATAAATCAACATATGTGATTGCCTTAAGCACAATTATTGGGTAGTCATAATCCCCTCATGTGTATTATGTAGGCCCACGTAGGCCGGATAGAAGGGGGTGAATAGTCTTAAAAATAGGTTAGAGAAATTTTCTTACTTTTGAGCTAGGCAAGGATAAACAGTTAATTTGAACAATTAAAAAATAACAGCATAAAAGAGTAAGATACTCCAAAGATTACTTAGTTACAACCTAGATGGTTATTAATCCAAGACAGATAAAACACTCACTAAAACTCCTTCATTAAATACAGAATAACCTCTTACAAACTTGAAAGCTCAGAGAAAGAGTAAAGAAATGGAGTACAAGTTGTTGTTTTCATTCCTAGTACCAGGAGGCTTTTATAGCCTCTTGGGATGAAGTATCCGCTGATGTTCGTCTCTCGGAGGTGCCTCCAAGGAGGTCCAAGGTGCCTCTAAGAGGATAGAGCTTATCCTCTAGCGATAAGACTTTATTCTCTCTCAATGACTACTGGAGGCACCTCCAATCAACTTGAGGGTGCCTCCAATGAAGGCGCGAAGGCACCTTCCATTTGCTTGAAGGAGCCTTCCTTTGAATAGGTGCGAGGGCTCCTTCGTGCTCCTTAAAGGTGCCTCGGGTCCCAAACGTAGCAGCTTCGCTGCCAACGCTCGAAGTGCCTCCAAAACCCTTAAAGGCGTCTTCACTCTAAGTTGGCAGCTCCCAAGCCCTTTCTTCACATGGGTGATGCTCCGGTCAACCAAAGTTGAGCTCACTCGAACCCAACTCCGACCTTCTCCTCAAGCAAGCTTCCTCCCCATCTTCTCATCCCTTGAACATTGCGCATGTCCTTCTCATCCACTAGTGTACTCTTCCGTAGCTCTCGTCCCTCGGATGCATCGAGCCTATTAACTCCCTTCTTGTACCATCTTTCTTGCTTACTGTATTTTCTGTTTAACTTTCTATGTTCCTAACCTCCTACATACTCAGACACAAGACATCAAATGTCATGCCTCGAGGGTAAGGTTGTTTGACGAAAATGGATAGTACCTCTCTTGTAATAGTGATAATTGAAACATGGATACATAGTCGCTCGACTGTATAAGTGTAATAAATGATAGCCCACACGATTGGAAAATAAACACAATCATGCAGTTGTATATCCAACCCACATGGCTAAAAATAATAACAACCACGCAGTTATATAAGCAACCCACATGATTGAATCAGAAATACAGTGGAAGAAAATAAAGCTACACAACCTACACGGCTGGTACAAACACAAAACCATGCAAGATAATAAACTGGCTGCATGCTAGTATGACTTGCACCAAAATAAAAACCCAAAATGAATAAAGGTGGCCACAAGCCTCAAAACTATAAACAAAACAACATAGTACAATACTAAGACCAAATACAAAGTACCAATAGAGTCATATGAAATAGCATGGAAAGCTGATCTCAGATGTGATGCGAGACTGATTGTCAGGATCCTCTAAGCATCTCTATAAATCTTCTACCTACTCCCTGGTGAAAGAAAAATTAGTAAAAGGGGTGGTTAGTCTAGGTAACTCAGCGGATAATAGATAAATTGTAGTGCAAGGACAAATGTGTAAAACGATCAAAGATATACAGTCTCAGTAGGAAAATAAGAACATGATCATATAAGACATGATACCACACATATCAATACTGGTTTAATATACTTGATATAACGATCAGTAAATCACTAGGAATCAACAATAGATCTACTCATAACACTTGGGTAAGATATATAACAATATATTCATGTATAATAAATGCACATGTATGAATCATGGAAAGATCTTAAATATATACAATATGCGTCTATAACATAAGCAACATAGGTACCGCAAAATCTAAGCATGTGCTAGTACATATAACTATAATAGATCATCAAATGTGAGATTAACACTCTATTACAAGAATACATCATATCTGAGAGCAACGCTCCACTGTAAGTAATCCATCATATGTGGGGGCAATGCTCCTCCACAAGCAATCCATCGTATGTGGGAGTAACGCTCCACCACAAGTAATCCATTACACACTTAACAAAGAGAAAATAGAATTAAGAAGAGTATGAGACAACCAATTTTACTTGATTTGTAATCAGAAGATTTCTACTCTAAGGAAAGTAGGCTCACTATGAAGATATATTTCTTAAACAAAATATTAGAGGTGGAGAAGCCTCGTACACGAAAATGAAGCTCGAAAATGAAAATTAGAATGAAATTCAAAGTATAGAAGTGTGTTATACGAAATGAAGAAGACCAAGGCTCTATTATAGCCCACTAGTCGAATCAGATAGTTTACTGACGTGACACGATCCGGGTGTTCAAACCCTCTCTGGGTACTCTAACCATTGCTGACATGGACCTAAAAGTTGATCCGCAGTGTCGAAGCGCCCATCGGACATCCTGGTGGTCCAGGCGCCTGGATCAATTAGCCATGTACTGACTATCTAATGTCTTCTTTGGTCGCTTGGGTGATCTTGGCCAACCAAAATTGGACTCACTCGAACCTATCTTCTGGTGTTCTCCTCTAGCAATCTTTCACTTCGACTTCTCGTCCCTCGGAAAAACTGAGCGCTTCCTTCAAGTCCACCAGCGTACTCTTCCGCAGCACCTCGTCCCTCAGATGTACTGAGCCCGTCGACTATTTTATGTACCATCCTTCTCACTAGTTGTGTCTTTCACTCGACTTCTTGTGCTCCTAAATTCCTGCACACTTAGACACAAGGATCAAACACAACATGACCTAACTTGACTTGGTTGATCACATCAAAACTACCATAGGGTACTTAGACTTCTAGCTGAAACTCAGATGAGGACTCGTCCCACGTTGCTTTCAAGTTCTTGTGCTTGGATCTGCTGGACCCTTTGTCCTTTCTGAAGGATCGAAAAGGAGCGATAGAGGGGGGGGGGTGAATATCACTCGTTTAAAACTCTTTCTTTTTGTATCGATTCATAAAACAGATATCAAAGTAATAGAAAAAAAAATAATACAGAATACTCAAGTGGGTTCTGTTGAACCCCGTGGTTATTTTGATGTGATCAACTAAGTTAGGTTAGATTCTGTTTTAGTTTGATTCCTGTGTCTAAGTGTGCAGGAGCTTAAGAGCACAGGAAGTCGAGCGGAAGACGAAGCTAGCGAGAAGGATGGAACGGGAAGACAGTCGATGGGCTTGGTGCATCAGAGGGACGAAGTACTATAGAAGAATACACCGGTAGATGAGAAGAACATACACGATGTTTGAGGGACGAGAAGTCAGAGTGAAAGCTTGCTCGAGGAGAAGGTCGAAAATTGAGTTCAAGTGAGTCCTATTTCGATAGGTCGCAATCACCCAGGCGATCGGAGCAACTCAAGACCATATGGAGGTTGGAGAATCTGTTAAAGGTGCCTTCTAAAGGAATAGAAGGCGCCTTCGAGGTGCCCCATGCGCCTCCGCTTCCTTCAAGCGGAGGGCGCCTTCCATGGGCATGGAAGGCACCCTCCATAAGCAAGGGAGGCACCTTGCACGCCTATGGAAGGCACCTCGACCTGGCTAAAGTAGCCATTGGCAGCGGATAAACCTTTATCCGCTGCTGCCTCACTGGAGGCACCCTCCATTCCCTTTGGAGGCGCCCTCAAGTTACGGATAGGATTTTTAGGAGCTATAAAAAGGCCCCTGGAGCT
The DNA here is from genome assembly GCF_018446385.1 of Zingiber officinale. Classification (NCBI taxonomy): domain Eukaryota; kingdom Viridiplantae; phylum Streptophyta; class Magnoliopsida; order Zingiberales; family Zingiberaceae; genus Zingiber; species Zingiber officinale. The sequence goes on along the minus strand of NC_055999.1, from coordinate 99,014,912 downwards.
AGGAAATAAAAGATCAACTCTTGTATTAACTTCCTAGCAACTGTTTGAGCTTTCATTGTATTTAAAAGGCTTCTCCGCCTTCAGAGAAGGAGATTCTTAGTAAGCTTTGCAGCCGCATTGGATTAACAACCACCTAGGTTGTAACTAAGTAAATCCTGAGTGCCTTCCTTATTTTTTGTCACTTTTATTTATTATTATTGTTGCATTTTAAATAGAGTTGAAAGAATGAGAAGGGTATTTTAGTATTTCAGGTGATTTAACCCTCTTTTGTCGGCCTCACTGTGCTAACAAGTGGTATCAGAGCCCAACCACCTCAGAAGGACTAACCGTTGACTGAAGCATCAAGATCAAGATGATGGCTGGTGCAAGCATTCACCCCCAAAATTTCAACGGAGACTTCGTACAATGGAAACGTCAAATGGAGGTATTCTTCAAAACAGATTTTGAAATTCTGTTAATAATGAAATATAGTTTTATAGCACCTACGGATTAGCATGGAGCCAAGAAAGAAGAATATCAGTGGACAAAGAAGGAGCAAGCAGACTTCGTGACGAACAGTAAAGCAGAGTTCCATCTGCTTAGCGTCCTTCCGCCCCAGGAGGTCAATCAAATCGGTAGCTATGACTCCGCTAAAGATCTCTCGGAGAAGTTTCTAGAACTTCATGAAGGCACCTCGGAAGCAAAGTTAGCAAGGTGAGACATTCTCCGAACCCAACTAACAAACCTAAGGATAAACAATGGAGAAAAGGTAGCGCAACTCCAAGCACGAATCAAGGAACTGATTACTCAGTTAAACAATCTCGGAGAATCGATAACAAACTAAGATTCAATCCGGTATGCGCTCAACGTCTTCCCGAGAACTTCAGAATAAGTGTCCTTAGTAGATGCATACTACATCTCTAAGGATCTTGAGGTAAGTACATTAGAGAATTTATTTTTTTACTTTTGAACTTCACGAATCTCAAATTACAGATCCTAAAGAAATAGAAAAGATAAATCTCAATGTTGCCCTAAAAGCAAAGACGAAAGATCAAGACTCTGAAGCATCCATCGATGAAGTCGAAGCGACTCTTATAGTAAGAAAGTTTAATAAATTTATTAAATCTAATAAATTTAAATCACAGATGAGAAAACATCTTCGAAATAGAAGGATCGTCCAATGTTACAATTGCAACAAAGAAGAGCACATCAAAGATGACTATCCGAAACTGAAGAACAAAGACAAGGAAAAGAATAAGAAGATAGCTCGGCCCAAACATAATCTCAAAGCCATGCGGGACGAGTCGTCATCCTCCAAATATGAAATCGAAGCAGACGCCGTACTAACCCTAACGACAATCCATCAAGAAGAAGATGAGACCAGGTCATAAATGAGCATAGATGAAGGGGGAGGATCATTAGAAGAAAGCAACGATGAAGGGGGAGCATCAGAACTTAAGGTAAGTGAGGTACGTGCTCTATCCCCCAAGCAGTCCTTTCAGTTTATTAAAGTTCTTACCAAAGATTTGGCAAAATTAGAAAAAGAGAACGATGATTTAAAAGGACAATTAAATAATTTAAAGGTTGAAAATGATAACTTGAAAATGTAAATCGACAGTTTGGAAAAAGGTGCATGCTCAGAATTAAATAACTTTAAAAAATTAAAACTTAGAAATTCATGGCAGGTTAAACTAGTATATTAGACATCACCAAGGCCAAATTAAAATTTTTTTAAAAATTATATACCCCCTAAATTTTGTATTAACCTAGTAGGAAAGAACCTGTATTGGGTTCCAAAATATTATTTAGATTAAACATTTATTTCTGGCTTTCAGAAAAATTAAATGTTTAAATTCTTTAAAAGACTTTGTCTAGAAGTGGTTGATGATCCAATAACCAAGAAGGCCTAGTGCCTCGCCACAGCATGGAAGCCAATTACTTAATTAAATATTTAATTGAAAAATTGATAAGCTTGTCAAATTAGATAAATAATGCTTTTAATATTTGTCAATTATTTAAAAATTCCATGACTTAGAAATTGGTTAACTAGCAAGATTTTTTTTTACTAAGGTGCCCCCAAAGATTTAATTTCAAAAAAAAATTTCCTAGTTTTTTTTATATGATTAAAGGGGGAGGAAAGATACAAGTTTAGCGGGAGTGAGGATTTTTTTTTTCAATTTGAATATTTCTAACTCAAATGGCATTATACTTATTTTTGTAATTTCTTATATTGTAATTTAATATTTAAACTGTTTTACAATTTTTTTATATGTTTATTTTACCCTAACTTGAACTTGGATTGATGCACATCAAAAAGGAAGAAATTGTTGAACCCCGTAGTTATTTTGATGTGATCAACCAAGTTAGGTTATGTCATGTTTTGGTTTGATCCTGTGTCTAAGTGTGTAGGAGCTTAGGAGCACAGGAAGTCGAGTGGAAGACACAACTAGCGAGAAGGATGACACGGGAAGAGAGCTGACGGGCTCGGTGCATCTGAGAGATGAAGTACAACAGAAGAGTACACCGGTGGATGAGAAGAACATACGCGACGTTCGAGGGATGAGAAGCCGGAGTGGAAGCATGCTCAAGGAGAAGGTCGAAAATTGGGTTCGGATGAGCCCTATTTCGATTGGCCATAATCACTTAGGCAATCAGGGCAGCTTAAGACCATATGGAGGCTGGAGAATCTACTTAAGGTGCCTTCTAAAGGAATAGAAGGTGCCTCCGAGGCGCTTCATGTGCCTCCGAAGCGCCCCATGCGCCTCCGCTTCCTTCAAGCGGAGGGTGCCTTCCATGGGCATGGAAGGGTCCCTCCATAAGCAAGGGAGGCGTCTTCCATGCCTATGGAAGACACCCTCTACTTGATCAAAGTAGACATTGGCAGTGGATAAACCTTTATCCACTGCTGCCTCGCTGGAGGCGCCCTCCATTCCCCTTGGTGGTGCCCTCAAGCTACGGATAGGATTTCAAAGAGTTAAAAAAAGGCCCCTGGAGATAGAAAATAGAAGATCAACTCTTGTATTAACTTCCTAGCAACTGTTTGAGCTTTCATTGTGTGTAAAAGGCTTCTTCGCCTTCAGAGAAGGAGATTCTTAGTAAGCTTTGCAACCGCCTTGGATTAACAATCACTTAGGTTGTAACTAAGTAAATCCTGAGTCTCTTTCTTATTTTTTTGTCACTTTTATTTTATTATTATTGTTGCATTTTAAATAGAGTTGAAAGAACAAGAAGGATATTTTAGTATTTCAGGTGATTCAACCCTCTCTTGCTGGCCTCACTGTGCTAATAGTTACTTAGTTCGGAACCTATGTCGACTCCTACTTCAAGACCTGCGAGCCTTGATCGCACCGTTGGACAATTCACTATAGCTCTTCTTTTTGAAACTTTTGGAAAGAAGCAATTCATACAATGACAGATATAAGATAGTAACAATCTATTATCTTACTTGAAATAAAGTACAATGTAAGCTAAATAAAATTATACCGAACGAATAAGAAGCGATGTAGATCTTCAGCACTTTATCAGAATAGTAGCATGAAAAGAGACTTTTCACAGAGATGAACAGAAAACTTCATTCCTGCCTTGAACCTCAAGGTCCCCTTTTATAAGCATGGTTTGCTGAGATATGATCTTCACGCCATTAAGATCATTAATTGTTCGATCGAGCGATCACCTTGTTCGATCTATCGAACAGTGTAGTTTCCCTGTTTGTCGAGATACACCATTAAATCTTCATTAATGCGGTGATCGTTCAGTCGTCCGATCTCTGGATTTAGTCGACCAATCAGCCTATCTTCCAAATTTACTTCGGCTCAATCTGATCTCTGTTCTGTATTAACCTTGTTCTATCGACCGATCAAAACTGTTCCTACAAAATAGAGTTAAACAATATATGTCCCTGCAAAACAAAGATTAGCATAGTTATATGATACATGAGTAGTAATTGACAGCAACACTGTCTTGATCTCAACTTGGAAACCTTTCTAGTTTCTTTAGTTGGATTAGCGACTTAAGATTTGTTCATTTCCGGAACACGACCTCCCTGTCGCTCCTCTCCAATTGCTTACCTTAACCTACCTACCAAATATTGGTCCTCCAAACCTATTTAGAATTTGCCTGCTCAGTGTCTTATCCCTAATCCACTAAGGTTTTTCCTACAATACTACATTATCCAATAACAATAATAGTAATATAGAACACTATAGTAAAACTAAACTTAGATTTACTGAGATCCGCTAGTCCGATCACCCTCACGTGGTCAATTGGAAACCATCCGATCAACTTTGCTTGGAGTTCACTCCTCCAAGACTCCTGTTATCTAAAATTACCTCCCCCTAGGATTTTCTCCATCTGGCTTTACTCACCAAAACCTAGAGTTACTTCCCTCTAGGGTTTTCGCCACCTGACTTCACTCACCAAGACTCAGCATTAGATCAGTCCATCAGGGATTTGATATCAGGTCCTCCAGACCTATTGAATACTTTTACCTGGCTTCCATGATTTACTGAGATTTTCCTTGCCTAGCCACAACTAGGACTTCCCTTACCTAACCACAGTTAGGACTAGTCACTCGATTGACTTTTCACCCTTGCCTAGTTGTGACTAAGACTTCCCTTGATCAAGCTCTATTAAACATATTTGTCAAGCATTAAAACCTTGGGGGTCTATTGCACCAACACTTTCCTTTGCTTTTCAGCTTCGGGCAGTTATCTTTGATATACCCTTTTTCTTGGCAATTGTAGTACAAAAATTTCCTCTTACTCCAAAGAGATTTTGTTGCCTGTCTCTTGTCAAAATTATTAGATCTTAAAATTTTTAAAAACTTTCGTAGCAAAAAAGCTTCTTCGTCTTCGTAGAGAGAAGTTTCGGAGTCTGGTTCATCCCTTTTCCCCTTTAGGGCGATGTTCTGACTAGACTCCTTTTGTAGGATCGAAAAGATGCTAGGGGTGAATAGCATTCGTCACTCTTTTTTTTTTTTTTTATAAAATCAAGAGAATACACTGTGGAAAAGAGAAATAAAAAAAAATAAGCACTTACATAAGTAGTTTTACTTGGTTCGGAGCCTTCGACAACTCCTACACTAAGGCCCGCACTCGTTGAGTGCTTTTGTTGGGTAATTACTATAATATCAAAAAAATTACAAACAGTTAAGTATAATGCAAGAATAATAAAAGAATACTAACAACAAAAGGAAAGAAACTTGGTTGCTGGTTATCGGAATAGCCTTTTGGTGTCGTAGGAGCCTTCTAAGAGCAGCGCGCAAGAATGAAAGTTGGAGCAGATGTTGTTCTAGAGCTATTGGTTGAAGTCCTTTTTATAGGTCATCTCTAGGTCCCCAGACCATCTTCGGGTGCCTGGAGCTTAGGTGAAACTTTATCTCCGAAAACTTATCCTTCTTCGGGCACCTGGACTCATCCGGGCGCCCGGACTATGACATATCCTATCCAATCATCATGTGCCACCTAAGCTTTGCTGGTTGCCCTATTCAGCCCCATCCTAGGTGCCTGGACCAACTCCAGACACTTGTACCTCCAAGAGCTTGGATTGTGTTCGGGCGCCTGGATACCCTTTTCTGGTCTTTTGATTTCCTGCATCACAAGGTTAGCACAACAAGTAATGGAAAGAAGAGTAATAATATTTGATAGTCTCCGGACTATCCAATTCTAACTTTGAGTTTTACTGAAAATCTAGGTCGGATCGATGCCTACTGTTTCCTTAATTGGGAACACGTTCTCACTGGATCTCTCCTCCAGTTGCTTGCCTTCACTTACCAATTATAGATTTCCTTGATGTTAGGTACCTTGATCGACCAGGACTTCCTGCCAGTTGTCGGATCTGCAGACCCAACTAGACTTCAGTAAGTTGTCAGATCCCTCAAACTAAGCTAGAATTCATGCTAGATATTAGGTCACTCTTTGATGTATTTGAATTTCATGCCAGTTATCAGGTCCTCAGATGTAACTGGGCTTCAGCCTGGTGTCAGGTCCTCTAGACCGATCAATTCCTGCACACTTAGTAAAAGGTTTGATAAACCAACACCTAACTTTAATTCATTTGTCATTCATGCAAACCTAAGTTTGATCATTGATGCTAATTGTACCAACACCTTTCTTAGTCCTGTATATCTAGATTCGTGAAGTTCTAATGTAGAAAATAAACTTTTTAATATACTTACCTCTAGATCCTTCGAGCTATAGTAGGAGTCGATTATTGACATCCAATATGGGGTCACCGGGAAAACATTAAGAGCATACCTCAGGGAGTCTATGTTCATTACCATTTCTACGAGATTTGTGAGTTCGATGATCAACTCCTTCAGTTTGGTGTGCAGTTGAGAGACCGACTCTCCTTCTTCTAGCCGAAGGTTTGTTAATTGATTCCGAATCATATCTCATTTTGTGAGCTTGGCTTCAGAGGTTCCTTCATGCAATTCTAGAAATATCTCCTAGAGTTCTTTGGTCGAGCTATTGCTACGAATACGATTGACTTCTTGAGGTGGTAACATGGTTAGCAAATGAAATTCTACTTCTTCGTTAGCCATGAAGTCGGCATGCTCCTTCTTGTTTCAGAAAAACTCTTCTTTTTCTTCTCTATGTTGATCTTTGGGTAATGTAAAATCATATTTGATTATTAATAATAAATTAAAATCTATTTTAAAAATACCTCTATTTTCTTTTTCCATATTGCGAATTTCCCCTCGAAATTTGGCGGATGAATACTAGATCCGACCATCGTTTTCTTACTTTAGCAGATGGTTAGTCATTCTGAAGCGGTTGAGCTCTGATACCAATTGTAGGTCTGCGTAGGCCAGCTAGAGGGAGGGGTGAATAACCCTGAAAATAAGTTAGAGAAATTCTCTTACTTTTGAACTTGGCAAGGAAAGACAGTTAATTTGAAAAATTTTAAAAATAATAACATAAAAGAGTAAAGACTCAATAAATTACTTGGTTATAACATAGGTGGTTGTTAATCTAAGGTAGATAAAACACTCACTAAAACTCCTTCGTTGAAAGGGGAGTAGTCTCTTACAAACTTGAAAGCTTAGAGAAAGAGTAAATAAATGAACTACAAGTTGTTGTTTTCAATCCTAGCACCAGGGAGATTTTTATAGCCTCCTGGGTGAAGTATTCATTGATGTTCGTCTCTCGGAGGCACCTCCAAGAGGATAGAGCTTATCCTCTTGAGATAAAATTTTATGCTCTCTCAATGACTACTGGAGGCGCCTCCAACTAGCTTGAGGTTGCCTTCGTGAAGGCGTGAGGGCGCCTTCCATCTGTATGAGGGCCTTCCTTCGAATAGGCACGATGGTGCCTTCGTGCTCCTCAGAGGCGCCTCGGGCCTCGAAAGCAGCAGCTTCGCTGCCGACACTCGAGGGACCTCTAAAATGCTTGGAGGCGCCTTCACTCCTGGCTAGTAGCTCCCAAGTCCTTTCTTCATGTAGGTGATGCTCCGGTCAATCGGATTTGAGCTCACCCGAACCCAACTATGACCTTTTCCTCAAACAAGCTTCCTTCTTGGCTTCTCGTCCCTTGAACGTCGTGCACGTCATTCCCGTCCACAGGTGTATTCTTCCGAAGCTTCTCATTCCTCGGATGTACTGTGCCCGTTGGCTCCCTTCCCATTCCAGCCTTCTTGTTTACTGCATCTTTTGCTCAACTTCCTATGTTCCAAATCTCTTGCACAATCAGACACAAGAAATCAAACCAACACAGGACTTAATTTAACTTAGTTGAACACATCAAAATCAACTTAGAGTACTTACATATTGTGCCTTCTACAAGACCGAACAATTTTTCTAGGCCCAATGTATGCAATCAAGACTTCCTAACATGTCAGGAAATCTATGCCTTTGTTCATGCATTTCAAGCAAATGAGCAATGTCAGTTGCATTGGATTTTCTTAAGTACTCACCTCTATATATTTACATCACACATTGGCAAAAGTTGTATAAGCATTCATAGGTAGTTGTTTCACTCATCCGTAGGTATTCGTCCAATTGGTTGGTGAAACCTCCATAAGCTAGTTGATGGATAACCCTTATGCTTTTTTGAAGTGGCGACAAACCTTTTCTTTTCACCACATTTTCTCTCAATTTAAAATATCCACTAGGATAATTTTTCAAATCAATGACTATGAACAAAAATAACTTCTTTTTTCGGAGTCACCGTCAAAATTTCATTGGTATACACCAAGATCTATAGAAAAATAATCATTGACAAGTTAAGTGTGTCCAGGTACATATTCTTTGTTAATTGACTTTCTTATTTGTGTACTCCTATAATAATTTTATACTAATTTAGTCACTCTAAGTTGATTGTGCACTACTATCATGAATAATATTTTATCGGGATTTGATGTTGTATGAATTGTGTCTTTGGGAATATTTTATGTGATAGTTTGATTAGAATATTGAGATATTTTGGTGTGTAGTGATTTTTTTTATGATGAAAAGATATATAAAAAAATATATAGGAAAAAATAAACATTATCCAACGTTTCAAAAACTTGAATGTTAACAATGTTCTCAATTAATCATCGCCAAACGTTTGAATTTAAAAACAAAATAACAAAAATAATCCTCTCTCATTAATCATTGCCCACATTCCAGCTCTAGTGGACCCTGTTGTAGGGCCATCCACACGTTTTGCTATATTATTTTTTAAAAAATAATATTCACCCGGCAACAAATTTTATCCGGTAATTTCTAATATTTTTATCATCTCCCCTCCAACGAACGATATTTAAGATTTAGAAATATTTTAAAAAATATTCTCACTAAATATTCAATTATGGATGCACTTAGAAGAAGGCATATACAGTTCACAGTGGAAGACAAGGGACTGGATGGAGTGAAAGAGCAATCCATGGAAGATGATGGGGCTGAGTTTTTTTTTTGGAGCTAAATGCTATATTGGCTTCTTGTGCACTTGATTCCCTTTGTCCCGTATCTATCACGCACTGGAGCTGTTTGCGTCAGTTCAACTCTTTGGCCACGTGAACTGCAAGAAAACTAACTCGGAGCAGAGCAATAACGTCGTTTAATTTAAGGACGTTTGGTCTTGGAATGCCGATGAATGTTACGTTACCAGGTAGTCCCCTGTTCTTGGCAGAAGACATGCATGTGGAGTAAGTTTGGTCGTGCATCATCGAAAGCAGTGACATTTCTATGATTTTTATATTGAATTTGTTCGTTTGGTTAAACTGTTCTAAAATTTACCTACCGTAAGTATTGTATGTATATAGAAAGATCTTTACAAGATATCGACAGAAGGGGGACCTGCATTTCAGTGTAGTCCCATTTCTACCTCAAACAAATAATGGCGATGCTGACCGGACAAGATCTAGCAATAAATTTGAATGGGAAAAATGTTTTTTTTTGGTAGCTTATCATATTGTCCTTGCTATTTGTACAGGAAAGAAAGGTATCTTTGTTTAATTATGAGAACAGAGACGAGAAGGAATCGGTAAGTTGATAATCAATTCATGGTCTGGAATCTGGAAGAAAATGGGGGGAAAAAGAAGGGATTTTGCAAGATTACAACAATATTTGATCAGTTATTATCATTAAAAAAAGGTAATTTTTATGATGAACATCGACGTCTCACTCCGGAATGGCAACGAGCACCGGGCGCCAAGTTCGCCGGAGCAGTCGGTACCTCAAGCTGCGCGAGACAAACCTCGGGACGCCAGCGGCCCTAGCGCCGGCGGCGACGATGTCAAACCCGGACCTCCTCGCCACGCCGACGGGCTCGTCTCTCGCTCCTTCCACCGTCGCGGCCACCGGCGGCGGCGGAGAGGCGACGAACAGGTCCGCGAGGGAGTGGCTGAGCAGGGCGCGCTTCTCGGCGGGGCGATCCGGAGGCAGGGGCGGCTTCCCGGGCGACTGCTGCCGGCGGGCGGAGCCGCCGCCACCGCCGCCGAGGAGCCCCAGGAGGGTCCTGCGGCGGCGGAGGCGGAAGGAGGGGGCGGGGCTCCTGGACGGGCTGGCGACGGCCGCCGGCGCCGCGCATTGGGTCGCCAAAAGCTTGAACTTGTGCAGCTTCGCCATTAATGCTTCCGCGTGCCTCTGTCTTCTCTTGCTCCGCTTTGTTTTGGTCTTCACGTAGCTTGGGAGGTGGTTTTGCTTTATGCTGCTGCTTTTCCCTTTATTGCTTCGAAAGGGGGGTTCGAGGGAGGAGGAGGGAATGAGAGGGCAGCCGGCGGCGCGTCTACCGGGGAGACAGTTAGCGAGGGAGGAATGATGAGCGTATGAAGGAGCGGAGTGGGTGGGAATGGGATTGGAATCACGAGATTGGACGGTGCATCTTTCGAGGAAGAAAGGAATTTGGTGGGGGAAGTTGAGAAAGGAAGCAACACATCCTAATCCAATACTCGACAATTTTTTCACTTTAGTCTCTCAATACTCAATATTTTTGTAAAAGCTCCTATCATTTTAGGATTGCTGTTTTAGTCCATACTTTTATACGTGTCAATAGTTGAAATGATCCGTGTAGTTTCATTGATATTTCACAAAAGAAGAAAAAATGGAAAATGTTATGAAAAGTAAATTCACAAAAATTAATAAAATAATATTTAGAGATAGGTATTATAATATGCCATACTAAACGGGTGCTTTTTAAAATTTACCCTATATCTTTTTACATTCCCTAACTCTATTTCCACCCAATTAAAGCCGGCAATTGGTCGGATCAAATGAGATCTCACTAGATTCGCTGGCCCCATTGAAGGAAAATAAAAAAAAATAGCTTCGTGTGGGGCCTTTTATACCTTTTTTAGAAATAATCCAAACATAGATTCAGCAACGCCCAATGTTTGATATAATTTTATTCCTTTTTATGTTAATTTTATCATTTAATTATGTAGCAACATAATTGAGTCAAGATGATATCTCCTGTGAGATAGATTGTTCTCCTTAATATATTCTCATTTGTTTAATATTTATTTTTAAAAGTTATATTAAGTATAATTTTTTTTCTAATTCTTACATAATAATTATAATTAATTAATTTCTATAATTTATATTCAAATTGGATTTGAGGGCTAAAATATGTCATATAATTTTAAAATAGTAATTAAATTTTAAAATAATTATTAGACACATAATTTTTTTATATCAAGAAAGACTTTTTTATGAAAAACAAATAATTTTGGGATTTTTATGGCAATTGCCCTATAATCTATTTCCTAAATTAGGGCACCAGTCTCAGGCGCTTCTCGCCGCCGCCGCGATCACGCTCCGCCCCATCGGTGATTCTGCCTGCGAGAGAGAGAGAGAGAGAGAGAGAGAGAGAGGAAAGGAAATGAGGATTTTGATATGAGGTGACCTTTTGTCCTCCTTGCATCAAAGTATTCCCGAGTTTTTTTGGATATTTTTTTTTGCTTCTGTAGCATTCTTGGATGCCACTGCTTACTGCTATCCTCTGATTTCTGGGTTCATCTTCACTCAGTGTTATTAGCATTTAGTTATAGTGTAGTGATTTCCACTTTATACTTCATCTAGACTAGTTTCGTAACTCTCTTGTTCTGTTTTATGACACTTGAAAATTGGGGTAGATATGGGACCCTTTAGACCATGTGGTAATAAGTTCTTTTATTTGATTGAATGGCAGTAAATGGTTTGATGCCATAAGGATGGATCAGAGACATTATAGCAAAAATGTATGTTTGTTGAGGTTATAAGAGAGAAATTCTTGTTAGAGATGAGAAAATTAACTTTTACAAGTTACAACTGGTGTTGTTAATTGACCAGATGTATCAAGAGAAACGTGCATTGCAGCATTTTTTGGGTTTTCTTTAAGCTTTGCTATTGGTTGTTACTGGTTGTGTTGCATTATAAATGACAATAACCCTGTATCTTCTACTAGTCTAGTGTTCATCAACACCATGATAGTTGCAAAACTATATTTAGAACGATAAGATGATGTTATGTTTTAAACTACTTGTGATATCTGTTTCCATTCATTTTTTTTCGTATGTTTTGAGTTTTGGAGATCTTGATAGTTCAAGTGTGCAATATTTATTAGACCCAAAGGGATTGAGCTTGTCTGTGCTTTGGGGTGAACTGAACTGACCTGGAAAAGATTGAAGAGATTAACTACTTTGGTTCTGAAAAGTTCATAAGCTCCTCTTTATATAAGAAATGGTTTTTAATGGCTATGGATGGTTATGTTTCTTCTTTGGAAGGTTATAAATTGTTCTCATTTTGTTACTCTCATGCTCATTTGTGATCGTCATTTAATGATTTCTGAAAATTGAGATTTCAAGAATCTGAGATTTCATCTTTGTTGAGCTTTGCTGACTAACCTGAGGTGACGAGATTCTTAGTCTCAAGCATCACTTCAAAGACATCATACAGATCGACAACTAAAAACCCCCACTCGGAAGCTACATCATCAAGCCAAACTCACAGCACCTGTTCAAGCAGAAGACCTTCACACAGACACACAGATTAGATATCAACTTCATCTTATTTACTACTACACTATCAACATGCTGGGATCGGAACGCCGCATGACTTGGAAACTTTCTTGCTGTTGTCGGAGTTTATGTAGCCTCTTAGGTTGGGATTCTGCTGGTACTGGCAGAAGCAGGGCCGCTGCTCCTTGAGCTTGCTGCAGCAGGTGGCGGTGGGCGGCGCGGATGTCAGTATTGCTCCGGCGCATGAGCTCAACTCCATCGGGTTGCAAGTCACCGGCGACGCCGCCCGCGCCGGACCCAGGAGGACCGGAGCAACGATGAGGAGGGTGAGGATCGCCGGCAGCTTCATCATGCCTAGTGCAGGATGGGAGGATCCTTGAGGAAGAGGACCAAGATTTATAGGAAGCAAAGATCTATTGCATGTGAATGATGGGACGTAAAGTCTGGCTATAGGAAAGCAATCGATTCCAACTGCCATTTGTGATGATTTCGTTAGTGGGGAAGCATGGCGAACTTAATCATGACGCTCATGCTGTACCTTCTTTTTCGAGTTCCACCCTTATCAATCAAATACAGGGCAGTTTCTCTGCTCTGCTGCCATGGATAGGTGGCGCTGTGGGCTTTGGATTCTTCTTTGATGAGACAATGGGAGAGTGAAGGACAAAGTGATCATGCTTGGTGACCTAAACAGAAGCCTCGTATTCCTTCAGCGTCTAAATGTGCGTGATTGCAGGCGAGGCATTGGAATAGACACGGTACGTAGACGCAGAGAACGATGCGTTGTGATGCCGCTGAACGCTTCCTGTTGTCAAGATGTGGGCACCTGCCCATCAAAACAGATTCTAAGTTAAAGCTTATTTAAAGTTTTAGTTTTTTTTTTCATGGTTAAACTAATTTTGTGATGTACATAGGATGATACAGAATCCCTTATATAAAACGGCACTGTCCGTAATTGAGGGAGCGAGGCGTCTAGATAACGCCCGAATATATATATATATATATATATATATATAAAAGAATATTATCCTACGTGACTTAGGATGAGTGATTGTGCACGACAATTATTCATTGGCACATCGCGACATGGGCGTGATCCTCTTTTGCTTTGCTGATCACATCCTAATTTTTTTCCTTTTGCGTTTTTTCCACGGCAACCAGATCCTACGCTGTGGTTCCGTCGAAGCTTTCAAATCCTTCTTCGCCGCCATCTCTCTCGACTAACCTTTGACGAGAAGTTGTCCTTGTCCATGCACTGTTGTTCCGTCGAAACTAGGCTGATCCTCATGCCCCTCACTATCTCTCTACGCTGTTGTTCCGTCGAAACTAGGCAGATCCTCGCGCCCATAGTTTGCAAAATCACGATCCGGATCGTAGGATCGTACGATCCGGAAATCCAAAATTGATCCAGGATCATGTAGAATCGCTTTTTACAGTAATATCGGTAGGATCGGAACAGAATCGGTAGGATCAGAACATAATCGGAGTAGGATCGGAACAGGATCGGTAGAAGCTTTGAGAGGTCATAACTTTTGACTCGGATTAAACCACGGGGCGTATAATATATCAAATCAAAGCTCGTTTAGAGATCTTTAATAAATTTCAAAGTTTATCCTTAACCACCCTATTTTAAACCTAAAAAAAATATTATTTAAATCTTTTTCGGATGTCTAGAAGATTTTATCTTTTTTTTTTAATTATTTTTTATTCATCTTATTAGGATTTTAAATTATTTAAACATATGTTTAATTATTTTTGAGTTAGTTTTTTATTAATAATATTCTGTCATTTATTCCCCAAAATAATAAATTTTTGGATGTCTATTGTCTAGTATCGTGTGGCATCAACTAGTCTTTAGAAGATTATTTCCGGCGTTCATATTTGAATCAAAGGATTCAATAGCTTCTGTTATATATGTTAGGTACTTTTTTGGCCTTTAAATTAAATTATCTTATAAACTAAGGAAATATTTTTGACATTGAATGTGTTATTATTATTGTGTCAATAGAAATTTTATATTATTTCATTTTATGATATGAAAATATAAATATTACTACTATGCGAGAATGACAATTGAATTACAAGTTAATTTAAATCTGTACATGTAGTAATGTAATTTGAGGTGTTGAGTGTAAATGATTACATATATATACAAAATTATTTATTTATTTATATGTAAATGAGTTTTTAGATATTTTTTCTAATTATTAATCATGTATGATAAGATTTTAAGGGTTTTTGGTAGGATCGTACGATTCTACGATCCGATCCTGACCCTAAATCGATTCTGCGTAGGATCGCGATTCTACAAATTATGCTCACGCCCCTCACCATCTCTCTGCGCCCCTCGCCGTCGCGACGCTGCCCCTTCCAGACTAGGATGGCGAAGCTTCCAGAACCTCGCTCTCAGATCCTCGTGCCGACCTCACGCCGCAACCCCTCTTTGTAAGAATGCTTGGTCTCTCTTCTACTTCCCATTGTTCATTTTTTAAATTAACAACTCCCGAAAAATATGAAATTACAACTATTGGATCTTGTGCGTGAGCTTCATCGGTTAAATGTTTAGGGCAGCAAGTAATCTATAAAAAATCATGTTGGTTATGTCATTGCGATTTTTATTTCCATGAGTCTTTAGTGGATGCATTCTTCTTGTCCGTTCCACATGACAATACTGTGTTAGATTACTGGCAATATTTTTTTATGTATATTTGATTTAGAATGTTTTTTTTGACTATATGATGATGATATGCAGAGTCTCATTTCATCTGAATCTGAAATTTATTAGCAATGGATGAAAATTACGGTGAAGATCAGTTATACATTCCTCAAGTTATAGATGCCCGAAAGCCAAAATATGGGATGAAATTCTCATCAATAGATGAAGTATTTGCATTCTATAACCAATATGCACGTGAATATGGATTTAGTGCCAAGATAAATAGTAGCAAGAAAAAAAATGACAAATGAAGTCGTGTAGAAAACATTTGTATGGTTTAAAGAAGGGCACACAGATGATCAACGGAATAAACAAGTAAAAGATGATCAACGGACAAGGGAAAGAGCATGTGGCGAAGTTAGAACTGGTTGTAAGTCAAAAAAGATTTCACTTGTCTAGAAACAAACTGGGTATTCATGGGTTGTCACTAACTTTATAGAAGGTCATAATCATCCACTCTCGACACATTCAAAGGTGCAATTGCTACGCTCACATCGCAATGTTTCAGAAGCAAAAAAAGCATTGACTCAACGACTTTCAAAGGCTGATGTGACAACTTGTCAACATATGTGCTTACTATAGATAGAGTATGGAGGGCCCGAGCAAGTAGGTTGCACATAAAGAGATATTAGAAACTTTGAAAAAGAGTTAAGGGATCAATAAAAGGGTATCGATGCCGAAACACTAATTGAGCTATTTGCATCTGAGAAAGAGAAAAATTCAGCTTTTTTATTTGAATATGAGATTCAAATAATAGATTTAGTAGGTGTTTTTGGGCTGATCATGTATCAAGAACGACATACAGTGTATTTGGTGATATAGTTGTATTTGATACAACATATAATACCAACAAATATGTGTTGATTTTTGCACCATTTGTAGGAATTAATCATCATCACCAAACAATTATTTTTGGTTGTGGCTTTTTAAGTGATGAGAAAACTGAATCTTTTATTTGGCTGTTCAACAAGTTTATAGAAGTCATGCCTAAAGGTGCACCAAATGTGATCATCACCGTCATTGCCCAAGTTTTCCCTTAGG
The DNA here is from genome assembly GCF_018446385.1 of Zingiber officinale. Lineage (NCBI taxonomy): Eukaryota > Viridiplantae > Streptophyta > Magnoliopsida > Zingiberales > Zingiberaceae > Zingiber > Zingiber officinale. Next base: position 98,998,762 of record NC_055999.1, on the reverse strand, counting down.
CAGTACATCGATATTGTTTGTAGCATATACTGAATAAATTTCTAGAAAAATTGCATCCTTTGACTTTTCGTGACTACTGTAAGTATAAACAATGTAATTAGAAATTCTACAACACATGATGAATTTGAGAATTCATGGGAAGAGGTTATCAAGTGTGTAATAACAAGTCTGTCACATTCATAAAACAAATTAACAATGTATATTCCATTAAATCCCTTACATACACAATGATGTTGTAATAATGAGCCCAGGATTGATCTCTCGAGGAACTAGCGGTCGGATGATAACCTAGGATTGTACGTTATTCTCGTTTTTGGGGTTTTTTAATATAAAATGAGGGTTTAAAGCTTTGGATCTAAATCTAACAAATGAAAGCACAACAATTAAGAAATTATTCTAATGCATAAAGGAAACTTAACTAGGTGCCAATAATCCAACAATAACGTATTGTCGTCTTACGTTGTGATTAAACTATTAACACATTCAAACTTAGAACGAAATAGCATGACATAAATGAAACCTAATCTATAGCAAAATGTAAACCCTAACTTAGAACTTAAACACTAAACAATTAACCAAGCATCAAATAAGACTTAACTAAGCTTCAATGAAATTATAACTACTAAACATGATAAGGAAATGCTAAATTGCAGTGATAAGAACATAACAAAAATCAAAATAAATCTGTTCTAACTACAAAAAATAGTAATAAAGTGAAATAAATCATAACCGAACCAACTCACAACCAATCTATACAAGCAACACACTCTTGTTCGTCACACAAGAAGCCAGAGACGAGAACGTCCAACTCCGGACCTCAATGAAGAACCCTCGGCTATAGATGAAGCTAGAGTGCTCAGCAACGCCGCGGAATGCCTTCGGCGAGCTAAGAACATCCCAAATCCTGTAGATAACCGAAAATCTGGAAATCTGCCACTCCAAGTCTCTGAATCTGAATGAACGCTGCAGATGATGAACGATCGTCGGCTGGATGCTCAAAAACACTGGAGGAACACCGCCGAGTGTTTCTGATGGGAATCAGAGTCGCCGATTGGAGGAACACCTCCGAATCTACGTTGGAATAGAGAAACGCTGCGAACAGATTGCCATCGGAGGAACACCCGCCGATGATTCCAAATGATCGGGATCTTGTCCAAAAGTTGCCTTAAAGCTCTTCACTGAGATCGTTGCCTGAAAAGATGGTCGGAGGAATGGAATCGGGGTCAGAACTCTCACTGGAGAAGACACGCGACGTGAAGCTGCGTGAGGAGATCAATGAAGCAAAGTGTACTGTAGCTTCTCTGTTTTGAATCAGATCCAGATCTGAACGGACGATTGAAATCGATTTGGAGCTTGATCAACAGTAAAAAGTCTCTAAAAATCCGATCCGAATGTGCTGATCTTGATCTAGGGTATGGATCTATTCTCCCTTAGGTCGGATGGACCAGATCTTCACTGGATGACTCAGATCTATCAAATCTTTGATGAACGGTCCATAATGCTCCGCAGCCTAATCTTCTCGTTTAAACTCCGATTTTAGCACAACTTCGGTTCGAATAGATCCAAATCCAAGATCCTTTGATGCCTACAAAATAAGCATCAAATAACACAAAAAATAAGATAATTTACAATTAAGTCCAAGAATAGAGACAATGTATGAAATGTGATGCATATATAGGTTTGATCTATGAATATAGCATCAAATCATGCATGTATGAATTAAAATAATACAGTAAAATCATGGTTATCAAATCCCCCACATTTAATCTTGAACGTCACGTGAAAGTAAAGAAAACCTAAAAATCTTCTCTACAAAAAATTCCCTAGCAATACCTAGAAGATAGTAAAAGGAATTTAACTAAGACCATCTAAAGATCACAAACAATCATGAATACAATTCAAATAATAATCAGTAGGTATGGTAGTTTCAATCCAATTGAAAAATTAAACAAGTTGCAATCTCACAAGGTTTTTACCTATTCTAACTCTCACACTCAAAAATGTGTATAAGTGGAGCTCACTCAATGCAACTCACAACATTTCAATACCATAAGCTTGCTTATTTTCTACTTCTCCACCACCATAGAACATAGCATACATGAATCAAAAGGATTTATCAACAAGAATTGAAATGAAAGCAAGAAGAACAATAAAAGTAAATGAAATAGGCAAAAGAAAAGTATTCAATGAAAAATATGAGAAGATGAGAATATTGGAGGAATATATTTGATGAGTTGACCATTTTGATGTGAAAAGAGATGAATACCATTTGTTGTTACCAATTCAAAGTATCAAGCTAACCTCCCTTTCAATTTGATGGCTATCTAAAAATTTTGATACTCTATCTCCACACTTGATATTCTTGTGTTTTGCCACTGTTTTTCCTTTCTTCTTCACTGTTTTTGCACTTCAATTTCAGCATTTTGAAACTAAAATAATTCAATATCACCTTATAGAGAATTTGGAATCATCGGCGGGTGTTCCCTCCGACGGCAATCTGTTCGCGGCGTTTCTCTGTTTCAGCGCAGATTCGGAGGTGTTCCTCCAATCGGTAACTTTGATTCCCATCAGAAACACTCGGCGGTGTTCCTCCAGTGTTTTTGAGCATCCAGCTGACGATCGTTCATCATCCGCAGCATTCATTCAGATTCAGAGACTTGGAGTGGCAGATTTCCATATTTTCGGTTATCTACAGGATTTGGGATGTTCTTAGCTCGCCGGAGGCGTTCCGCCGGCGTTGCTGAGCACTCCTAGCTTCATCTACAGCTGAGGGTTCTTCATTAAGGTCCGGAGTTGGGCGTTCTCGTCTCCAGCTTCTTGTGTGACGAACAAGAGTGTGTTGCTTGTATAGATTGGTTGTGAGTTGGTTCGGTTAGGGTTTATTTCACTTTGTTACTGTTTTTTTGTAGTTAGAACAGATTTATTTTGGTTTGTGTTATGCTCTTATCACTACAATTTAGCATTTCCTTGTCATGTTTAGTAGTTATAATTTCATTGAAGCTTAGTTAAGTCTTATTCGATGCTTGGTTAATTGTTTAGTGTTTAAGTTCTAAGTTAGGGTTTACATTTTGCTATAGATTAGGTTTTATTCATGTCCTGCTATTTCGTTCTAAGTTTGAATGTGTTAATGGTTTAATCACAACGTAGGGTGACAATATATTATGGTTGGATTATTGACACCTAGTTAGGTTTTCTTTATGCATTAGAATAATTTCTTAATTGCTGTGCTTTCATTTGTTAGATTTAGATCCAAAGCTTTAAACCCCCATTTTATATTAAAAACTCCAAAAACGAGAATAACGTACAATCCTAGGTTATCATCTGACCGCTAGTTCCTCGAGAGATCGATCATGGGCTCATTATTACAACATCATTGTGTATGTAAGGGGTTTAATCGAATATACATTGTTAATTTGTTTTACAAGTGTGACAGATTTGTTATCAAATTTTGGCGTCGTTACCGGGGAAAAAATATGTAGTGTTTGGTAATCTTAGGATTGTTCTTTATTTTGAAACTTTAAATTTTTGTTGTTTCAATTGCTTTCATGTCATATATCCATGTGTTGATTTTATATGTTCTTTAGTCTTCTGATTTTATTTGCTAGTTTTTAGTGTAAGAACATGAAATTCTTTTTATCATGGATCCATATTATCAGTATTTTGGAGATTGGAGTCAGAATTATTATTATCAACCTCAGACTGAGATTTATGCGCCTGAATATCAGTATGAGGATGTACAAGAACAATTTGCAGAGTTAATTTGGAAATGCAATGAAGTTATGCAACAAATGAGTGGGCATCAAGAGCAACAATTTGCAAGGATACAGAATATTCAGAGTCAGTTAGATCAGATTGCATCATCCATCGATCATTTACAAGCATGAAACTCCAGTGGAGAGATGGAAAGTAATGATTCTGTCAGGTCTGACTCTACTTCCATTTATTCACAAGAATTTTCTAGTTTTATTTGTGATGATGATGTAGTTGTTAACATTTCTGATTCTACTGATATTATTATTTTAGATGTTGTTGAAGATGCAGGAAATGAAGATTCAATTGATGAAGTAAAGTTAAGTGTAGGGGAATGCTTATTGGAAGCATTACCTCAAAAATCACCTGGATTTGATGATCATGAGGATGTAAGTGTAGAGACTTGTGCTATAGAGCCAAGCACCCAAGAATCACTACATAAAGTTATATATTCACCAGAACTAGAGTCTGAGCATTTACTTGGTGGAAAGGAGGTAATAAACATCACTCCAGGTACCTTCCAACATAACAAGGTGAGCATTTTTTGTGATTTTTCAAAAAACTTAATAGAGGTACCAAATGTAGACTTTATTAGATGTGATTCATTTTTTTAAATATCTTTAACCCACACTAATATTCTCCTATTTTCTTTTTATCCCACTCGCGTGTGGAAGGTGTTTCCTTTTATTGATGTTGTAGGAGAAATTAAGCTTCCGGAGTCGGTGCTTAAACTGAACCACCTTAGACCTCCAGAAAGAATTTTCAATGGAAAAAAGATGAATAAGAAGAATTTGAATGGAACTTTGATTACTCCACTTCCAGGGTGGATTTTTATTTCTTAACCTTCTTCAACCACCGGGAATTAAAGGAGAGTTGGTTCTAATTTAGCTTTCTTTTGCATTTAATTTATGCATTTTGCTTGACTTTCTTTAGTTTCATACTTTGCATTTTGCATTTTACCTTCATACTTTGCATTTTGTTTAGTATACATAACATTTCATTTGAATAAAATTTTCCATGAATTTTCTAGTAATATTTTTGTCGTTGTAGTATACATAGCATTTCAACCACCGGGAATTAAAGGGGAGTTGGTTCTAATTTAGCTTTCTTTTACATTTAATTCATGCATTTTACTTGACTTTCTTTAGTTTCATACTTTGCATTTTGCATTTTACCTTCATACTTTGCATTTTGTTTAGTATACATAGCATTTCATTTGAATAAAATTTTCCATGAATTTTCTAGTAATATTTTTGTCGTTGTAGTATAGTGGTGAGTATTTCCGCCTGTCACGCGGGTGACCTATGTTCGTTCCCCGGCAACGGCGCCAAAATTTGATAACAAGTCTGTCACACTCGTAAAACAAATTAACAATATATATTCCATTAAACCCCTTACATACACAATGATGTTATAATAATGAGCCCAAGATCGATCTCTCGAGGAACTAGCGGTCGGATGATAACCTAGGATTGTACATTATTATCGTTTTTGGGATTTTTAATATAAAATGGGGGTTTAAAGCTTTGGATCTAAATCTAACAAATGAAAGCACAGCAATTAAGAAATTATTCTAATGCATAAAGGAAACCTAACTAGGTGTCAATAATCCAACCATAACGTATTGTCACCCTACGTTGTGATTAAATCATTAACACATTCAAACTTAGAACGAAATAGCAGGACATAAATGAAACCTAATCTATAGCAAAATGTAAACCCTAATTTAGAACTTAAACACTAAACAATTAACCAAGCATCAAATAAGACTTAACTTAGCTTCAATGAAATTATAACTACTAAACATGATAAGGAAATGTTAAATTGCAGTGATAAGAATATAACAAAAACCAAAATAAATCTGTTCTAACTACAAAAAATAATAACAAAGTGAAATAAACCCTAACCGAACCAACTCACAACCAATCTATACAAGCAACACACTCTTGTTCATCACACAAGAAGCCGGAGACGAGAACGCCCAACTCCGGACCTCAATGAAGAACCCTCAACTGTAGATGAAGCTAGGAGTGCTCAGCAACGCCGGCGGAACGCCTCCGGCGAGCTAAGAACATCCCAAATCCTGTAGATAACCGAAAATATGGAAATCTGCCACTCCAAGTCTCTAAATCTGAATGAACGCTGCGGATGATGAACGATCGTCGGCTGGATGCTCAAAAACACTGAAGGAACACCGCCGAGTGTTTCTGATGGGAATCGGAGTCGCCGATTGGAGGAACACCTCCGAGTCTGCGCTGGAATAGAGAAACGCTGCGAACAGATTGTCGTCGGTGGGAACACCCGCCGATGATTCCAAATGATCGGGATCTTGTCCAAAAGTTGCCTTGAAGCCCTTCTTTGAGATCGTTGCCTGAAAAGATGGTCGGAGGAATGGAATCGGGGTCGGAACTCTCGCTGGAGAAGATGCACGACGCGAAGCTACGTGAGGAGATCGATGAAGCAAAGTGTACTATAGCTTCTCTGTTTTGAATCAGATCCAGATCTGAACGAACGGTTGAAATCGATTTGGAGCTTGATCAACAGTGAAAAGTCTCTAAAAATCCTATTCGAAAGTATTGATCTTGATCTAGGGTCTGGATCTACTCTCCCTTAGGTCGCATGGACCAGATCTTCACTGGATGACTCAGATCTATCAAATCTTTGATGAACAGTCCATAATGCTCCGCAGCTTAATCTTCTCGTTTAAACTCCGATTTGAGCACAACTTTAGTTCGAATAGATCCAAATCCAAGATCCTTTGATGCCTACAAAATAAGAATCAAATATTAGTATCAAATAACACCAAAAATAAGATAATTTGCAATTAAGTGCAAGAATAGAGATAATGTATGAAATGTGATGCATATATAGGTTTCATCTATGAATATAACATCAAATCATACATGTATGAATTAAAATAATACAGTAAAATTATGGTTATCAGTGTGTTAACTTGGAGAACAATGATTGGTTGTCTTTGATGTATGAATTGCGACATAAGTGGGTGTCAGCTTATTTTAGTCATGTATTTTGTGCTGGAATGTTTAGTAGTCAGAGATCTGAAGGCTCACATGTATTTTTCAAGAGATATGTCTCAAATAAAAATTCATTGATGGACTTTATCATCCGTTTCAATTGGGCACTGAAACATCAAAGACACAATGAGTTAGTTGCAGATCATATTGATTTGAATGAGCATCCCAGGGTTAAGACAAACTGGCCAATGGAAACTCAAATGGTTAAGTTATAAAAAAAAATGGATGGAGTTTCAAAGTGAAATGAATGAGAGTCATGCTTATTATGTGCAACAAGTATCTATGAAAATTGACTCAGTAGTTTACCATGTAATGAATTTTCAAAATTGTTCTTTTTTTAAACCAAGGGTGCTTACGCATGACAAACAGAGGGACAACATATTCTGTAGCTGTAGGAAATTTGAGTTTGATGGCATTCCATGCAGGCATATGTTAGTGTTTTTTCGTATCAACCAAGTATTTCATTTTCCTGATAAGTATATACTCAAACGATGGACACGAGATGCAAAGGTTGGAACAATATATGCTTTGGGGGTACAAAATTTCATTGATGATCCAGATAGGATTTTGATATCAAGGCACTCAAGGTTATCCTATAAAGCTTCACTATTAATTGATGATACATCTTTGGCTGATGAGGGAACAAACTTCTTGGATGAACAATTGGATTGTATCTACAGTAAAATTTAAGAGATGAAAATTAGTAGAACATGTGACAATAGAGGTCAAAGGAAGAAATCTATGGATGAGTCCCCTAATATTATGGATCATTCTTTAGTAAGAACAAAGGGATGCAGGAAGAGATCGAAATCATCAAAGGAGAAGTCAACCTCAAAGTCTCGGTTATGTCATGGATGTGGGCATCGAGGTGTGTCACATGATAAGCGTAATTGTCCAAATTTGCAACAAGGGTATGTGTCAATTAATTCTCTATTTGTATGTTAATTTTATTTGCAAATTAAGTACCTTTATTAAATTGTATAAATATGACAATATGCTGATTGACAGATCAACTTTGGATAATCATCATAATAACGATGACGACCCATACGAAGAAGAATTGACATCAATAGCAGGCAAAGACTATCAAAGTTTAATTTAAAATTACTGGTTGATTGATTAAAGATAATTATTAAAAATAATAATTGTCTTTATTATAGTAGGTTCTAACAATATGCGCTAGCAATAATTCAATGAGATAATATTAAACAAATTCTAAAGCTGGGTCAATACAGAAAAATTCGTATTGAAGGTTTCTTTTTACTTTTGTTAATTATGTCTACTTAGTTCCATAGAAGATGCCTATACAATTTATTTTTAATTTGTTAGCTATTACACTTATGTTAGCTTTAGTTGTGCTTATAGATGATTATGGAGTAGTTGCAAAGACAAGCACCTAAATCTGAAGTTGTTCTAAAGGTGGAGAAGACGATGTATGCTGCATCATGGAGTAGTTGCAAAGACAAGCACCTAAATCTAAAGTTGCTACTTCTCTATGTAGCTTGTTTTTATCAAACATTCATATGTAGCTTTGTTACAGACCATGTATGCATGTAAGCTTCTTGTGGATTTAAACATGACAGCTGAAAAGTTTCTGCTTAGGCAATTTTAAGAAATCCAAAACATCCATCAACTTCTGCATAACAAATGGCTATTAGAGTTGAGCTGGTCTGAACTGTAATAAGTGATGTATTTACAAGAAAGAACAATAGAGAACTTACAATCCTGTTGTTGACAAGATCCTCGTAAAAAAAGTATAATATGATGGGAGCTCTTGAAGTAGTCCAAAGAATCAGTACCCAATTTATCGGCATGCTTTAGTTCAGGGATCAATGATGTTATATTGTAAGAATGTCTACCTGCATATTGTATAAGCAATGACTATTAAAATTCTAGTTTGTGGGAGATATGGGGTTCTATGGTTCACATATTCCTCATCCTTGGAATGCACATGAGCTTTATGGATTCCATTTAGTTGCTTCACGTTGCGATCATGAGTATTTACAAGTATTGAAACTAAACGACGGAGTAGATTTCTTCTGAAAAGAAACATTGCAAAAACTCTTCTTTTATTAAAATACTCGTTTATGCTTTTGTGATGTTGCATGACATCCTGAAAGAGCAGGTAAGCTTATCAAAACTACATGAAAAATATGAACAAAAACATTGGTTCTGTGGATCTGTGGGAGTTTAACTACAATATTTAACCTCTCTCATTAAGTCGTTTGTAATGAAAAATACACACTCCACTTTGAATAACATCTATTTTTTTCTCATTGCTATTTCTTTGTCTTATACTTTTCGAGTAACTGATGAGTGAATCAATGAATGAAAAGTAATTTCCAAAATTCAGTTTTCATTCGATGTGGTAAGTAATGACAAACACAACTATTGAAAGAATGTAAACACACTGAAGCTCTTTCACAGAGAACAAGATCAACTGCACTTTCAATATACAAAAATCAACGGTATATAATGGCAACTTGAGCATATGAGGAAAATCTTTGACTAAGGTTTTGGAGCACATCCCATGTTAATGCAGTTGTAATACGTTTTTGAAGCACATCCCATGAAGCAAATCCACAACTTAATCATATTACTTATAACAATGTAGATAAAGCAATTTAGATTAAATCATCGTTTTAATTTCGATACAACACTTGTAACAACTCAAACTAAAATCAGTATTTGAACTTCAAGTCATATAACGACTTCAAACAACATGCCTAATCATCATCATTATCATCACTGATCATAAGTTAGATTCTTCAAACAACATGCCTAATCATCATCATTATCATCACTGATCATAAGAGAATCTAACTGATGCTCTATTTCTTTTAATGCATCTTTCAACTTAATAATTTTTTCAGTTTTTGAAAGTTTTCTCTCCAAATCTGAACTTGACCTTGAACTTGAAGTTGCACATGATATTTTATTTAGACTAGATACAAAGGAAGTTGGTGCAGATCTTTTTCGAAGTATTCCTCAAAAGCTTTTTGTGCCTCCTCTCTAGTTTTGAAAGATTTGTGTATGGCGCCCTTAAAGCCATTAACATGATTAGAAGCTTCTACCCACGTTTCATAAATTGATGGTTCACGTTCAACAAATACAACATATGTTTTCCCCTACATTTTAAAGAACATTCAGAATCTTATATAAACAAAATATTAGAACTTAAATCAAATGATTTACCATAGATTGTATATAAAGAGTCAAAGTTTTGCAAGTTTCCTGTAAATTATAGAACCAAAAGAATATAAGTTATCACTAGTTTCTTATACAAGGAATATTTCAACTGTTTGAGATAACTCTTCAATTCTCTAATTTTCAATATGGTAGTAAATAACTAAAATGAATTATATTATTCAAATATCTTAAATTTTCAAGCATTGTGAGGTTAGTGGAACATAAAACCTTTGCCTATAAATTAAGGCATCTGCTGAATATGTCAATTTCCTTGAAAAAACCTTCCCAGATTAAATAACAACTACTTTGAAAAGTCTCAATACAAGCTACTTTTCCAAATTTTGCAACAGCTAGCAAGAGGCAAACATGAGAATCCAAAATTCAGCACTGCACTGCTCAATCAAGTAACACAGAAGATCACCATACTCACCTTAGAATCTGACCAATCTAACTTATTTGCTAGTCGTAAGTCCAAATAAAGAAGGCCATAAATTTTTTGAAGGCTTGCATTTGTATGCAGCCAATATTAAAAAAAAACTATGAATAGTATAGATGACACAAGATGGACAACAATCCTACAGGAACGTGCAAGAGGAATTCATCCCCTAAAGGCTTGTAGAAATAGAAATTGAGAATCACCATAACCAATGAGATTAAATCAGATAATACTTTAAGCCCTAAGATGGGAAGAGAGGAAAACTATAAACAAGCATTCTCATAGAGAGGGGCTGCGGCGAGAAGTCGACAGCGAGAACAAAGGCTTCGTGGCGTGAGGTGTTGATGCAGCGGAGGCCGACAAGAGGGGGGTGAATTGCCTGAAAGAAAAAACTATATCCTCCTCGTACTTTCAACTCAAAAATGCAATAGCAATAATAAAATAACTGAAATAAAGAAACAGAAATAAAATAGAGACTCAACAGTTAACCTGGTTACAACCAAGAAGGTTGTTAATCCAGGGCGAAGAAAAACGCACTAGAAAAAGTCTCCTTTACTGAAGGCGGAGAAACCTTTTACACTCTAACAGCTCAGAACTATTGCTAGGAATGAATACAGAGTTGATTGAACAATTGATGATTAATTCCTAGCTTCAGGGGCCTTTATATAGCCTCTGGAAATTCTATCTCGGATGTTCAAGGCGCCTCCAATAGAGGTCCAAGGCACCTCCATCGAGTGGGCGGATAAAACTTTATCCGAAAGCTCAACAACCACTTTGGCCAGGTCCGAGGCGCCTCCAACAAGTATTGAAGGTGCCTTCAAGCTTTGATGAAGGCACCTTGAGCTTGAATTCCAGCTCACTTTTTCCTTCGCTTTGACTTCCGAAGCTCCATTCTTTTGGGTGATTTCGGCCAATCGAAATAGGGCTCACCTGAACCCAATTTTCGGCCTTCTCCTCGAGCAACCTTTCTCCCCGGCTTAACATCCCTCGAACACCGCGCACGTTCTTCTCGCCCACCGGTGTACTCTTCCGCAGCTCTCTCGTCCTTCGGACGCACCGAGCCCGTCGGCTTCCTTCCCGTGCCGTCCTTCTTGCTAGCTGCGTCTTCCGCTTGACTTCCTGCGCTCCTAAGCTCCTGCACACTCAGACACAGGGATCAAACACAAAGAAGGACCTAACCAACTTGGTTGATCATATCAAAACAACCACGGGGTCCAACATGAGGTCGACAGCGAGAACAATGGGGTAGTAATTTCATATTTTCCAGTCGTTGTTAATTTCAAAAATGAACAATGGGAAGTAGAAGAGGGACCAAGCATTCTTACAAAGAGGGGTTGCGGCATGAGGTTGAGGATGGCGAGGGGCGCGAGGATCTGCCTAGTTTCGGCGGAACAACAGCGCAGGGGAAAGGACAGCTTCTCGTCGAAGATTAGTCGAGAGAGATGGCGGCGAAGAAGGATCTGAAAGCTTCGACGGAACCACAGCGCAGGATCTGGTTGCCCTAGATTTTTGCTCTGGCGATGAAGAAGGAAGTGTCACGTGGAAAAAACATAAAAGGAAAGAAGTTAAGACGCAGTCAGCAAAGCAAAAGAGAGTCACGTCCACGTCGCGATGTGCCAATGAAGCAGTCGCGCATCCTAAGTCGCGCAGGATAACGTTCCTATATATATATATATATATATATATATATATATATATATATATATATATATATATATATATATATATATATATATATATATATGTATAATATTTAAATAGATATATTTTAAATAATAATTTGATGTTAAATTAGGGTTGCTTGAGATAAGAAGAGTAGAACAGAAAGAAGCAAGTGAGAGTTTAATGGAACTAAAAAGAGACTATGTGTGAGTTACCTAAAGAAGATTCCTTGCATTTATGTTCTTTAGGGTTTATATAGCTGTCATTAGAGTGTCTTCACCTCAGTGCCAACAAGGGGATTAGATCCAACGGTTGTTAGTTGTCTCTTTACCCACTAAGTGCCTCATGTTTGTAGGATGATATTTAAGAGACCAGATCTGGCAATTATATAACCGCTTCTTAATTCATCTAGTGTCACGTGTTTTAGAATATTCGTCATCGTTGTTTGTATCTTTTGTGAAAAATGATTTCATCAATGAGGGTTCAGTATGAGTTTGATACGAGGACAGATGAGGAAACAACGTCGATATGGAGTGATCTTGAAGTTGGACGAAGTTGGTGACTGAAGTAGAGACTAGGAGGATTCTAACAATTGAAGCCGTCGGAATCTAAGACTGAGATGCGGAGGAGGTCGGGATTTGAGGTCGAGACATGGATGATGCCGGGGAAACTATTTGGATCTAAGCCGAGGCAGGGAAGATGTCGGTAGTCTTAGTTGAAACACGGAGGATGCTGGAGAGATGTCTGGGTCTAAGGTTAAGACAAGGGAGATGTCGACTGCTAAGGTCGAGACATGGAGGATGCCGAAGAGATGTCTTGATCTGAAACTGAGATAGAGAAGATGTTGACAGCAGAGGTTGGGATATGAAGAATGCGAGGGAGACATTTGGATCTGAGGCAAGTCCAGGAGATGTCCGTAGGAGGCCGATACATGGAGAATGCAGGAAAGATGTCAACAATTGAAGCCAAGATATAGAGGATAGGAGGGATGTTTGAATATGAAGCGAAGTTCGGAGAGATGTCGGCGAGTAAGATTGAGATATGAAAAATATTAAAGGAAATATCTGAATATTAGATTAAGTAAAAAAAATAAATAAATAAATATGGACAGTGTGACTGAGAGATGATAGCTGACATATTCAATGAGAGTTTCATTTGGATTGAGCCTAATTTATTATGTGCGACCAATTTTGACTTTAATTAGAGTGACCCCATAGAGGTGGTAAAACTCCGCCACATCAATATCCAAACTGAGTTTGATTATGTTGGCTCCGAGATATGTTTTGAATCAATATAAAAAAAAAAATATATATATATATATATATATATATATATATATATATATATATATATATAATCAATAGAAATAATGTGAGGAATCCTTGACGTACACGAGAGGCAGGCGTGAGAAGCAGCTGTGGCTGTGATTCTTCTTCGTGTAGAAGAGCCAGCCTCTCGTTTCTCCTTCCCTCCTTCACACTCTGCCCCAAAGATTTCCCTCATGGACACTCAAATCTTGTCATCACATCCTCTTTTCTTGGCACCAAGAAGAAGCTGCCTAATGGCCACGTTCTCATCCCCCCATCATCGTAGGCTGGAGGGCAGAGCGATCGGATAAGGCTTCTCCTTCAGATGGATGAACCATCGCAGCCTGAAGCTGTTGGTTCGGTGAAAGCGGCCATCAGTTTGTTCGGGGAAAGGATTCGTAGCCGGAAGCAGGAGAAGCTCAGCAGCCAGGTCTTTCCACAAGAGGTACTTAGCTTGCTTGTGCAATCTTTGATGATTATGATGCTGATTTCTGTAACTTAATTGAGTTCTGTTTTGAAGGATTTGCCTTCCAAAACGAAGGAATTCCTCCAAGCGAAAGCGAACATTGGCAGGCTGAATGATATCAAGAGCTCTGCGGAAAGAGAGAAAGCCAGGGCGGAGTCCAAATTGCTTCGCGTTAGAAATGTGGCAAAGGAACTGGCGTCCGAGATCGAGGAGTCGAATGCCCGGAGATCAGAGATGCAGTCGGTATCGAAATCATCAAGAGTCGAGGAGGAACTCCAGTATTCCAGAGTGATGCAGGAGCTGGGCCAAGCGAAGAGAGAACTGAGCAGCCTCAAGCTCGACGTGGCTTCGGCATTAGAGGCGAAGGCGAAAGCAGAGAAGGAGATCGAAGTCTCCGGCTGCAAGGCTGCAAGTTATACGCGCTCCATCGCGGAGTTACAGAGGAAGATAGACGAGGCTGACGAAGAGCATGTGCTGGTCGAGCTCGCGAGGATTGAGGCCGAGAAAGAACGTCGAGAGATCGAGGAACGAAGAAGGACCGAAGCTGATTTGTTCGCTACGGAAATTGAAACTGCCAAGAAGAGGATTGAGGAGCTCCGAAGGGAGCTCCATAGGTCGAAAGAGCTCGAAATGAAGCTTAAAGTCACTAACACAGATGTGAATGTGTTGCAAAGGGAGATGGAATTGGTTCGAGCCATGGAGAGGAACTACCGAGCAGAGTCGATAGCCAAATCCAACAACAAGAGAAGAGAACAGGATTCTGCACTCCAATCCGCTGAAGCTGAATTGAAGGCAGCCAAACAAGAATTAGCTTCCATCAAGGAAGTGAGTTTTCAGTTGATGGTCTCGATGGATACTATAAGAGAGGAACTGAGGCACATTTCTGAAGAGATAAACAAACTCCAGAAGCTAGAAAAGAAAGCTGAAACAGACATCCAGCACCTCAATGCGAAGCTGGCAAAAGCAAAGTCCTTGCTGGAAGCTGCAACAATGGCCGACGAGAGGTCGAAATCCATCGTTACCGATCTGTCTTCTGCCCTCCAGCAAATGCAAAGAGAGACCGTGGCCGCGAATGAGGAAAAGCAACAGACTGATGAAGATATCAAGACCATCCGCGATGAAATTGGCAAAGTAGAATCGGATGTCGATTCGGGTTCGGAGAAACTGCAGGCGGCCATGCGGGAGCTCGAAGCTGTGAAAGCTTCTGAAGTGAAGGCGCTCAGGAAGCTGAGGGATGTAGCTCACAAAGCGATGAGAAGTAGAGCCGTGTCGATTTCAAGGGTTTCCACCATGACCATCTCAAAGAGTGAGTTCGAGTATCTGAATCAGCAAGCGACTGCGGCGCAGGAAGTTGCGGCAAAGAAAGTGGAGGCTGCTCGTGCATGGGTGGAAGCATTGGAAGCTCGAGAGAAGGAGATACTGCTGAAGACTGAGACCGTCGAGAGGGATATCACAGAGTCCAAAGGCGAGGAGAGATCATCGATCGTTCAAGATCGAGAAATGGATGAACTGAGAGAGAAAGAAGAAGAGGACAACGGCGGCCATGCGCAAAGTGCCGTGGAGAAACCAAGAAAAACCATGAGAGAGTCTTCAGCGGTGGCATCATCAAGGAGGAGTAAGGCGACAAGGCTTTCGACCTCATCTGCAGCTCGAAATGCCCGGTCGCCGTCGTTTACTATAAAGAGGAAAAAGATCATTCCTAATTTGTTCAAGCTTCTCGGCGATCAGAAGAACAGACAGCACAAGTGATCTGAACTCGCGCTGTCTTTGTTGACATTTTGTTGAATGTAGACCGAATTCTGAATTTATGCTTAAGAACTAACTGGATTATGTAAAAAATATAATAATTATATACTGATGTGGGGGTATTAGAAGCTATTAGAAGCTTCTACATGTCCGAAAAAGCTCATGGCCAAAGTTGAGATAGAGATCAAGATTCGTCAATAAGATTTATTAATATGATCATCTAGCTCGATAAGTTCAGATTCATCGATCCGATTATCCGTTCATTCAGGTCAAATTTACCAATCTAACCATCCCGCTTAGTTGGATCAAAACCACCGATCTGATTGTCCTACTCAGTAAGATCAGAACCATCAATCTGATAGGCCTGCTCAATTGGGTCAAAATTACTAATCTGATTGCCTCACTCGGTCGAATTAGAACCATCGATCTGATTGCTCCGCTTGGTTGGGTTGGAACTGTCGATCCGATTGCCCCACTCAGTCGGATCACTATCATCCCACTCGACTCAATTTTGCCGATCCAACGACCCTTTTGGCCTCACCGATCGGACATGCGGCTCATTCCTTTTGGCCAGTTGATTCGATGTCCTTATCGGCCTAGTTGATCTGACGCTCTTTCGCTTAACGAGTAGAGCCCTTTGACCCAACTATCTCAATATTATGCGAACTGACATAACACGAGGGTAGCATGCAGACTGACATAGCATGTGGGTTACCAAAACATATGAAGTAGTATTGTTTGTGTATGAGATCATCAATGAATGAGCCGCTAGTGAGTAGACTTTTGTGTTGAATGAATCACCATACTTTAGGAAAAAGCCAGGAGGAGGGAACTAAAGGTGAAAGAAGATCTCCGATTAGCGTCGCCGGCTAGACTGAGGAAAGAGGGGAGGGAAACATAGCAATAGAAGGAAGGTTAGGGGTGCCCTATCTCAGCCATTCTGATGTTCAAGCTAGTCTCTGGTGGCGGAGAAAATGAAGAATATGAACAATGGTAGGTTAATGGAAATGGATGCGTGTAAATGTGTATGCGCGTACCTTGGCCCATGAGGGCAGGTTTCTTTTATAACATGAAAGAGTGGGATGTCATATCCGCGGTAAAAAAAGTGTTATATTGTCGTATATGGGTCATGTTGCCAATATCATGTACTATGGAAGATGATGTTGAACAAGTTATCATATGGCAAGTGTCCCCTATTGTCCTACATGGTCTGACAACCCATGTGATAAATCACGCACAATCAACCAGTGGGGCTAGAGCATTGAATCGGTGAACCCGACTAGAGCTTGGCAGAGTGGCCAGTCAATAGGCCCGAATGGAGAGCTAGATTGGCAAAATTGAATGGAACTAGGTAGAGCAGTCAGTTGGTGAGTCCAAATGGAGAGCTGGATCGACGGGCCTGAGAGGAGAGCTAGATCGGTGGGGCAGAATGGATAATAAATTTAGCCACGAAAGCTGGTCAAGTTTATCCTAAGCCCATTAGGCCCAATTGGCCCAATAGTTAGGACCAACATTGCATCACATTACATAATCTACCTCTCGGTGCCCTTGACGACGATCAACAGCCATGACACCCACCCCAAATGGCAAGTAGTTGATCCATAGACAAGAGAGACAAGGAGGAAGAGGAAGACACTGTTATTGAGGATATGGAATGGATACAACCCAATCACGCCGCTGGGACTGAAGGAACTCTCCAAGAGGTCAGGGAATATGAGGAGGATGTTGAGGACAATAGTCCACATCGTGTCGAATCGAACGTAGCAGCTGAACTTGAGAGGGCTTTGAACAATGGAGAAGTAGAGGGTGAGGAAGAGGGGGAAAAGCGTGAGCAAAGAGGAGCGGAAGAGGCAGATGGCCAAGACGAGGGGTTGGTGAGTGATGAGGGGCTGATTCAGGAGGAGGTGGTAGCAATGTAGGGTGATGTCACCGTTGTCACTATTCTTGGTAGCGTAGATAGAGAGGGAGGGTCGACGGCGGAGGTAGCAAGGTTAGCGACGGAGGTGGCGAAAGAGGGGAGGTAGAGGAGGTGGGAAGAGAGGAGAAGTAGACGAGTTGAGAGGCATCGTCATTGTCTCCGTTCTTAGTGGTGTAGATGGAGAGGGAGGTTAGGCGGCGAGCTTGGTGGTGAGGTCGGCGGCGAGAGAGGAGAGGTAGAGGAGGCAAGGAGAGAGGTGAGGTAGAGGAGGTAGGATGCTTGTTGGGCGACACAAGCGAAGGAAAAAATCCCTAAAATGGGAAAGCTACATAAAATCCCCCAAAACCCCTTCTTGTCCATGTGATCCTCTCCTCATATTTCCCAAATCATAAGTCTCTCCTAGAAGTCTAATCGAAGGTGTGAGTCCGACTGGCTAGATTGATATATTACGACAAGATGAGTTTGTCACATTAGCATGCCTTTAGGATTTATCCATCCGGTACAGAGTGTCAAACCTCCGCTTGAGAGAGTGAAGAGTTTTTGGTTGAGCATGTAAGAAATTTTCAACTGAGGAGTTGGTGAGCCAGTTTATGCTTGATGAATCGTTGAAAGAGTTTCCGAGCCTATTGTAAGGCAGAGTCGCTAGCGTGGTACTAGGATTTCCGAGTCTATCATTAGGTTGAATTGCTTTCGACTAAAGAGTCAGGAAAGGAATCTCCAAACCTGTTATAAGGCGGCATCGCTAATTCAAGGCTAGGAGTTTCATCCCAATCGTAAGGTGGAGTAACTTCCCACTAAGGAGTTAGGGAAGCAATTATCGAGCTTGTTATAAGGCTGAATTGCTTCTGACTAGGGAGGTAGAGAAGGGTTTCTAGGCTTGTTATATGACAGATTTGCTAGCAGCCTAGCATGGGGCTAGGAGTTCTATGCCTATCATAAAGTTATATCGCTAGCTTGGGGCTAGGAGTTCTGTGTTTATTGTAAGACAAAATAACTTCCGACTAAGGAGTCGGGGAGGAGTCACTGAGCGTGCCATAGGGTTGAATCACTTCCTACTAAGGAGTCAGGGAAGAACTTCCAGGCATGTCTTAAGGTAGATTTGCTAGCGTGAGGATAGGAGTTTTGTTCCTGTCATAAGGATATATCGCTAACTCGAGGCTAGGAGTTCCATGTCTTTTATAAGGAGGAGTAGCTTTTGACTAAGGAGTCGGGGAAGGAGTCGTTGAGCTTATCATAAGGATGAATCACTTTCGACTAAGGAGTAGGGGAAGAATTCCCGGGTGATCTTGTCCGGAATCTGAGTCAGATGAAGGCCGGATGAGGTGTCATTGGCGTTGACAGAGGAGAAACTGTGATGCTATGATCGTGCGAGCCTCGGCGAACAGACCCCCCACGTGGCTTTGAAGGACTACTGGGCCTGAGCCGGCGGTACTAGAACTCTGCGTACACTCAGACGAGCACACGGAACGTTAGAGACCAAGAATCAGGAAAAAAGTTCCCGAAGCAGACTCTCCGACGCTCAAGTCAGGTACTTTTTTCCCAGAAGAACAGTGTACGAAGGAAGAAGAAGAGTAGACAAGTGTGCAAGTGAATGCCCCTATGCAAGGGAGAGGACACCTCTTTTTATATGACAGTGCATTCCTTCTGAGACTGACCCCTATCAGAGGGTATTGGGTGTCAGGACTTGTCGGATGGTGGAGGACACATGGCCTTCACCTATAGACTGGAGGAAGGTTCTGCTTGCAGGTGACTCCAACCGCTAAAATATTTCCTGATATACAACAGGTATTATCTGACAGGTGGTTATGATTCCCTGACTTATTGTCGCGTAGTGCTTACTATCCTGCC